>NW_006433949.1:8278341-8279741 GCF_000325575.1 Pteropus alecto | reverse complement strand
GGTTCCTTCGAAGAGGACCCAGATGTGAGATGGGGGAGAGGGGGTTGGGTAGAGGGACATGGGTTCTGGTTAAAAAGAAAATCATTCATGATACTTGTTGAAATAGCAAGGCAGATTTTTTTCTAAATATAGACTATCACCAGCGGTTCAGTTTTAGAGTATGATTTCCTCATTCTCATAGACAGTCACTTCCTGTTCCCACCCCCAGACCCAGGGACTGTCCAGATATGTGCAGGGAGTACTACAGTAGGGTTTTGCAACAGGGAAGAAAGATGGGGCTCAATTCTGAATACATCAAGAAAAGTGGGGGTTTGTAGCCAAGGAGCAGGGTGAGGGGGTGTCAGTGGATGGAAGTCAGAAGAAACATCACGGGTATGGGGGGATTCTGGCTGGGTAGGCCTAATGGGATGCTTGCCGAAAGCAGGCCAGGGGACAAGACATCACCTGGGGGCAGTAGGGGATGAGGAATTTGGTCAGTTGTCATGTGTGATCAGATATCAAGGATGGGGGATTCTAGGTAAACAGACTTAGCAGGATTCTTGCAAAAATTGGGCTCCCAAGGAGGTGCCCAAGGATGAAGCCTAGTTGGAAAACAGCTTAGAGGAGCCTGGCTAGAGTTTGGTCAAGGAGAGACTCTGTCAGCTCCCCTGCCCCACCACACCTCCTGTGACCTGGGGCGAGTCATTGGTCCTCCTGTCCAAACTTGTGCCCTCGCTGGTAAGAGCGGGGCCTTCAGTGCCAGCGGCTGCTGTTATTTGTAGTCATTGCTACTGGAGAAGGCGTGCTCGGCTCCACCCCCTCGTCTCTGCTTTGGCAGGAGGGATAAGTGGGAAGTCTGGCCCCTGAGCCATCACTAGCTGGGAAGGAATCCCAGCGCAGTGTGGGGGGCATTTGTGACTCACACCGTAGGCGACTGGCTTGGCCTCTAGAGACCTGGGCTCCCAGTGGCTCGTTAATGAACCGGGATCCCCAGGAGGAAGAAGGAAGGAAGTCAGAGGAGGAGAATTGATGACGCCCAGCCAGGCCTCTTTCACCCTCTGCCAGCCTCACAGACGCTGTTTTCCATGTGGGGTGTGCCTGGGGGAAGGTACTCATGACTCCTGAGACCAAGCTTTTCCCAGTAACCTCAGGCGCCTTCCGAGAGTGCCATGTGGGAGGGGCATGTGGCCCTACACACGTCCTGCTGCTGGGGGTGAGAAGGGAATGGCATGGCCTCTGTTCCTCCCATGTACACCTTAACTCATAAGTTGAGTGGAGAGCCTCTCCTGTTAGGCGAAGAAGGTGCAGCACCCCAGCAGTGCCCAAGGAGGGCCAGGGAGAAGTCCAGAGCCAGCCAGGGGGCTAGAGGTAGGGCAGACGCTGAGGGGCCCCTCCAAGGGGCCCTCGAATGGAATCCACTC
>NW_006433949.1:8273055-8278251 GCF_000325575.1 Pteropus alecto | reverse complement strand
ATTCCAGGGGGGGCATTGGAGTTGGGGTTTGTTTATTTAATGTTTTATATGAGTCTTAGGTGAGGTTGGGGCCCGGGGTCTGTGGTTTGACCCTTGCTTTATTTGAAGTTGGTGTTCGGTCTGCATGTAGTTTCCCAGTCTTCTCCCCCAGCCCGGTTGCTTGCCTCTTGCTTGGAAACATGGCTAGATACATGCCAATGGGTCCAACCACACCCCTTTGGGGGATCCCCTGACACTTGCACCCCAGCCCTCACCAGGCTGCGAAGTCTGCCCACTTTGGGACAGTCTCCCTGTTCAACTGCTAGTTGTATGGCACTTACCTCAAGTGCCCACTAGAGGACCTGGCAACAGCTGTGTGAATGTGGAGTTGCACATGTTCCCATGACAGCCCCAAACTGGAAAGACCCCCAAGTGTCCATCAGCTGGTGAGTCGGTACAAAACATGCGGCACATCCATACAGTGGAATATTATACAGCCATAAAAAGGAAGAAAATTCTGACATGCTGTAATGTGGATAAACCTTAAGAACATTATGCATAGGAAAATAAGGCAGACACAAAAGGACAAGTACTGTATGATTCTGCTTATATTAAGTTACTAGAATAGGCAAATTCCTAGAGACAGAAAGTGGAGTAGAGGTTACCGGGGGCTGGAGGAGGGTGGGAATAGGGAGTTACCGCTTAATGGACATCGAGTTTCTGTTTGGGATGATGGAAAAGTCCTGGAGGTGGATGGTGGTGATGGTTGCACAACACCAAGGATGTACTTAATGCCACCGAACTATGCACTTAAAAATGGACAAAATGGTACATTTTATGCTATTTTACCACCATTTTTTAAATAGTTAAAATGTCCACGAGGTGCTGGGATGGACATGGGAGGCCAGAATCGGCAAATCACCCCCTCTTTGGCAACCCCAACCACGGAGGGCGCAGTTGACCCTGGCTTGGTGGAGGTGGAGAAGCCTTTAACTCCGCCCGCCCTCCCACAGCCACCCCTCAGAGCCCCATCTGTAAGAGGGTGGGCGTGTGTTCTCAACAGCTCCCACGCATGTAGCAGACGCTCACTCTGTGCCAATGTATATTTTACTATCTACACATTAAATACATTTATGTTATATATCATATACATATATGTGCCCAGGCACAGAGATACTACAGTGAGTAAAATGGACAAAAGCCTGTCCTAGAGGAGCTTACATTCTAGCTCAGGAGGCAAACAGTAAAATGGAAACAAAAGCCATAGAGACACATCAGGCAGGAAGGAGATGGGGTGAGGGGAAGACATGGTTTTTAGCTAAGTGGTCAGGGACGGTGGTTGCTATTATAAGGGCACCAAGAGTCCCTTCTGCTGTCACAGAGGCTTCTTTCAGGGCCGTGCATGTTCTATCCACGTGGTCATTCACCATGCCAGGGCTTCTCGTGTGCCTGGGGAGAGGAGTACTTTCCTGAGTGCTTTGGGGGGTGGGGGCGGGGGGGTTAGAGAGATGAGATGTGGCCCATGTCTCAAGGACATGAGCAGGAAAAAAAAGAAACTGTCACTTAACACAGACTTGGAGGGTGATGGTCCAAGGGGTCTCTTGCACAAGGAAAGTGATTTTTTTTTTTTAACAAACATTTGAGGGAGATTTTAGGCTGTACAGTCATAAACATGTAACTATATGAGCAAATCCTTCTTGTACAGAGTCCCCAATATTTGTCCTGAGGGAGCGTAACACTGCCATGCCACTGTGGAGAGAGTGTACAATTTTATATTTCTATCCCCGCCCCAAATGATTTCCTTATTCCTATTTACAGCAACTCCCTATTCCCACCCCAGACCCAGGCGGCTCTGCTTTTTGTCTATAGACTTGCCCATTCTGCACGTTTCATGTGAATGTAATCATACTCTATTATGCGGTCTTTTGTGACTGGTTTTTTCCACTTAGCATGATGTTTTTGAGGGTCATCCCCATCAAAGCAAGTGTCGGTACTTCATTCCCTTTTACGGATGTATCGTCGTATGTCATATGTTTGCATATACCATGTTTCGTCTGTCCGTTCACCCGTCGACGGACACTTGAGTTGTTTCCAGCTTGGGGCTATAACAGTGCTGCTGTGAGCATGCGCACACAAGTCCTTGTGTGGACATGCGTTCACTCTTCCTGTGTGGACACCTAGCAGTGGAATAGCTGGGTTAAGCAGTCAAGAGTAACTGTGAGGAACTGCCCTACCTTTCCAGAGTGGCCACGTTGTTTTATATCCCCAGTGAGGGTGCTCATTTCACCACATTCTCAGCAGCGCATGTTTTGTTCTGTCTTTTTGATCATAGCCGTCCTAGGGGAGGTTGCTTCATGTGATTGTTGCTAGATCTTGGTTGGGATCAGAGAAAGGCGACAAAGTTACAGATGTAGGGGATGGAGCTCAAGAAACAGGCTGTGGTAACGAGAGGAGAACCCACCAGATTTCTGTCCCAGGGAGGTTCTCCGATCGTCCCTTAGGGGCCCCCCACTTCCATCGGGGAGTAGATTGTGGTGCATACATGTGGCTCTCAGTCAGGAGCACTGGGGAACCCCTGCTGGCCCATCCTGGGTGGGGACAGTGGCGTGGAAGAGAATTCATTCTCCAGGGAGGCAAGTGAAGAGGGAATGGCATTCCCTCGTGACCCTCCTCGGCCAGGGCTGGGTGAAGGGATGCCCTGTGCTTGTCCATGAGTGTCCCATCTGGTCGTGCCCACTACCAGGCAAGCAGGACAGCACCCTGTCCTCAGCCAAGCTGCTTCGGGCAGCACTCCTGGACTTGGCACCTTCCACCCCTGCCACCCTGGAGAGGACACAAAGGGTACTTTTCTAAGCAGACCTGGGGACAGTGGTCCACCAGGCCTGCCACCCACACATGTTCCTCTGAGACCCTCACTTTGCCCAACCTTAGGGAGACAAGCAGGGCCCAGAGCATCCTCCAGAGAATACAGTGTGAGCAGAAACCCCCCTGCCCCCCAAGTCCTTGTCCCTGAGCAGCATGCATGGTTGTCACTGCAGCCTTGAGACCCTGAGGGGGCATCCAGAGCACTCTCACATTTTCCCGAGATGTCCATTTCCTGGTCCTCTCCCCTCAAGTCATCTATTTTTCCAGATTGCCACTTGTTTACTTCTCTGGCGTTTTAAATAGCTGCTCTGGAGAGCACGCCAGCCTTGAATGTTGTTTGGGTCTGGCCTGAGCAACCCACAGCCTCATCGTCGTGTTATTCATGCTGCTTCCGTGCTGCTCAGCACACGCTGTTCCTTGGAACTGAGCCAGCCTGGAGCTGGCCTTTCTCACCAGAGCCACTATCCAGGACCACTGCGCAGGCTGGGGGCCTACGCCACTCTGGCCCAGGTCTCACTCCGAAGGCCAGCTCGTGCCGCAGCCTCCGGGCCCAGGTGATGGTGGGTCTGGACCTCCAGGCTGCGGGTGGATAATGGCACTGAACCCCTCATCAGTGGGCCAGCTGTTCCGGGAGAGGGCAGGGCGTCCTTTGCCATTAGTTCGTCTGAGGCGGTGCATGCCATTATTGGAGTGGTGCAAACCCCAGAGGGTCCCCAGAGCACATCCTGCCATGAGAGGGACTGGCCAGGCAGCCATGTTACTCAGTGTCGCCACACTGCCCACAGGAAACCAGCCACTTGAGAAGGAAGCTTGGCTTTTCTGGGCTTTGGAAAAAAAACGGTGACACAACGGAGTTCCCGTAACCAGTAGGCTGCCGGTGGGGGTGTTTTTTCCACACACAGACAAAAAAGTAGAAAACGCAGGGATGATAGGAAGCTTTGACCTTGGCGAGCCAGGCTGTAGGGGCGGGGCTTCCTGCAAAGCCTGGTCAAAAGGATGAGGAGGCCGGGGCTCCCCATGCTCTTGTTCAGCCGTGCTGGCCTCTCAGCAGCAGCAGGACCAAGGATGCGAGAGTCGCCGTCCGCCCCTGCCGCCATGCAGAGCCTCCTGCGGTACTTCCACCCCAGCCGGGCCGGTCGGAGCCGGGTGGCCTCTGCCGAAAAGCACCTGTGTGCTCGTGGCACCGCCCTGTGGACCCACATCCGAAACCTCGTGTGCAAGGGCAAGGTGGGCTGCGGTGGGCTGCGGTGTCCCCAGGGGCTGCTTGGACGTCAGCTGCGTTCACCAGTCGGTTCTCGAGGGAAAAGGGGTTCAGTAATTACTGTTCTTTGGAGGGAAAGGGAAGGGCGTCTCCTGCAGAACATGCTCGTTTCCCTTTTTAAAACTCTCAGCGGTTGTGCCCGCCTCCCACCATGAATCCTCTGTTCGAGAGTCCTGCCGGCCTGAGCGTGGAAGGTCCCTGGTGTCATTCCCCTCCTGCCTCCCCTGGGGGACGCCATCACCCTAGAAAGGAACTCACTCTAATGGGAAAGCACCACTGGGGAGATCTCCTTTACTGAGTGATCTGTGATGGCTGGTCCCTGCTCACAGACCCTGCCCTTCAAGGTAGGGTGTCCATGGCCAGGGAGCATGGCCCCTAAGAACTTTATGGGACGGATGTGGGACAAGAACTTCTGACCACATAGCCCCCAGAGAGAAATGTTCTGCCACCCTCGGTTCTTCTGGGTCATTCTGTCTGTACCTTTCAGATCCTTGAGAATGTTCACCAGTAGTACCTAGAATGGGTGAGCAGGCTCGTCCCCGCAGGAGTGCCTGGAATGAGCCTCGTGTGGAGCAAGTGCATGGGACAGGCCCAGGCACACACACCTGTGAGGTAGAGGCAGCTGGGCCTTCTTTTCTAGCCACCTCACCTGTACAAGGCCCAGATGGCTGTGGCCTCTCGGGTCCCTTGCAGTGGATAAATATGCGATGCCTGAGCCCCGCTTTAGACTATGCACTAGGCTCAGTACTGTTGTGTGTGTGTTTGTACACGCACGTTTTTGTGTGCACGTGTGCATGCAGAAATCATGGGGCATGTTCCCTGCTCTTAAGCGCTTGCTTAATAGTATAAACAAATCGTCACCTGAAGCCAAAGGTGCCATCACGAGGCCTCACGTGAGGAGTGGCAGGTTATAGGGTGTCAGATGGTGGCTCCCTGACCTGGCTTCATACCAGAATCGTCTGGGGAGGTTTTTAGTTATTCCGACCCCAGGTCCACCCTCAGCTGCTAGTCCAGCTTCATGGATGGGACCCAGGGAGGTATTTTTTAACAAGATCTCCCCGGATGTTTATTCACCCAGCCCAGCTGAGGGG
>NW_006433949.1:8264587-8272265 GCF_000325575.1 Pteropus alecto | reverse complement strand
GTTGTCATTCCCCTCCTGCCTCCCCTGGGGGACGCCATCACCCTAGAAAGGAACTCACTCTAATGGGAAAGCACCACTGGGGAGATCTCCTTTACTGAGTGATCTGTGATGGCTGGTCCCTGCTCACAGACCCTGCCCTTCAAGGTAGGGTGTCCATGGCCAGGGAGCATGGCCCCTAAGAACTTTATGGGACGGATGTGGGACAAGAACTTCTGACCACATAGCCCCCAGAGAGAAATGTTCTGCCACCCTCGGTTCTTCTGGGTTATTCTGTCTGTACCTTTCAGATCCTTGAGAATGTTCACCAGTAGTACCTAGAATGGGTAAGGAGGCTCGTCCCCGCAGGAGTGCCTGGAATGAGCCTCGTGTGGAACAAGTGCATGGGACAGGCCCAGGCACACACACCTGTGAGGTAGAGGCAGCTGGGCCTTCTTTTCTAGCCACCTCACCTGTACAAGGCCTAGATGGCTGTGGCCTCTCGGGTCCCTTGCAGTGGATAAATATGTGATGCCTGACCTGAGCCCCGCTTTAGACTGCACTAGGCTCAGTACTGTTTGTGTGTGTGTGTGTGTGTGTGTGTGTGTGCACACGCACGTTTTTGTGTGCACGTGTACATGCAGAAATCATGGGGTATGTTCCCTGCTCTTAAGCGCTTGCTTAATAGTAGAAACAAATCGTCGCCTAAAGCCAAGGGTGCCATCACGAGGCCTCATGTGAGGAGTGGCAGGTTATAGGGTGTCAGATGGTGGCTCCCTGACCTGGCTTCATACCAGAATCGTCTGGGGAGGTTTTTAGTTATTCCGACCCCAGGTCCACCCTGAGCTGCTAGTCCAGCTTCATGGATGGGACCCAGGGAGGTATTTTTTAACAAGATCTCCCTGTATGTTTATTCACCCAGCCCAGCTGATGGGGAGCATGCAGTTCCCAGAATGAGGGAGATAGAGGCTTCATGGATGGGACACGTGGCCTGACCATGAAGGTTGGGTGTCTTACAGTAGCACAGCCATTAGGTAACATTAAACAGCATGGTCCTGCAGACCAGCGCTCGGACAATGCTTTGCAGAGGCAGAAGTTTAGAGGGGCTTCCCTTAGCCCCTTCACTAGCTTTGTGATTTGGAGCTGGGCTCTGGCTCCTTCTGGGCTGGAGGCTTCTCCTGCACGTGCTCCCGTAGCTAAGACTGCAGTGCACACTGTGGGATGAATAGCGTCTTGGACTCTTGGGCGGCATTGCCCCCAGGAAGTTGCTACTGAAATGGGTTCTCCCAAAACGTTCTTAAACTGATTGCTGAGCCTTGAGCTGTAGGTAGCACCTGTGATGGTTGGGGAGGGGGGCAGCTCCTGGACTACCAGCGTGGACTTCAGCTCCCATCTGGACAAGATGGAAGGAGGAAGAGGGTACAGGGCCCCAAAGTGCCGCCAACTCATACCCAGGGTGAGCCTGGGCCCCAGACAGCAAAGGTCTGGGAGCAGAAGGTCTCCAGGTTTCCGGAGTTTCCATCGGTTCTCTCCTCTCTGTGGACCCCACTTGGCCTCTAGATGGAAGTGCCAGCCGAGGTCCAGCTCCAGTTCCAACTTAGGTGTGAAGAAGCTGCAGGCCTGGGCTGCTGCTTTGCAAGGCCTCTGCACAGACCCCAGGGCCTCTGATAATCATGACTCCTTGCTTTCAGCTGGACCCCCAAGCCTTGCAGGACAGAGACTGGCAACGGACTGTCATCGCCATGAACGGGGTATGTACCACGGGGCTCTGTTGGTGCCCACTTACCCCAGAAGGTTAAGGCGGCCCAGGTTCTGTCTGGAACAGTTGGAGGGAGGCTAAGCCTGGACTAGTGTTGGAGAGGGCGGAATGGCTAGAGGAGGGAGAGGCCCTGCAGAAAAGATCACTGCACAGGAAGGAGCCCATGTGGTGACCAGAGTGCAGTCACAGGCCGAGCACTGAGCATTCCTCCCAAACAGTGATCCAGTGGCACTACGGGGACAGGCAGGGCCTCAACGCTGGAGTCTGCTGATAGAAACCGAGACCCGATGAGTCCTCAGTGTCCTTTGAAAAAAAAAAAAAAAAAGGTCTGGGCATGTATGACAAAATGTTAACGTTTGATAGATAATTCATGGCGTTTTGCTACATTATTCTCTGTACTTTTTCTCTATTTTTTTGTGATTAAGAAAGATGCAGAGAGGAGATTGGTGGTTATGAGAGGCGAGGAGTGGGAGGTGGGCCAGGAGGGTGAAAGGGCCGTTTCCCTTCTCTGCTTGCAGATTGAAGTGAAACTCTCAGTCAAATTCACCAGCAGGGAGTTCAGCTTGAAGAGAATGCCTTCCCGAAAGCAGACGGGTGTCTTCGGAGTCAAGATTGCTGTGGTCACCAAGTGAGTGTCGAGGGGCTTGGGCTCTCGTGCCTCTTGTCCCCCACGCCCCAAGGTGTTTCTGGAGGAAGGAGCTGGTGTGGGTCTCCTCCCTCCGTACACAGCATAGTCGCTGCACAGGACACCTTCCGGGCCCACGGGACACCGTGCTTAGCTGCTTCCCTTGTTCACTGCAAAACTTGTCCCCATGAGCTCAGGAACGTTCTTGTTCCCTTCCTGTACACAGCTCCTGGAACTGTGTGAGAACAGGGTGTTTTCCCCACACTTGGAATTTGTCACGATCAGGGTTCCCGTTGAATGATGGCAACCCTGCCCCTTTATCAACATACAGGAGAAGCCTGTATGTTGGCTTGAGGGCTGTTCTCAGGGCATCCTCCCAGGAGCCATTCACTTCCCCAAATGGAATCAGGCCCAGCTCCTGGCATCGCTGGTCGTCTGCGCTGGGGCCTTTGTCAGGCATTTCCCAGACTCCTGTGTCTAAACAGCACTCCTCACCCCCAGTTCTACCCTAGCGGTTCCCACAGCACCTCTGGAAGGCTCTGGGCGTGAGCAGAGAGGTTTCTGTCAGCAACTATCCCAAATAAGCACCTCGATGAGGGTGGCTCAGGAAAGAGCTTTGCTGGGCTTCTGAATCCAGTGTCTGAACTAGACTAAAGCCAGCCTTTCAAACAGCACCTTCTCCTATTTTTAAAGTATTTTTATTCCAGGGTCTTATGCCAAGGTGCTGGGATTGTCCATTGTTAGGACTTGGAAGAGAAAAGCATTTAGAATGATAATTCAAGCACCAATGTTAGGCAGCCCTGTGGTCATTCATTTAGCAGACAGTTGGGTGTCTTCTGTGTGCAGAACTCACCTCTCACCAAGGTCTGGAGGGCTCGGGGATTTGCCTCTTGCACAACAAGTGGGTGGCAGGTACTGGGCTGAGGCTGGATCCCATCTCCCTACCAGGAAACCAGACCGCTTTCCAGGATGCTATGCAGCTACCTGTTAACCCAAGGCCTGGGACCTTTTAACTGCACTTCCTGTGGCCTAGTTCACTTAGAAAGGCCTCCTGGTCTTCCCCGCAAGATCATGCGTAACTCCTGAGGTGTCTGGCTACCTGGAGCTCTTGGAAAGTCCCTGATAAGATATAAGCAATGATAGTCATGAGCTCTCAGAGTAGACGAGGCTGTGTGTGCAGCCCAGACCCACCACCTGCATCACTCCCATCTCCAGGTGTGCAGGTAGGTGATGGCTGTGCCCCGCCGCGGCTCAAGCCAGGGCCGCTGGGCACTAAAGGCATTTCCCCTCCCCCACAGGAGGGAGCGGTCCAAGGTGCCCTACATCGTGCGCCAGTGCGTGGAGGAGATCGAGCGCCGGGGCATGGAGGAAGTGGGCATCTACCGCGTGTCTGGAGTGGCCACAGACATCCAGGCGCTGAAGGCGGCCTTTGACGTCAGTGAGTATCAGCCCCAGGAAGTGCGGGATAGGGATGTGGACGAGGTGCTGACTCTCGGGGGGCCTTCTGTGGCCGGTGCCTGTTCCATCGCTTTCCGTACTTTCTCTTCACTTAGTATTTTATCATATTTTAAATGAGAGGCAAAGGGAATTGTGGGAGGAGGTTCTACAGAAGCCAGTTCTTAACTCCTTTAACCGTGCCAGGTTTATGCTGCAATGGATCAGGGCCTTCCCTGTGGGGCGGCCCTGCCTTTTTGCTGGGCCTCCATCTGCTCTTCCTGGCCTGGCAAAGAGGTGCCAGCTGGGATCAGTGCGGTCTGACCAGTGGTGAAGCAGTGCAAAGGGCTTTGAAGTGACCGGGCCCAGCCAGTGCTGCAGTACCTCTACCTCCGTCACTCACACATGCCAAGAAGTCGGTGGAACAACCCCAATTGCCAGACACTGAGACTCAAGAGGGCCCTCAGAGTAGAAAGTGGCAGAGCCAGGACCTCGTGCCTGCATACTCCAAGCTCCCTCTGGGTGACCGGAGTGGACCTGGCCTGTGGCACAGAGGGCCAGTGGCCACTTGAGCCTGAAGGGAAGACACCAGTTTAAACTAAAATGGAACAAATAATTCAGTGTCTTCCTGTTATCAAGAGGTGCTGGCTATGGGATAGAGCCACCTGATTCCTCCCCAGGCGCCGGGCCTGCCCTCCTTCCCAGGGCTGCCCTTGCCCAGCCAGGTGGTGTGGGGAGGACGGTGTGGGGAGGATGTATGGGGAGTTTGCCTGGAAGGAGTAATTTGAGCTGTTGTAAGGGGAGGAGCCCAAAAGGCATCAGCCTGGGGCAGCCGTGCTTAGCTGAGGCAGGAGAAGTGGAAGGAATTCAATTCAGGATCTGGGAGTAGCTAACGTCTGCTTCTGTGCTCTGTCCAGATAACAAGGACGTGTCCGTGATGATGAGCGAGATGGACGTCAATGCCATTGCAGGGACCCTAAAGCTCTACTTCCGAGAGCTGCCCGAGCCCCTCTTCACCGATGAGTTCTACCCCAACTTCGCTGAGGGCATCGGTGAGCGCGGGAGGCGTCTCCCACTCCCATCCTGTCCACTGTCCCCTTCCACCATGGCCTGCGTTTCGGCCCAAACTCGGTGTGTGGCGGGGGGACCAAGAACCAAACCAGTCCTGGAAGGCCTCTGCCCGTCTTCCAGCGGCCTCCTTCTGTCCCCCTCCCTCTAAGTAGTTTGAGCGGATGCACGCTTGGTATAGGGACATGGAGGCCACCATCTTCCTCACTGGAGCACCTGTCCTGCTCCCCTATCCCCAGGTCCTGGCCCACCAGTGCACCTGCCTTCAAACCCAGACTGACCCTAAGTCACCCCAGAGGGCAGTGTCCAGAGTGGGGGCGCTGGTATGCCAGGCAGCTACAGCCTCCACACCCTGCCTCCAGGGTTATTCAGTAGGGGGCCTGGTTCCCCCATTGTGCACAGGTGATAAGGGAGCCCCTGGGGCCTCGCAGCCCTCCTGCCCTTTGCTCTTTTTGCTTCATTCCATGCCTGGCTTCCCATGCCTTGGGCTCTTCCAGGAGCAGGAGGCCGGAATGGCTGCGGGAGCTTGGAGGGCCACTGTGTCCCGTGCCTCCTGCCGCTGGTCCTTGGTAGTGCCTTTGACCCCTTTCAGATAGAGAAAAGGTATTTAGGGGGGCTCATCCCCACACAGGTACCTGTCATTGAGTCCTCACTGGGGCTAGTGCTGTATGAGCCAGAACGATGACGGTCCTGGACTGTCCTGTGCCCTCTGACACAGACATTGGCAGAGGCTTCCAGCTGTGACCCCAAGAAGTAACAGTCTCCCCCACCTGCAGCTCTTTCAGACCCTGTTGCAAAAGAGAGCTGCATGCTTAACTTGCTTCTGTCGCTCCCAGAGGCCAACCTGCTGACCTTCCTCTTCCTTCTGGATCACCTGAAAAGGTAACCCCAGCTCTTCCTTGGGGGTGCCTAGGGCTCCAGGACCCCCAGGCAGGAAGAGGAGGCTCCTCCCATCAGACTCCAGGGCATCTGGGGACTTCTTTCCTCACCCCTGTCTGGGGTCACTCACCTCCTCTGGGCACTAGAGCAATTACCACCCTCCCACTCTGCACTATGGCCTTAAGTGAAGAGCAAAGTGCTTCGGACACCCTCACACCCTAGGTCATGGCCCAGAGCTGGCCCAGCCACCTGCTGGCCCCAAGTGCTTTTTGTCCTTGACTGAACTGGGGCGGGGTCTGCCTTTAGCACAACCAGGAGTGGATTAGCTGTGCTGTGGAGCAAGCCCAAGGCAGAAAGGGGCAGCACTCGCCAACACATTCCCTGAGGACTTTAGAGTGGCCCAGCCCCTCCGCCTCAAGGCGGTGTCCCAGTAGCACCTTCTACTTCGGCCCTCCGCAGGGTGGCAGAAAAGGAGACGGTGAACAAGATGTCCCTACACAACCTCGCCACAGTCTTCGGCCCCACGCTGCTCCGGCCCTCAGAGAAGGAGAGCAAGCTCCCTGCCAACCCCAGCCAGCCCATCTCCATGACTGACAGCTGGTCCCTGGAGGTCATGTCACAGGTACGAGGAGACAGGCTCCAGCCCATGTTGTCCAGCCTCACAGAGGTGGCTTCTGCCTGCCTGACCCTGAGTCCTGCCATTTGTTCCCACTCAAACTGCACAGTGGCCGAGGTTCAGAGAGAGGGACTTACCCTTGGAGGCCACTTCCTCTGCACCTTACTGGGCTTCTCAGGGCTCACCTCACCTGGTGGTCCTTCAGGGGTACCCAAGTCTCTCACCATGAGGGTCTCGTGTCACCAGCAGGAGCCTGCAGCACCCTGAGCTGTCCGGTGGCCTTAGTCATCAGGCCCTGGGCTCTGGCCAGGAAGACCTCCCACCTGCAGCTGTGAGCACCCCTCTGATCCTCTCTCTTCCTCCGGCAGGTCCAGGTGCTGCTGTATTTCCTGCAGCTGGAGGCCATTCCTGCCCCAGACAGCAAGAGACAGAGCATCCTATTCTCCACCGAAGTCTAAAGGCCCAACTTCATCTCCAAGAGACCGGCAGAACGGCCTGGAAAACTTATGATGAAACGGGCCATCCACAGAGCAGGAACCAAACCTTCTTGAGGAGGAATTGGGCCGCCCCCAAGGGCGGGACCATCTGCCAGGAGACAGCTAGCTACCCAAGGCAAAAGGCCAAGTGGTCTGGGCAGTTCTGGGCCCTCTGCCTGTGGGTCTGTGAGCTCCCAGCTGGCTTCAGACTGTGGTTTTCCACATCACCACCAGAGGGCGCCCCAAGCCAGCATGGTTCAGAATGCAGGCCTGGCCAGGGACCAAGCGAAGGGAGTGGTTTTTATGAACTTAACTTATCAGAGTTTGAAAGATTTCTACTGGATCACTCGTCAAGATGCACCCTTTCTGGAGAGAAGGGAAAACGACCAGATTCCCTCACTATCGTGTCTTGAATAAACACTGCTGCTGCTTCATACCGTGGGGGCCACAGCCCCATCCCTCTGTGGGTGGGGGCACTTAGATTTCACTGACTTAGAAATTCGACTCCTGTTTATAACAGGATTTGAAAAGCTAAGTCAACACTGTGTAGCGTTTGACCCCTTTCACTTTTCTTTTCTTTCTTTCTAGAAGGATCTCTGTGCAGAAATGGGTCTTCTTCCTGTTCTGTCCCATTGCATTGTTTTTGCTGTTCATGTGCCCCTCAGAAGGCAGCTCCCTATGTCATGTCCAGAACTGGACACCAGGGGGTGGGAGGCCCAGGCTGCGCACTTTATGGCTTGTTTTCCAGGGAGAGTGACCCCACCCCAACCACCCCACTTGGCACACGCTCTCCTCTTCAGCTTGAAAAGGCCTTGATCCTCTAGCTTACCCCCGCCTGTCTTCCC
>NW_006433949.1:8264076-8264460 GCF_000325575.1 Pteropus alecto | reverse complement strand
TCAGTAAACTTTTGTAAAAGTCTCTTCTTGGCGGCATCTTGCTGACAGCTTGTTTTAAACTTTGATCCGAATAGCCTTTTGATACTTGAATATTTTTAAGTTTTATACATAGTTTCTAATTTTTTTCCTAACAGATTCAGATACCTAATAAGATAATAGAATGTACTCCGTGGACAATCCATGTCCCAGCGGCATTTTGTCTTCCTTCCAAGCGCCAGCTCTGTTTTCATCAAGAGCCGTTTCTGAAGTCTGAGCACCAGAAATGGGGGGGTGGGGTTAGGAATAGGGACAGCTCCACAGGCCAGGCTGAGTGGGGGGCTCCCACCCGGGAGCAGGTGGAAGGCCAGACCTGCCCCCTTCCCCACTTTCCATGCACATTCCTGC
>NW_006433949.1:8226610-8263981 GCF_000325575.1 Pteropus alecto | reverse complement strand
CTCTGAAAAATTGTATCTCTTTAAAAAAAAAAAAAAAAAAAAAGACTGGTTGGAACAAGGAGAAAAAAGAAACTGTGATAGGCAAAGTTGCCACGTTGGTCTTACAGGAAGAGAGGATGTAGCTAACCGGAGGAGGGAAGCCATGGCGTGATTCAGGAAAAGGTGTTTGGTTGTCACATGATTATACCAGTAACCAGTGGCACTGTCCCATAATCCTTCCCTGTCCCTGGGGGTTGGGAGAGCTCACCCAGTGTGTTGGGCTCCTGCCCAAGCTCGCAGTACATGGTGGGGGGCCGGCGGAGGGAACACCATTTTAAAGCAGTGCCACTGTCCTGAGGGCAGGGGCAGGGTCCTCTGCCCTCTGCACATTTCTGGACTCAGTAGGTTTCCTGGGGCTCCTCCGGCCTGGCATCCCGTCCCCATCTATCTCTGCAAACCTCCAGCCCTGCGAGGGGAACACACTTTACTTCAAAAAGCTAAACCCAGCCCTTGTTTCTGTCTCCCCTGGTGTCTCATGATTTGCATCTGTCGCATTGAAACTGGAAAGCAATATATTAATGTCTGTGCCAATTTCCCTTCCCTCCTCCACCTCCTTCCTCTTTTTACATTTTATTTATATAGAATGTGTGCTGTTTAACGATTGAATGACCACTCTTTTCTCCTGTAGCTGTAAAAGCGCTCCTTCGCCAGGCTACAGTCGTGGCGGTCACTTGGGATCCCCAGCCACCTCTGTCATCCCATCTAACATGCAGGCCTGTGGGTTGACCAAGCCAGCTTGGGGCACGGGGAAGGCCTGGAGCCCAGATGAGACCTTCTACGAGGCTTGGCTGCCAGACTCTACACCAAGAAGTGACGCCTCCCTGTCCCGGGCCCTGAGTCTGGAGCCGCCAGCTTGCCTCCCTCACAGGGCAGCCGGCCTGCTGTTGGGTGGCTGGTCTCTCAGCAGCTGTGTTTCTGCTTTCGAGCTCAACCATCTATATAACGCTGTTGGGGAAAGGACTGCTGGCACTTTCATTAAAGTTACCTGAAACTACTTGGTATTGGTGGTGATTGTTGCATGAAAAAGAAAAACTGATCAGCACCTTTGGGATGGGGGTTAGGGGTGGGCAGTGGAGCTGGAAGAAGGAGCAGGTAGAGTGAACAACCCGGGTGCCCAGGAAGCCTCCATGGGGGTAGCGTGCACGCCGCTGTGGAGGAGCCAGGCCCAGTGGCACTGCTGGGCAGCTTTAGGACACATGGGGCAGCAGCTGTCGTTCCGAGAAGCGTGAGCTTCCGGCCATCTGGTTTGGGCCAGAAAGCAAAGGGCACCAGCCGAGCCAAACCCAGGGGCAGGGAAGGCTCCAGCCACACCCAACCTGGCCCTGCAGAGCCCCCAGTCTCCGTGGTTTCTGCTGAGACTAAAGTTTGGTGGTGCTGCCAGGTCTGGCCTTTCTTTTGCCTGTAGGCATGGGTCACTCTTAGCCACCACCGGCCTTGCACTAAGTATTTGGCCCCTAAAAGGCTATAGTTACTCTCTATCCCTACATTCTGGTCCTGTTTGAAGACCTCCAAACCAAAAAAAGTCCCATTGCATCTCTTTTACTAGGAGTTGCTTTTTCAGGCAAGAGCTGACTGCTATGTTCCTGAGACCAGGGGCTCTATCCAGCTTTGCCCAGGCCAGTGGCAGGGCCTAGGGACCAGGACCGTTTACTGCTGCCTGGAATCTGAGATCATTACTCCTCAAAGAGCCCCCGTAGGCCTCTTAGTCCAATCCCTTGATAGATGGGTAAACTGAGGCACACATCCCCACCTGGCATCTCAGAGCTGGTCAGTGAGCTAAAACTGGGATCTTGGTGTCTTGATGGCCCCTCAAGTTCACCCCTTTCTGCTGGACTAGACGCAGCCAGACCACTGATGTGGCTGTGTTCACCCGAACCCATGGGCTGAGGCCTCCTGTCGTCAGGCGCAGACACGCTTGCAAATAAAAGGGCAGGATTTTGTATAGAAATCTCAGAAGAACTTTTATAGTCGCCCCCCAAAAGAATATCCCAATTGCCTTAAAAGAAAGTGTTTCCACAGACTAATGATGGGCTGTCACAAGTACCTCTGGAAAGATAAACAGGAAAAGTGAAGGGGTGACAGACACACCCAGCTCTTAAAGAGGCCCAAATGGCCTGGAACCACTGCGTGGGCAGAACCGGGGCTGAGGGTCACCCTGGGTGAGAGGAACCGTCAAACCCAGGAAGGGGGGCAGGTTGGAGCTCAATGTAACTGGAGTGGGAGAGAGCGATGGGTCAGTTGCCAAGCAGAGCCTTTTGTCACCCTGGCTCTGCCAGTACAGAAGGCTAGCCAGGGCCACGGCAAATGGGCGCCCACATAAATGTTCCAGAAGACAGGGCCCTGTCGAATCTTCCCAACGTGTCTCGATTGGAAAGGAAATCAGCTGCTTCGGTGGACCGAGGCTGCTCGTCTAAGAGCTCCCCAAAGAGGTGAGCCAAGTGATGTCCAAGCAGCCAACTGGACATCTTGCGGCCATGCGCCCTGTGAAACGTGGCTCAGTCCACACACCATCCACGTTTCCGTTCCCCTCCTGTGGATGGAACTGGGCAGGCCTGACCACAAACTCTCCTTAGGGTTTTCAGTCACTTTGTGGAAACTCGAGCTGGGCAGCCGGGGATGTGTATGTTCAAATCAGATTCTGGCCAAAGACTGAGCCTGAGGCGTGGGACAAGCTAAGGTCCTGAGCAGCTGCTGGCTGAGCTGCCATCAAAAGAAGAGACACACCCCAGACCCAGAGACTCCCCAGGGGCTCAAGGGCTTGAGTGACCATGGACAGACAGACCTTTTGAACCCATGGCAGGGCCTCAAGGGCCAGCATGGGAAATCCAGACCCATCCAGAGGGAGGCGGAGCTGCTCATTTAAATAAGCTACAATTTAAATCAGTGACAAGTGCTGCTTTGCTGGGGGGGCATTGAAGGTCCCCCTCTATGAGTTTGCTGTCTTGACTCCGGTCTGTGGCCACCCAGTACCCTAATATGCCCAGGCTCTCCTACCCTGCCACTGGGATCCAGGGGAAAATGGGGCCAGAGGGAGAAAAAATAATGGGGAGAGGGAAGTTATTTGGAATAAGCTAAGGCATCTATGAGCTTTGGGTTCTCCATTAGATAATCACTCCTGAGCTGCATTTCCCAAGTGGTCCCTGTCATCTGGTGTTTCCAGTCAGTGAGTGGCAACTGCAGAAGCCCTGTCCTCCCCAGCAGGCTGGCCTCTGGCCTCTGTTTGAACCTCAGCCCACCTTATGCTAAACTTGCTCCTGGCGATGCCACACTGGGTGCCAGAATGCAGCAAACCCCTCTCCTGCCCAGGTGGCATTGCCCTTCCTGGCTGCCCTGGAGTTTTTTGGACTCTACCATTTGGTGGCTATTATGAACTGAATTGTATTCCCCCACAAATTCATATGTTGTAGCCCTAACCCCCAATATGATTGGAAGAGAGATCAGGGATCTCTCTCTTCCTCCCTCTCTTTCTCTCTCTACCTCTCTATGTCACTGTCTGCACACAGAGGAAAGGCTGCATGAGGACACAGTGAGAAGGTGGCTGTCTACAAGCCAGGAAGAGAGGCCTCAGGAGGAACCAACCCTGATGGCACCTTGACCTTGAACTTCTGGCCTCTAGAACTGTAAGAAAATAAATGCTATTTAAGCTATTAGTCAGTTTAGGCGGCCATAACAAATAACACAGATGAGGGGCTTAAATGCTCATCTGTGTTATTTGTTATGGCCGCCTAAACTGACTAATACAATGGCTTTTGGCCTTCCAAGCCCTGGATGTGGAACCAAGCTTGAAACCCAAGTTGTCCCTGTGCTCCTCCAAGTTCATGACTCTCTTAGAAGGAACCCAGGGTGTTGACTGACCACACAGAAGGCAGGGGGTTATCACCTCTCATCTAGGCCATATCGGCGAGTCTCTCAGGCAAACACGTTCCGTATGGCCTCCTCCTCTGTCAACTCGAATCTCTTCCAATTCATGGTGGCCCTGAGGCTCCCTCAGGTGACCTAACCATAGCTACCACCCAGGTGTGGCACATGCAGGGTCCTCTCATGTTTCAGCCCATATGCTTGCTTGTTTCATTATAGAGGTTCTCCAGGCACTGTCATGTCACTCTGTGGAAGCCCAAAGCCCCTGAGCAGCCCCTCCTCACCCTCCTCAGCTACTCAGTCTCAAGGCCCCCTCCCCCAGAGTTCTGAGACCCCAACTTGAGGTCTTGACCTGAGCTTCCCGGGCTGAACAGATGAGGAGCAGCAATGTCTGAGAGGTTGGGCAAGACTGATCCCAAAATGAAGTAGGGATGGCAAGGCCTTGGGACACTGAGAATTTCTTAACCCACAATGCAGCAATTTCAAACTGGGAAAGAAGGCTGGCTACTGGAAGGATCCGTGTGGCCTGCCAGGAGGAGTGTGCTGCAGCCTTTGGCCCTGGTGGTAGATGGCCACTGCTTCTAGATGTTCAGAACTGAAGCCATATGCCTGTCGCAGCTGGATAATGCAGTTCCTAAAGCTGGCTTGTGTCCATCATTCTCTCTGATTCTCCTTGTGAGAACATCCCATGTTCAGATAATCTGAGGCCTTTGAAAGGGGCAGTGGCTCTTCCACGATGGGTAAATTCCATGGGTAAATTGTGTCCTCCCTCCAAAAAAATATGTCCCCTTAG
Organism: Pteropus alecto; assembly: GCF_000325575.1. NCBI lineage: Eukaryota > Metazoa > Chordata > Mammalia > Chiroptera > Pteropodidae > Pteropus > Pteropus alecto. Next base: position 8,259,291 of record NW_006433949.1, on the reverse strand, counting down.
AACATTATGACATTGTTTGGAAAAGGCACTTTGCAAAAATCATTAAAGTAAGGATCTTGAGATGAGATCGTCCTGGATTGGGATAGGCCCTAAAGAGACAGAAAAGTAGAAGACACAGAGACACACAGCAGAGGCCATATGAAAATGAAGGTCGAGATTAGGGTAATGGGTCTACCAGCCAAGGATCGCCAAGGATGGCTGGCAGCCTCCGGAAGCCAGGAGATAGGCATGGAACAGATTCTCCCTCAGAACCTCCAGAAGGAACCAACCCTGCTGACACCTGGATTTTGGACTTCTGCCTCCAGAACTGTGAGAGAACCCATTTCTATTGTTTTAAGCCACCCAGTTTGTGGTCATTGGTTATGGCAGCCTTAAGAGCTAATACAGTCCACCCAGCTAGTAAGACAAGACACTGTGGTCAGATCCTGGCTCTCTGGCTCCCACCCTGTCCTCCCACTGGCCAATATATTCCTGCTCAGAACAGACATGGCTAAGTCACTCCTGTGTCCAGGGCCAGAGGCCAAAGGATTGGGGTGGGGATGGGGAGACACACAGGGGGCATCTCCACGCACCACACCTAACCCACCCAGCCTCGGAGCTTTGGCTGCTGTCCTCCAGCTCATCTCCTACCGCTAGCTTTGGCCTTTGTCTTACCTCTGCAGATGTAACCCTCCCCTGCTTGGAATTCTACCACCTCTGGCCCATAAACACATTCATCTCACTTCTAGCTCCCAGAAAGCAGAATAGAGAGAAGAAACAGTCCTTTCTCAACCACTTGAGTCTCCCTAGGTATAGCCCTTCGTTCTTCTCCATAAAGCTCCTGGGAAGGGCCACCTGCCCTCACAGTCCCATTCTCATCACTCATTTCCCTTCACATCCAGGTCAGCCTGGCTCTGACAGGAAGCCTAGGGCCCTGTGTGGCCAAGCCGATGGCTGCTCCCAGCCCTGACTGCCTCTGACACAGCTACCTGTCCCACTAGTCCCCTCTTATCTGCTGGCTGTTGCAAGAGGCATGGCCTGCTGCCCTGTTTTAAATTAATTCCCCAGGTTTTTCTGCAAAAGCGCCGTTATTTACTTAGAGCCGTCTTTTGAGGTCAGAACAGGATGCTGATGCACTGTTATCCCCCTCACTTTTTACCCGTTTGCTTAAAATTTTCCCACCATGAAATTTACCTTCGAAGGGAGAGTTTTTCCAAAAGGACTGCACGTTTCAAAAATGAATCTCAAAGAGACGATGCAGTCACGTTCAGATCCTTGGGATGTGTGCACATTTTCCAGGAGGCTCCTTTCAAGACAGGCAACACTGACTGGGTTAGTGTACCCAGGATTTAGAGGCCAAGTCTTGGAAGACTGACAGCCATCTGAGCCTCACTTTCCTCACCTGTAAATCCAGGACTCATTTAAACACTGACACGGAAATGCCAGACACAGGCCAATGGATATCACTTAAGCCTCAGGCAAGTTGCACTGGAATTCCTTTTTCTGGCTTGTCCCTGCTCTCCTATGTCCTCACCACAATAGTCTCTGGTGTTGGGTGGAGTCCAGGAAGCTGAACAAGGGTTATTGCTACTAGGGACCTGGACACTGGCACATGTCTAAGAGGAGCCATGTCTTGAGCCCAGACTGCATGCTAGCCCCTGCCTTTGGGACGCTTATAGTCCCAAAGTCATTAAATGACACTAAACCCAGCATTACTGTTTATTAGTCATATGATTTCCATGCACCAAAGGCTTTGAGGAGAAGCATGGTGTGCAGGGGACACTGAATAGATTGGGGACCTGCTATTTCATCCCCCAACACCCCTGACCAGTGTGGGAGCATTGCCATTGTTTACAGAAGAACTGGAGGCACAGAGAGGTTGAAGAATATGCTCAAGGTCACACAGCTAGTGGCTGTCTGAGCCAAGGTTTGAGCTCAAGGCTGGGGATCCACAGAGCAGTCATGGGGAAGCACTGGCTCACTGCTCCCTTCTCACTGGTCTCAGTTTCCCTAGATGTGACATAAGAGGGTCTGAGGATGTCTGATCTCTGGAGGCCATGAGGGAGAGTGGGTGCCTTATTCAGAATCATCCTGTTCCTGTATCTTTTCTGGGCTGCCTGCAGACCATCTGGGCATCCCAAGGAACTTCTGGGGTTTCAGCTGTAGTTGTGGACACATGGATTCCTCCTAACGTGAGCAACGTGGCTGTGGAAAGACAAACAGCCCATCTCTGCTTGCAGACACATTGTCACTCAGCTGACAGCTACACATTTCCCCAGATGCAGTGGCCCCCCCTGGCTCTGAGGGAGGCACGTCAAGAATCCCAACTTGATGTCTTGGCACTCAGAGCTAATGGCTTGCTAACTGTTGGGAACAGTTGTTGTCCTATTAAAACTTGGCCTGTGGCCCCTGCCTGTTTGGCTCTTCCAGCTGTGATGCAGAGCAGCTGGGCCCAAGTGGGGCAGTCAGTGACTGGGGTGGGCTTCAAGGTGAGCTGAGTGCATCTTTGGGGAACCAGAGGCACTGGCTCAAGGGAGTTCTGGGCTGTGAAGCTCAGGCTATCTCAGTGGTGATGAGACTCCAGCATGGCAGGGCCAGTTTGAATGGAGGTGGCCCTGGCCAGGTGAAGTCTGGGCCCTGGGAAGAACTCACATACTGACAGATGGCCTCCTTTACAAGCAGTCAGTCACCTGCTTCCCCAGGTCCTGTCTTGCTCTAGGCCAGTACTTGCTTCAATTGCCTACTCTTTCTGCCCCTCCAGTTCTGGAGACCCAAGCTGAATGATCAAGGACAGGGGACAAGGTATGGACGAAGCCGATGGGACCACCCAGATGCCAGCACTGAGGCTCAGTCACAGACTGGCATGAAGTCCAGACAATTCTATGTGCCCTACCCTTAGATCTATCTCCTTCCTTTTGACCCCATCACCATCCCAGACTGCCTAGCCTCCTGTCCCCAGAACTGTGAACAAGTCCCCTGACTGCTAGAGTCACCCTCCCCATACTATGCATGCCACCAGGCTGGTCTTCATAAAAACAATCTTGCAGCATGTCACTTCCCTGTCCCAAAGCTGTGGTGACTGGCTCCCGGCCACATTATAAAATTCAGTTCCAAGGCCTGGTGAGGACACTCTCTTTGCTCTGTCCTCACCCACCTCCATGTGCACAGCCATGCTCCCTGTCAAACATCAAGATATCTGACTTCTATCCTCCACAATTGTGAGACAATACATTTCTCTTGTTTTAAGCCACCAGAGTTGTGGTGATTTGTTACAGCAAATTAGTCCCCTAGGAAATGAATACGACTCCATTTATGTAAAGTTCAAATCAGCCCGTATTAATCCTGAGTTAGACATCAGAATGGTGGTTACCGTTGAGGAGAATGTTTTGTTGGTGGCAGGCGTTAATGGGGAAACTGATGAAGTTCTTTTTCTTGACCTTCACTTTTATATCTCATTGAGTTGTACGTTAACTTTGTGCTCTTTAATATAAAAAAAGTATCTTTTAATAGTGTGTGTGTGGCTTGTTGGTACCAATGAGGTGACGGCAAGTGCCTGGGACCAGACTGCTCTGTTTCTGCCACTTGTCACCTGGATGGCCTTGGACAAGTGAAATAACCTTTTCGAGCCTCAGATTTATCCTCCATACAGTTCTTACAGCGTTAGTGTGAGGATCTGAGTGACATTGAGTCCTTTTGGACTATAAATGCCTAGACGTTTTATGCCCCTCACATTTACCAGGCATTTTTGCTGGGTGTTAGACATCATGCTACGCCCTCTTCATGCATTATCCCACCTAATCCCCATAAAAACCAATCACAGCACTCATTTTGGGGATGAAAAAACTGAAACATAATAAAGACAGACAGCTAGTAGGTTGAGGAAGCCATGATTCAAACCCAGGCAGCCTGATTAGGAGGATCATGACCTTAGTTCTACACTAGGGTTGAATGATAATCTTCAGAGTATTAAAACATCATGGCTATTCTGGTTTTAAAAAGAAAGGCATGGTTCACAAATATAACAGACTACTATTTGTGTAAAAAAAAGGAGCAGAACATATTTGTTTATATTGGATATTTGTTTATATTTATAAAGAATCTAGAAGAATATGAAGAAATTGAATAGTTAGTTGCTTCTGGGAAGAGTAACTACAGAAATGGATGCTTTCTGAATTTTAAAATATGCAATTGTGTTAGAAATGTATTCAGAAAGAAATAAAAAATGAATAAACAACACAAAACCGTAAGGGAATTACATTAAAAACTTTATGCCAACGATTTTCAAAATGTCAACAAAACACTTTCCTGCAAAAATGTAACAGTAAAAATGGCAGGAAAATACAGAAATTCTGTTTACATCTAGAACCATTAAAGAAATGTAATCCTTATTTTAAAATCTGCATCCCATCCCCTCAAACATCTCACAACAAACAAAACCAATAAAAAGCACCAGTCTTGGATAGTTTTATAGGCAAATTCCGCAAACATTAAAAAGAATAGAAAATTCTGGTTTTATAATCTTCCAGAAAAAGAAAACTTAGTTCTCTTAACTCATTGTGAATTTGTTCATAAGCTTAACCTCAAAGCAGACATGGACGGTACAAGAAAACAAAAGTATAAGACAATATCATTTATGGACATAAATCCAAAAGTTCCAAATAAAGTATTAGCAAATGGTCCAGCAATGTATTAAAAATATATCAAGGCAAAGTTGTTTTTCCTAGGAAACTAAGGTGATGTGATAAAAATCTACTAATGTTATTTCAAACCGGCATGATAATTGCAACCTAAAAGAACTTCCTAAACTTGATCAAGGATATTTAGCCTCATTTTTTTTGGTTGGTCACTTGTTTTTTGTGTTCCCTATTGCATGTGCGGCGCCAAGAAAGCATGGCTTGTTTTCTCACCACAGTCCAGCTCATGGTTAGCACAGTCCTTGGCACAATGTAACTAAGTGATGCGTGAATAGTGGACTTCTGAGCTGACGTAAGCCTTTGGGACCAGGTCGCTCTATACTCATCACCGGTCCGTGCGCGGAGAAGCCTCCAGGAGCAACCATAAGCGAGCGCCACAGCACAACCTGATGCGTGCCAATTAGCTGCGGGAACGCTCTATTGTGGCCGGTCGGGTGGTAGGTAGTGAGCCTGCGCTACTTAGAGCTGGGCGGGACGCCAGTGGGCCGTGCAGGGCTTCAAGCGCCTGCGCGGTAGAGAGGTGTAGGCGGTGCCTATGTGGCGCCTGCGCAATCGGCGGCAGCCGTGTGGGGCGGGCAAGAGGCGGTCTGAGGGCGGGCCGGGCGAACGGCGCCGCGGGGTTGGCTGCTACCCTGAGGCCGGACTCAACGGATTCGGGCCGCGCCACCGGGCGAGCTCGCCGCCCGGCCCAAGCCCGGAGCCAGCGAGCGAGCGAGGCGGCGCCGCGCGGTAAGAGCCAGGGCGGGGGCCCCTCTGTGTGCGCCAGAGGTTCAGTCCATCTCCTCAGTGCCGCCCGCGCGGCGAGGCCCCGGCGACCCCGCAGACCCCAGCGGGCCCGCGCCTGCGCCGTCCCCTCCCGGGCCCCCTGGCCCATCCTGCGCCTGCGCTTGCGCTGTCCCTCTCTGGGCTCCCGGTGCGACCCGCAGCCAGTGTCGCGGGGCTTGCGGTCCGCCCCAGGCTGGCGTTGGGGCCTGGTCCTTGGCACTCAGCCCACCGGTTTCCGAGCTGAGGGGCCGGGCGCAGCCCTCGCAATTTGCTTTCCCCGAGTCCCAGGAGAGGCAGAGGTCGCCTCACCGTCCTGGTTTTCTGTTCTCATGCCCCCGGAGGGGACAGCTCTGCTTGGAGGCCCCGAGGACACCGCGCGACGAGCAGAGCTGCGGGCGGCGGACCCCGGGCCTCCTGCGGACTCAGCTTCCGCCAGGGCTCGCGCCCCCACCCTCGCTCTGCTTTTCTGGGAGGTCAGCCCGAAGCAGGCGGAATGTCCTTTTTTTTCCTTGAGACCTGGTTAATTGCTTCACGTTGGATATGAATAATTCGGTGTTTTGCTGAGGAATATTTTGCATTTCCCGCAATCTGGTAATTGTATGGCTTATGTGGTTACGCTTATGTGGTTAAGACAAGATAGGTCATTCTTGGGCAGTTCCCCTGGAGATGTCTGGAAAAGAAATTAGTTTCCACGTAGTTCCAGCCTGTTTACAAGACCAAGTAAGAATTCCTATGATTATTCAGATACAGAGAACCTTGGTTTGTTGATATTTTTGATAATTTGTCGGCAAGTATGGGAATGCCCAGGAAATATTCCCATATATTCGCTGCCCTGTTTCGATTACAGGGAAAATGTGTTGTAAGAAGAGCATCCAAACCATTGATAATGTTTTCCTCAGTTTACAACAGATTCAAGAAACTAAAAATGTTTCAGAGCCCAACAGCGTTTGCTGTCACCGAGGAGGATGCATCTTGAGATGAAATCAGGCCGCGCTCTTAGACTTTGGGAGACATCAACATTATATGTATACATGTATATCTGTATGTATGTATGTTATGAAGTAACCAACCCGATACAGAAGGGTATATGATATAAGAGGTAGAGTATTGATCTGGATAAAATTGTTTCTATAAAGAAATGGCTGATCCAGTAACTTTTTTCTCTTTAAAATGTCTCTTTCCTTCAGATTTAGTGTGCACCAAGCAGTCTTTAAGACTCATCAACTTTTGGTAGCTGGAGAAAGCTTCCTAATTGTCTATGTATAGTCCAAGTACGTAGGGATTTTCTTGGCATTTTCAGTAAGAAAGTGAATATTGTGCCAGTAAGGAAAGTTATCATTGTGTGCCTTAGTAGTCCAAATATCTGAGTGTCAGTTAAGTATAGTATTATAGTGAGTGGAAAGTAATTATAGCTGTAGTTAAGGCGACATTTGTATCAAAATTTCTCTTTTAAACTTGAACTTTTAGGGTGTGTATCTGCAGTGCAGTATGTCACTTTGAGATGGGATTTCTCTGAAGCAGAGATTCTCCTTATAACTGACTTGACACAGTAAATCTTATATTTCAGATGACTCAGATAATAGTATTGCTTTGGTTCAAAATTATCAGGGTTTAGTTTTCATAATACATGACTTTCCTTATAACCATATACATACTCAGATCACATGGTTAACTTGTACATGGTGTTATGCAAACTGTCCAGCTCAGTAGGGGAATGGTGACAGGGTGTCAGTAGGCTAGAGAAATTCTCTTAGCTTTAGGGCTTTGGGCGAGCCTGTTTTCTTTTCTGGACCTTCATTTCCCCCTCTGTAAAGTGCGTGCAGTGGGGGAAGAGATGGAAAGGAGCTTGAGATGCTAACTTAACATTTGACGGATCCTTGATTATAGGGTCCTCTTCAGCTAGGGGGAGAACTGAGTCTTCTCATCAGTTCCATGACATTGTTTGTGGTCTCTCCTCAAAGACGGGGAGTGGGGGCATCATAAGTTGGTGAGCACAAATTTTGGAGACTCTTAGTCAGGCCCTTGAAATGAAGTGTTGAGTAGGCTTTATCATATTGAGAACAAAAGTTATTTTCTCGTGTTAAAATTAAGCATCTTTTATGAAATGATGGTAAATGGTGATAGTAATTGGTGGTATATGGTGATTATACATGGCAAGTACAAGGTTAGTTATCAGAATAAGATATTTTTAGAAATAAAGAGCCTAGAACCTGTTGTTTTGCTGTTATTAGGGAGTTTAGGAAAAAGTTCCTGAGGTTTTTGCTGCTAAGATTAAAATGTAGATTATTTTTAAAGAGTAAATATGAATTTTCTTTGTGGTTGTTAGTCACAATCTACAGGCAACCAAGAAACCCCTGTTAAATTTGCTTGGTATTAAAGATATTCCTATTCTCATCATCCTTTCCTACTGGATATAAAACGTCAGGATATTTTATGTGTTTGTGTTTGTGCCAACAAAATGAGCCTAGCCAGGGAAATTCCTCTGGAATTGTTAGTGCTGAATAGACTAACTGTGGAGGTAAAGAACCCCCATGGGGCTTCTCTGTCAGCTCAGAAATCTCTTAGTATTGTGGCTTCAGTCTTTTGCTATGAAACAACAGGACCATCGAGAAATTAGGTTTACAGATTGTATTTCAGATATGAAGTGGCTATGGTCTGTTACAAAGTGAATGTAACAGATGATCTTTGTGTCTGTAAAGTCTTTAAAATTTATTGTGGTCTGCTGTTAACAGATAAGATTTTGAGTTATAAATCTTTTATTTGTGTACTCACAAAACTACAATATCTCAAATATACATTATCAAATATACATTTTATGTGTCTTGAATTAAAATTAATAATGCACTCTAATTCTTCATAATACTTATTTCTACGTTCAGAGGACTGACTGCTTTCAGCCACCTCTGAAGCTCTCCATATTCAAAAGATAATTTGGTAACCCCATAAAGGAAATTTGTCTGTGAGCGAAGAGAGTGCAGGTCTGTTAACAGTGTTTTTCCTGACCTTTTTCCCACATTTTTATTATAGTTCTTTTCTTTATTTTTTGGTCCTTCCTGTCTTTCCAAAATAGTAATCTGTTCATAGTCACCACCTAACCCCCACCCCCGCAATTTAAAATCCTTCAGTGTCTCCTTGACTTTATCTTCATAATCACATCTACCATTCTTTAGCTTGGTATCCGGGGTGTTTCATCACTGGGCTCTGGCCTCCACTTTCATCTTTCCTCCACCTTTTTTTGGGCGCTTCTTTGAACTTTGCCGAACAGCTCTTGGTCCCTTGAACTCTCTCCAGTTTCCTTGTCTACCTCTGCTAGAATGTTCTTCTCTCACTTCATCTAATTATCACTTTCAAAACTCTGCTCAGATATTACCTTGCCTGGAAGATATTCCTTATCCTGTCTCATTCAGACTTGTCTAGCAGCCTGTCCGGTTAGGATTTGGCACCCCGTGTTTTATCTGCTTCCCGCCACTAGCCTGTGACACCACAGTGCATCACAAAGTGTGTGGCTTGACACAAAGTTGTTGCATCTGCTGGGTGCAGTATGTGCTGGGCTTGTCAATGCTACAGAGGAAGTGAACCACTTAGTCCCTGTCCTTAAGGAGCTTTTCACTCCAGGTGCACTTGACCTCACCAGTCTTGCGACACCTTCCAGTCATGCACACCAACTTGCAAAGTCCATTTCATTGTATCTTAGTGTCTAACAAATCCTACTTCTTGAAGGATACTCTCTCTAGTGTCTATTTTGTCATCCAGAAACCAGGTAGGCATCATCCTTGTTCTCAGCTCTGGAAGCATTACGCATCTCGCTTTTTTATGTTGTATACCTTCCACATTGAGGTTTTTTTTTTTGTTTTTTTTTTTTAATTTGATGTGTTTGAATAGTAAATGTTTAAGAGAATAAGATAATAGATTTTGTTTGTCTGTTGTGCATATAACTTAGGGAAAATAGAAGAGTTAAAGGGGAAAAAAATATCTTTTGTCTTTTTTAAAAAGCCCCATATCACACTTTTCAAAAGAACTGAGCTTCTGCAAAAGAAAAAAAAGACTCTGGTTATTAAGCTTAGGAAAGAGGCATGCAAAGAACTGGCAGCAGTGTTAAGATTGTCAAGAAATATTTGTGAAAAATTAAAGTTGTCCCTTTTTTCTTTTCTCCCTTCTCACGTTCTTGGGAAAAATTCCAACTCATTTTCCAGTGGCACCTGTTCCATTGGGAATTCCCAAGACAGGCTTGTCTGTTGGGGCTCCTTTTTTTTCAGAACGGCGACAGTTGGACTCTTTCTCCCAGCAGATGCCCATTTTCTCCCACCTAGGAGACAGTATCCCGAGTCCCGCTTCTTTCTTTCCCCAGAAGCTGCTGCTTGTAATGTTTTGGTTCTACCCCACTAGGCCCATGAAGTCTTGAGCAGGAGTTATTGAAATTTCTTCTTGAAGACCTTTTTTTTTTTTTTTTAACCTTTGGTGGGTTTGGGCCTGTCTTAAATCTTTTGTCCCATGTTTTCATTCTTTTTTCCCTTTCTGGCAGCCTGCATTTTCTCGCAAGCTCAATTACTACAGTTGCTCAGGTTTGCTTTCTCTCCCCTGTTGCAAATTATCTGCTGCATTTTTCAACTCTAGTTCCCTCATTTTTATTCTTCACGTTCATTTCAATTCACACTTATTCAGCGTTGCCCAGTACCCTCACTCAAGGCTTTAGCCTTGGGTTTTTTTTTTTAGTCTCTTAGATTTTTATCTCCTTGCCTCAACACTTGTCTCCTTCTCCACTCCAAACTCCATCATCAAGCTCACCAGCCTTTCACAGCATTTCTGCATCATTTTTGTATTCATTCGAACACATGAATACATGAGTATGGTTATTCACTTGAATACATGAAAGCCTTATATATTCATGTATTCATTCATGTATGCGTTTGCAAACATGGATGTTTTAAAATAACAGCTTTATTGAGATATAATTTATATACCATAAAGTTCATCTTTTTTGAAATGTACATTTCAGTGGTTTTTGGTATATTCACAAAGTTGTGCATTGATCACCACTCTCTAATTCCAGAACATTTTTATCACCTCAGAAAGAAACCTCACACCTATTAATAGTCGCTTCCCATTCTCCACTCCCCCCAGCTTCTGGTGATCACTCATCTACTTTCTATCTGTATGGATTTGCCTATTTTGGATAGTTCATATAAGTGGAATCGTATAGTTTATGGCTTTTTGTCTGGCTTCTTTCATTTAGCATAATGTTTTCAAGGTTTATCTATGTTGTAGCATGTAATAGTACTCATTCCTTTTATGTCCAAATAATGGTCCATAGTTTATCTGTTTATCAGTTGATGGACATTTGGGCTTTTTCCACTTTTTGGCTATTATGAATAATGCTGCTATGAACATTTTTGTATAAATTTTTGTTAGGACATATGTTTTCATTTCTATTAGGTATATACTTAGGAGTGGAATCATTGGGTCATATGGTAGCAGTGTTAAACCTTTGAGGAACCACACTATTTCTCAAAAGCTGCACCATTTTACATTCCTACCAGCAGTGTATGACAGTTCCAAGTTCTCCACTTCCTCTTTAGTGTATGGGCTTTTGGGGTATACTTTTAAAATAATAGAATCATATTTTTGACACTTCCACTTCTGTTTTTTTTAATACTTCTGGAAATTTCATTCACACAGTTGTTAGTACTCTTAATTCATTGTGATTAATAGCTTTGTAGAACTATTCCATAGTATAAGTATACCATTCATTCATTCACTCATTCAATTTAGGAGACTTTTATTAAGTGGCTGTTATGTGTCAGGGATTGTTTTAGGCTCTAGGGCAACAACATCGAACAAAACAAAACCTTCTGCCATCCTTAGAGTTTACTTTCTAGTGCGAGAGGGAGTGGGAAGTCAGGAAAAAGTAATATAGCATAGGGTTTTACCTGTGTATTTTTGAGTCTGTGGCAGCTTGCTGAGTAGTGTATGTGAAGTATCGAAGAACGTTGCTGTAGCAATGTTAGTATTAATCACCTTGCAGGCAAATGTGGAAACATCTTTATAAAATAAAAATTCGAAAAAACTGTTTAATGTGGATATGGAGTTTTTCTGGTAAATCAGCTGATGAGCCTGAAAGATAAGTGTGTATGTCCTTGGTAGCAGAGTTTGCACATTTATAAATTGTATCCACATCCTCTTACTTTGATAAGTAATGTACGCCTTTCACCAAAAGCTGGGTGAGGTATATGTGCTGGAAATTTCTGATGGATGCAGCTGAGAGTACTTTTGGGGGACATGGCAAAACTGCCAGGCCCTTTCAAGAGTCTTGTTTTCTTCCTGAACTTTTATGTATTTATTATATTGCCTTATGAATTATTAAGATGGTACCCTGCAGTAAAGCCTACTTTAAGTTATTTATGTTGATGTCTAGGGAAAATGATCTGGGTCACTTAGAGTGGTGAGGCCTGGAGGAAAAAACCATGTCCTCTTCTTGAAGGGCAGATTATATCGATAGGCAGCCTAGCTGGGCCTGTGCTAACCTACCTCTCTGTTGGTCCTAGAAGTAAAATAAGCAGTTAAAATAAATGTTTCTGTTCTTATTTTTTTTTAAAATTTGACTTTGAAATGAAGTTAGAAATGCATACTGTAGACACCAATTTATTCATCTTCCTGTTACTCACCCAGGTCAGTGGCTTGCTCAGCCAGACCCTCCAGTCTGGCTGAGGAGGTTGATCATGATGGAATACAGATCATTTATTAATTAGAATTTCACTGTGGTTAATAGAATGTCATTTTGTAAAATATTTTTTTTGACATTTTTAGTTATTAACGGTCTTTGTTTTTAAATTGAAAAAAAATTCAACCTGCAAGTTTATGTTAAAGTATTTCTGAAGGGCTAGTGTAGACTATAAATGCCAATCAGGATACCATCTAGCTGCACTGTGATTCTTTGTTACCTCCTCCTGCCTTCGCTTCTGACTCTCCCTCCCCTACCACATGTGCTTAGGTGGGTTGGATTCTAAAACTTTATTTGTAAAATTCATAAGGTTTATGAAGTTTATATTAATAGTACCACGGAATTTAATGAGCACCTATAGCAGCATAGTTGAAAAAACTTACATTTCATGTTTGCATTTCATTAAATGTGGTCCTCAGGCAACATTTCTTGAGATAGTTAGCATAACTATTATTTTCCTTAATTTCGTAAATGAGGAAATGAGTTAAGAATACAGAGCTAATCAACCTTAAGAATACAGAACTAACCAAAGGCCAAGCTTGCATCTGACTCCAGGTTTCTGACTAAAAAGACCTATATTTTTTTCACTATAACATGCTGCTGCCTTTCAGCTAGAAAGCGTTTGTCCTGTGATTGAAGGAACTACAGTACTGGTTAGCCTGAAGAATAGAAAACCTAGGTAGGACATTGTTTCTTTTGCAATATGTGAAGAGCTTTCACAAGGGAAGAGGGATGGATCTATTTTGTGTTGCTTTGGCAGATGCCCTGGTAAATGGTAGTTAAAGTTGCAATGATATTTGGTTTCATACATGAAAAACTGCCCAAGAATTGAAGGGGCTGACCTTTCAAGTTACCACCTAGTAAAAAAAGCTGTGGGGGTGTGGTAGGATGATGGATGAGGGATTAAACTTGATGCCTGCTGTTTTATGAAAGTCCACTTTCCTCTTTTACTCTCTTCTTTGCTTCCTCCCTTTATACCCTTTCTTGACTAAGCACTTGGCTGAGTCGTCTCTCTTTTCTTTCCTAATATCATGCCTCTTCTCCCTTAAGCCACTCAGAAACAAGTTTTTAATATGGAATGGTCTTGGTAATATATAATGATAATTTTGTTTGGTTCATTTTTCTCACATTTGGAATGTTATTTTTTTCATATTTTAAATATAATGACAACTATGAATTTGGAATTTATATTTTTTTCTAATATATTCTTATGGGAATTTTAAAAATTGGAAATAAAAATTGAGTGTATACTGTGATAGTAGGCTAAGGAAAGGATTTACTAAAGAAGTATGAGATTTTCTCCTGAAAGATTAACACAGTATTCGCTTTCTCACCCAAGGCTCATTGTCCTCAGAGACAACCACCCAAGATTATTATCCTATTTTGTTCCTATTTTCATGTGATAGCGTAAAATATAAAAGTCTACAAGGGTTTTGCATTTACCTGGCCAGAAGAACTATATACTGCAAATGGGGAGAGAGGGTGGTCAGCAGTGGCAAGTTTTGCATTGATGTCAGAGAGTGACTTCTGAGGAAGAATCTTTTTTACAAAAGTTGTCATAGCCCAGAGTTTAGATATTTTTTCAGTGATCAAGTCTCTTTGCTATGCTGTGTCAGAAGTAAGGCTGGGAGATTTGAGTTGAGAGGGTAGCTGTATTGAAAAAGAGGTTAGTAAGAGAAACAGGCAAGTCAAAAAGTGAGCTAGGAGAATTCTCCCCGCTAAGTACAATATGAAGCTTTTTGAAATAATTGAAGTTATACCACTGTTGTTTGGAGCCATTAAAGGTGAACCATTGTGAATATCTGAATATCTAGCTAAGGTCAGTGCAAGAACTTCACATTTCAGCTTATGTCTATTTATGCAGCAGTTCTCCCAGCCCCACTAGAATGCTTTGGTGAGTGGGGAGGAGAAAAAAAAAATACTCTTAAAGGCAGTTCATTTGTTGTAGGGGCATCTCTGATTATTAGCTGCCCTGGAATCTGTCTCGGTAACTTTGACTCACTAGTCCTATTCCTGTGTCTGGATCTTCTTAAATTTGAAAACAGCTATCCTTACTTGCTGAGTGTGAAAAGTCTCTTTTTTTTTAAGTTGTTTCTATAGCCGTCTGGATTGGAGACAGGCTGGTTATTAGATTCTCTCCTTCTGGTGTTGTTCTAGAACTGCACAGAGTACCCATGGGCCCTCTCAGAAGCACAAGAATCTAACTTGGATTCCTGTCTTCCTGGATCCAGGTAGTATAAAGCAAATGATTTATTTCTGCTCAGAATTGTATTAATACCCTTGGAATAGCCCTACTGTGTTGTGTGGATAGCCAAGGTTATGGTCAGCCAAAATACCCACATTGCTTCACAGAAGCAAGTCTTCTAGAGGCTTTCTTTATAGTTTTCCTCTTACCAGTAATTCGTGGATGATAAGATCAAATCCTAACCTTTGACAGCACCTGTACCCTTCCCAAATCTGGTTCCTCTAGATTGCCACTTTAAATTGGAGATAATTTTCACCAATAAATAAATAAACAAATAAATAAGGTGATGGATGTGTAAATTAACTAGATGGTGGGAATTTTTTCACAATGTATGTCAGTCACCATGATGTACACTTTAAATATCTTATAATTATGTCAGTTATACCTTAGTAACAGTGAAAAAACATTGGAGATGAAAACATTCTGTTTACAGAAGGTCAGGGTTGCCTGTCTAGGACTTGAGTCACAGAAATACAGTTCAGATTTCTTATTTCTTATGTTTCAAATGGCATGCAAAGGTGATAGTGATCCCTGGGTTTTAGGCCCAGCAGGTTTGCCACCTTATTTATTGTACCAACTCAGGGAAGTCAGTACACCTGATGCGCTGCAGTGTTCCAGCTGAAGTTCTGCTGTGCCTCTCCTTTGTAGGCTTCCCTCCCTGTGAAGGGCTGACTGCCTCTTGATTGTGTCTTCATTAACAACAGTTTGTGAGAGTCTCTAAATTGTTGGAGTGACAGGTTTTCTTTTTTTAATTCTTCCCCTCATAAGCTTTTTCTTCCTAATTCCTGTTTGGAATTATGCTGTCTTGAGTTGGTATCTGTGGAGGCGTTCTTCTTCTAGCTTTACTGTTAAGCGATACATGTTGAGTGATGACATTGCAGCAGGAGGACTGACACATATCACAGTGCTTACTCGAGCAATTTTATCAGTGCCCTGCATCGTGTGCTTTCTCCGTCGTAGCTGCAGTCTGCCAATCTGCTTTGAAAGATTGGAAATGAGTAGGGGGTCATCAGCCACCCTTGTCTACACAGGGACAGCAACTTTGAGGCCTCAGTCACTATAGTAACAAATGTTTTGCTTACCTGTTTCCACATAAGTTGCTGAGAATGTCTAGGATTTGGAAAAGAGGAAAAAGGAATTTGGGTTTTCAGGAGTAGCTGGGGCTTGAACAAAGGAGAGGCTGTAATGAGCATTCCTGAGGTGAAGGATTTAGTCAGCTAAGGGAGGAGAAGACATATTGAGTAGAGGTTGACAAAGTTTTTCTGTTAAAAGCCAGATAGTAAATATTTTAGACTTTGCAAGTCCTATGATTTGTGTTGTAGCTAATCAGCTCTGTCATTGTAGCACAAATGTAGCCACAGAAATAAGTAAATTAATGAGCATAACTGTTTAAATAAAAGTTTCTTTGTGGAATTTAAATGTAAGTTTTTGATGTTATGATACATACTTTTGATTTTTTCCTTAACCATTTAAAAATGCAAAAAAATATTTTTAGTGTGTGGACTGTACAGAAACAAGTGATGGGCTGCATTTGGCCTTTGGAGTGTAGTTTGCTGACTCCTATCTTAGGAAACAGGAAGTAGAGAGGACTAATTAGAAGACCTGGGAAACCAGGCCCCGGGGTTAGACTTTTGGTGATAGGAAGAAGGAAACCATTTTTGTGATATGATGAAAAATTTAAAGGAAGAATATTTTGTGTTTATTTGTGCCTGATAAGCATCTCAGTCTCTATTAAAATAAAACAAAATATTTCTTCACTATGGAAAATTTAAAGCGTGTACAAAGTAGAGAAAATAATATAATGAAACACGTGTGATATAATCACCCAGCTTCAACAATGGTCAATTCTAGGCCCTTTGCATTTCTATATGAATTTTAGAGTCAGCTTGTCACTTTTGACTGGAAAGCCTGCTGGAATTTTGATTTGAATTGGGTTGAATCTATAGATAAATTTTGAGGGAATTGACTAAACAATAGTGAGGCTTCTGACTCATAAACATGGTATATCTCTCAGTTTATTTAGATCTTTATCTTAGCAATATTTTGTAGTTTTCAGTGTACAGATCTTTCATCTTTTGGTCAGATTTATCCCTGAATATTTCATCTATTTTGATATTATTATAAATATTTTTAAAAGTTTCAATTTCTAGTTCATTGCTAATATATAGAAATATAATTGATTTTTATATGCTGATTTTATATTCTGAGGTCTTGCTATACTCACTTATTAGTTCTAGTAGCTTTTTTTGTACATAACATTTGACATTCCTCAGTGATGTCTGCAAATAAAAGAGTTTTACTTCTTCCTTTCCAGTCTGAATGCCTGTTTCTTTTTCTCACCTTATTGCACTAAGAACTTCTAGTACAATAATGAATAGAAGTGGTGAGAGCGAATTTCCTTATTCCTGATCTTAAGGGGAAAGCATTCATTCTTATGCCAGTAAGTATATTAACTGTAGATGTTTTATAGGTACTTTTTATCACACAAGGAGGTTCCCTTTCACTGTTTTAATTAAAGGTTGGTTTTTTTTGTTTTTTTTTAAATCAGGAATGAATGTTGGCTTTTGCCTAGCGCTTTTTCTGTGTCTATTGAGATGATCATGTTTTTTCTTTTTTAGTTTGTTCATATGAGTTACATTGATTTTTTGAATTTAAACCAACCTTACATTTGTGGGATAAACCCTACTTGGTCATGTTGTGTTATCCTTTTTCTAGATTGTTGGATTCAGTTGGCTAAAAGTTTGCTTAGAATTTTATTATTTTCATGAGACGTATTATTTGTAGTTTTCTTTTTTTGGTAATGTCTTTGTCAGGTTTTGGTATCTGTAATGCTGGCTTTATAGAATGAGTTGGGAAGTATTCTGTTATCAATTTTCTGGAAGCATTTGTGTAGAATTTGTTTTATTTCCTCTTTAAATGTTTGGTAGAATTTCCTAGGGAATATATCCTAGGCCTGGAGTTTTCTTTATGAGAATATTTTTAACTATAAATTCAATTTCTTTAATAAATATAGGGCCCTTCTGGTTTTCTATTATTTCTTGAGTTGAGTTAGATAGTTTCAAGAATTTTATTTCATCTAAGTTAGTTGATTTTATTGGCATAACATTCATAATCTTTATTGTCTTTATAGCTGTAAAATCTGTAGTGTTGTCACCCCTCTCATTCCTGATATTGGTGATTTGTGTCTTTTTCTCCTGTTGTGTGGCTAGAGTTTTATCAGTATTATTGATGTTCTAAAAGACCCCATTTTAGATTTCATTAATCTCTTTTCCCCTCTTTTTTGTTTCACTGAGTTTTGCTCAGAGCTTTATTTCCTTCTGCTCGAGTTTCATTTGCTCTTCTTTTTCTTGTGTCTTAAGGTTGAAGCTGGGGTTTTGGTTTGAGACTTTTGTCTTTTCTAATATAGGTGTTTGGTGTTTAGTGTTATCAGTTTACTCTTAAAGTACTGCTTTAGGGGAATTCTACAAATTTTGTTATATCGTGTTCATTTTCATTTTCATTCTTTTCAAAATACATTCTAATTTCCCTTTTGATTTCTTTGACTCATATACAAAATATTCACAAGTGTGTTAGCTTCCAAGTATTTGAGAATTTCCCAGAGAGCTATTATTTTCTAATTTAACTAATGAAAAATCTTTAAAAAACATAACCACAATACCATTATCTCATCTTAAAAAGCAACAATTGAAAAAGAAGAATGCTAATTTGAAAGACCGCAGAAAGGATCAGGGAGAGATCTATGTCAGTCAAGGAAGCATGATGAAAGGTCAGTGGAGTGACTGAAGCAGGGTGGAAGCAATGAGTGAGACAAGAAGGGGTTGGACACTAGAGACAAAGGGAAGGTAAGTGTAAGTTTGTAGCTGACTGACGAAGGTAAAGGAAGGCCATATTGAATTAGGTGTCAGCAGTGATCGAAAGCGTGGAGGTTAGGTTTGGGAGAAGATGGCGCACACTTAGACTGGAACTATGAGATTTCTAGTTGCCTGGAAGAATACCCGAAGCTTCTCTGCTTAAGCCAGGGAGTAAGAAAAACCATGGAGATTGTAATGGAAAGAGAGAGTGTTATAGTTTTGCTAGTACTGTGAAGAGATAGGAAAAAATAAGTTTAGGATAAAGGGAACTCTGCCTTTCTGACTGTAGTGAAGAGGAAACGACATTAATACTTACTGTACTTCTTTCTGTATGCCGAGTGCTGTCCTCGTTAGTTTACACGTTTGATACGGTTCTCGTAACAGTGTTCTGTGGTAGTTCTTCATCTCCACCAACTAATGAGAAAACTGAGGTTTGGAGATGAGTACTATGCCCAGAGCCACATAACCAGTGGTGGAGCTAGCATTTGAACCCAGGTTCTACCCAAATAATCAGCTCTTTCCACTAGGTACATAAATTCACAAGTATACGCCAGCATGTGTACCAAGCTGCTATTTAGAGATCTGCCTCCTGTATCATATGCTGTGTGTTTAGTGTTAAGGCCCAGAACAATGCTACTCTTTGCTCTTTTTTTTTTTTTTTTTTTTAATCTTTTTTTTAAATCTATTGATTTTGTGTTTTGAAGTCCTTATAAGGGATGGCTGTTTTTTAAGCTAGAATGGTCAAGTTACAGGCATACCACATTTTATTGCGCTTTGCAGATACTGCGTTTTTTACACATTGAAGGTTTGTGGTAACCTGGGTCAAGCAAGTCTCTCAGTATTTGTTCACTTTATGTCTCTGTCACATTTTAATTCTAGCATTTTATCTCAGACTTTATTATTGTTATTATACTTGTTATGGTGATCTGTGATCAGTGATCTTTGATGTTACTATTGTAATTGTTTTGGGGCGCCACACAAACATGCCCATATAAGACAGCAAATTCTATCAATAAATGTGTGCTCTGACTGCTCTACCAACTAGCTGTTTCCCCATCTCTCTCCCTCTCCTCAGGCCTCCCTATTCCTTCAGACATATCGATATTGAAATTAGGCCAATTAATAACCCTACAGTGGCCTCTGAATGTTAAAATGAAAGAATCATACATCTGGGTTTACATAAAGCTAGAAATGATTAAACTTAGTGAGGAAGGCATATGAAAACTGAGATAGGCTGAAAGCTAGGCCTCTTGGCCAAATAGCCAAATGGTGAATGCAGAAGAAAAGTTCTTGAAGGAAATTAAAAGTGCTACTCCAGTGAACACTTGAATGATAATAACAGAACAATAACAGAACAGCTTTATTGCTGATAGGGAGACAGTTTTAGTGGTCCGGATAGAAGATCAAACCAGCCACAACATTTTCTTAGGCCAAAGCCTAATCCAGAGCAGGCCTTAACTCTCTTCAATTCTGTGAGGGCTGAGCGAAGTGAGGAAGCTGCAGACCAAAAGTCCGAAGTTAGCAGATGTTGGTTCAGGAGGTTAAGGAAAGAAACTGTCTCAAAAGTGCAGGGTGAAATAGGAAATGCTGATGTAAAAGTTGCAGTAAGTTATCCAGAAGATCTAGCTAAGATAATGAAGGTGGCTACACTAAAGAGATTTTCACTGTAGATGAAACAGCTTTAAATTGGAAGAAGATGCCATCTGGGACTTTCATAGCCAGAGAGAAGTCAGTGCCTGGCTTCAGCGCTTCAAAGGACAGGCTTTCTTGTTAGGGGCTAATGCGGCTGGTGACTTGACGTTGATGTCAATGCTCATTTACCATTCCAAAATTCCTATGGTCCTTAAGAATTATACTAAATCTGCTCTGCCTGTGTTGTGTAAGTGGAACAACAAAGCTTGGATAAAGCACATCTGTTTACAGCATGGTTTACTGAGTATTTTAAGGCCACTGTTGAGGCCTACTGCTCAGAAAAAAAAAGATTTCCTTTCACAATATTACTGCTCATTAACAGTGTATCTGGTCACCCAAGAGAATGAGATTAGTGTTTTCATGCCTGCTAACACTACATCTCTTTGCAGTCCATTGATCAAGGAATCATTTCAACTCTCAAGTCTTACTATTTAAGAAATACATTTCATAAAGCTGTAGCTGCCATAAGTAGTGATGGATCTGGGCAGAGTAAATGAAAAATCTTCTGGAAAGGATTCAGCATTTTAGATGCTATTAAAAACATTCATGATTCATGGAAGAGGTCAAAATATCAACATTAACAGGAGTTTGGAAGAAGTTGATTCTGACCCTCGTGGATTACTTTGAGGGGTTCAAGACTTCAGTGGAGGGAAGTAACTTAAGTGGTAGAGAGAGCAAGAGAACTAGAATTAGAAGTGGAGCCTGAAGATGTGGCTGAATTGCTGCAACCTCATGATAGAACTTTAATGAATGAGAAGTTGCTTCTTAGGGATGAGCAGAGAAAGTGGTTTCTTGAGATGGAATCTACTCCTGGTCAAGTTGTGTGAAGATTATTGAAATGACAATAAAGGAGTTAGAATATTACATAAACTTAATTGATAAAGCAGTGGCAGAGTTTGAGAGGATTGAAAGAAGTTCTCTAAGTAAATGTTATGAGACAGCATTGCATGCTACAGAGAAATCATTGTGAGATGAAGAGTCAGTTGATACAGCAAACTTCATTGTTTTCTTATTGTACGAAATTGCCATAGCTACCCTAGCTGTCAGCAACTGTCACCCTGATCAGTCAGTGCCATCAAACATCAAGGCAAGACCCTCCACGAGTAAAAAGAGTATGACTCGCTGAAGGCTCAGATGATGGTTAGTAATTTTAGCAATAAGATATTTCTTAAGGTATGTGTATATTTTTTTAGACATAATGTGCACACTTAATAGACTACAGCATAGTGTAAACATAACTTTTCTTTGCACTGGGAAACCAGCAAATTCATGTAACTTGCTATATTGCGATATTTGCTTTATCGTGGTCTGGAGGAGAACCTACAATATCTTGCCGAGGTATGCCTATACTCATTTATTTAGTAAATCGGATTAGATAGGCAGCATTCTCAGAGACATGTATATGTGTATAGGGTTTTGGTAATGTTTTGAACACAGAAAATAGGGTCGAAGGCTTAGTATTTGAAGAGTCCCACCTGCTAAATTGTGGGTAGTCTATTATTCTTAACATCTACTACTAGTAACTTTACTTAAATTCAGAGTTTGTTAACATCATGTAATATTCTGTAATTTTACTTTTTTTCTTGAAATTTTGCTTCTTAAAAATTAGAATGAAGGATTGAAAAGAAACATTTATTTTACAAGTTCTGTTTTCTTAATACCTGATTATGTTATATTGAAATTCTGACATTGAGCTTTAGTGCTTGATTACATTACTCATACAGTAAAGACAAGCAGTCTGATCCTAAATTGATAATAGCAGAATCATTGTAATTGAGTTATATGGTGTGTCTCAGCATTTTAACAAGGAAGTGTGGACCATGACATTTTGAACTCAGAAGGAATTGCTTTCCACTGTTTTCCTCTTTTTTTCCCTTGTACATCCTCATTCTACCACTAATAAGTGAACAGAAGTTCTCCACTCAGTTATAGGATGTTTTATAACGGGCTGTGAATTGTTTAACAGGTGATTAACTCACCTGTCTGGAAAGAGTTGCTAGGATTTACTTCTGACACTCATGTACTTTTCAGCAGTGATTTGGGCTATTCACATTATAGCTTTGATTTTGTCTGTTTTTCTGGTGTCTGGTTTCATTCTCTATGTAATTATTGAATGATGTCGTTAAGGCGCTGGCCCTGTCTTGCATCATATATGTGACATTTGCATTCTAAGTGAAGCCAGTGGGAGAAGTCTATACATACTGCCCTTTGAAGGTGTGTTGATAAGTACTAGAAGAAGTACAGTCTAAGTGTTGGGGGCTTCACGGTGGGAGAGACAAGGTGTGAATGTGGATATTGGATGATGTAGCTCCTCTAAGCTAGGCTTTAAGGGAACTTGAACTATATTTGTCCTTTGAGATTGGCTTTGAAGGAGGACGGAGTTTTCAATTAATAGACGTTTTATTTGGTGTAATAATACACCAATTGGAAGAAGCTGCATGACATAGAAAGTGGCCAGGCGGGGCTGGCAGGGGTGATAGGGACAGAGAGGAGAGAAGGCTGTAAGCCGAAGCCCTTCCTTCAGTTGTCAAGATACATCTCTATCGTTTTTAAATGTCTCTGAAGACAGAGCATCCCAAAAGCCCTCTGTAGTCTCACCATACAGACCACCCCTTGAGATAAAGACAACCCTGGGAGTTACCAAGCTATGGTGGAATGGCGTGAGATTTGGAGTTAGGCCTCTTCAGACCCCTGCTTTAGCATTTGCCAGCTGTGGAAGGCTTTGGTTATCTTCTTTACAGTGGACCTGATGATCACACCCACCTCCTCAGATGGAGGATGGAATGAAATGATGTGTGTGAAACCCCAGCATGGCACTTGGCGTGTATCAGGCCCTCAAGTTTTAGTTCCCTTCTTTTCCTATTGTGAGGTTTCAGAGGGACTGGAGAACAGTGAATTTTGACCATCCGTTTGGGTTTGTCAATCTGTGCCAAGCATTCTGGAAGATCAGAGAGAGCCCTTCTTTGAGCTGTCTTACCCAGGAAATGTGGATGGAAATTTAAGGGAGTAACAGACCTTGTGGTATAGACTCACCCTTCTCTTTTAGCCAATTCTGTTGAGTTGGCTTACTGAAGTTAAGAGTTAAGGCCTACTTTATGATATGGTCAGAAAGATGAACAGCTCCCCTTCCCCCAGGTTTAAATCAACCCCTTTATACCAAGGTTTTTCAGTCTTGGTACTCTTGATGTTTTGGGTTGTATAGTTCTTTGTTGTGGGGTCTGTCTTGTGCTTTGTAGGATGTTTAGCCCCAACTAACCTGTACCCACTTGGTGCCAATAGCACCTCCCCCCCAGTTGTGACAACCAAAAATATCTACAAACAGTGCCAAATGTTCCCTCAGGGGCAAAATTGCCCACTGTTGAGACCGCTGTCTTATATTCAGTAGACACAAGGAAAAAGTACTCCTTAGTATTTTTTATTAATTTTCTTTTTACAGAACCAGTGAAATGCTTATGGAAAAAGATTTCACTTTTATTAAACTGAATTCAAATTCTTATCTATTTTAACTTGTTTGGTTTAGAAAGACTTCATTTGTGCCATTGGCAAAACAATTCTCAAATCTAAAATTTTAAGCTTATTTTTTTAGGATTTTAATGTTCTTACACTTCAGTGATAAGTGAAATACAAAAGAAAATATTTCATTTTGTGTTTCGGATCAGAGTTTGTCATACATGTACAAAAAAAAAAAAAGATGATGTTTTAAATTAAAAATAGGGCCGACAGTTAATTTTATGAATGTAGTATTGTGGAATTTTATAACTTACTGCCTGCCAAAAATTTGAGCATAAAGCCAGGGTTTGAAAGGCTCCTGAATAAACGTTTCCTTTTTATAAATATTCAGAAATGTTGACTGAGGAGGGAGTGGCTAGAAGAGGAGACTCAAATTTTCTTGCATTCTGGGATTTTGAACTTTGAGAACCAATTTATTTTGGACTAAATCTGGAAAAATTATTTGTGTACTGTAGCCAGAAATTCTTTTAGGCTATCCTTTTCCAGCCTTGTCACTTGTCTGGAATGTTAAGTATTATCAGTAGTTTAAGCAGCCTTTCACCAGCTTCAATTACAAAGAGAGAATATCTCCAGAAATGGATCTGAAGAGACCATGGTATGAGATTAGGTTTTTTGTTTTATTCTTTAGAAAGCAGTAAGAAGAAGAGGACTTAAGGTTCTAAGTTTGAAAAATCCAGAGAGCTTCTAGTTGTTTCTAAATATTTCCCTGTATTAAATTTTGTCTAGTAATAGATAAGAATTATAAATTAGTATGAGTGGGCTTGGCTGTGGACAAAACAAGAGGAAATGGAGTTGTGCTTTTGAATTTTTGTTGCTGATAATTAACTCCTTTTTTCTAGCATGCTGTCAGTAGTTGTGGTTTAGTGGAAAGAGCTCAGACTTTGAGCAAGCTGCTAATCTCTCTAACTTCAGTTTCTTCCTCCTTTCCAGCCACATAGGGCAGTTATGAAAATCAAATGTGGTTGTGCTGGTGGCTTCCACCACCTGCTAGCTGGCAGTCTCCAGGCATCTTTGGTATTTAAACAATAGCAACATCAGCAGAGTGTCTCAGCCTCCTCATTACTCTCTGACTCTATCCTTCACAAAGCCAAATTTTTGAAAAGTTCTTTTTCCTTCATCTCCTACTCCACTTTTCATCCCATTCAGTCTGACTTTACCTCTGTGCTTCTACTTGGAACTATTTTGGCCTGGCTCTTCATTGCCGCCTTATCACTAAGTTCGGTGTCCACTTGGGCATAGTTGAGCAGCGTGGCCTTTCTCCTGTTGTTTAACCTCCAGGCCCCCTTCACAGAGTGTGGCCAACCAGAAAGAAGGTAGCTTTGAGGGGTAGGAGATAGAAATCATAGAGGGGCTATGTTTTCTTCCTTCTGTGATCATGCAGGCATTTAAGGGGAGTACACACCTGGGATAAAGAGATGACACTGGGATGAAGTTCCTTTCTCCGAGGGGTGGAGGTAGAAGTGGAGGAGAGGTAGATCTAAATGCCATCTTTCCTCAATAAGTCATAATTTGCATTACTGATTTCCAGAAATAGGTAGAACTACCATATTAAATGTACATATTAGTTGATAATCACACCCTAACTTTTCATGCCTAATTTTAGGCATAAAATAAATTCTGTCTTAAAAATGACAAAATATTGTGTTATAATAAAAATAAGCATTTAAACTTGTCAGTAAGCACCTTAGTAAGAATTGAAATATTTTGCGCAGTAATGGACTTTTGTATGTGGATTCAGACTTAGCAGAGAATCACACATGTGAAGGCGTCTCACCTGGGCTTCTCCCTCCTTCCTGTCTGTTTCGTACACCTTGAATACATGTCCACTTGCATGTATGCAGTTTGTTTTTTTTGACATGACAAGGCTTTACTTATGAGTAAGCCTTGACTTTTTCATTTGAATTTCACACTGAGTCTGTCATTAGAATGTATACATTTAAATGCATTTTTCTAATTGTGTGTTATAATTTACAATAAGGTTAAAAACATGTATATGTTGAGGAATTCAGTATAAGATCAGTCTAGTACCTTATGATTTATTAAAACATTTCTTATTAAATTGTTCATTTTGTTTTTGTAGTACATATACTTTTATCAGATTGGTTCTTGGTTTTGATTCATTTAGCAACATTTACTTACTGACCCCAATGTAGCTAATTTGGTAAATTTCAATTTTTCTCTCGACTGTGTGATTCTTTCTCCTTAGTATTTTAAATCTGTTCTTAGCTTACAATTTTAACATCATGGTCCCTACATTTTAAATATGAAGTTTGTGAAATTGGAGAGATAAATGTATTTAGATTGCTTGGGTCAAAACCCTTATTGGATTTTTTAGTGAGATATTGATAGGCATAAAAAAATCATTACTAATAAGCAATTTCCTTTTCAAAAATGATTCCTCGTTCTGAGGGTACAAATTATAAAACAGAATTTTTGAATTTCTGAAAGATCTTAATCCATTCTCTTCACCTTATAAACAAAGCTCAGAGTTAGCATGACTTGCTCAAGGTCATGCATATGTGTCAGGCCCGCGCCCACAACTCAGGTCTCTTGATTATTGTTCTACTGAGCTCCCTACCATATATTTTTGGTTATTTCTTGATATATAATTTTCAGTGGGAAAGAACCAGAAGTAAGTGTTTTGTTGACATCTGTGCACCATAGTATATAATTTAATGTAAGTAGTAAGTAAAAACAATCTTTAGTCATTCCTTATAAAGGGTTTCTCTTACAAAGTGTCTTTTGAGTTGCTGCTTTTATTTTAATGAGGCATTAGTCATACTTTGGGCATGTAGTGTGTTCTATAAATTATGATAGTTTACATTTATCCCGTCTTTACTGTGGGCTACCACCCTTTTAAGGGCTTTAGTTTCATTATTTCATTTAATCCTCTCAACAGTCTCCTAAGGTAGGTCGTGTTATCAGCCCATTTTACGTGTGAGGAAACCAAGATTTCAGAGAGGTTAAGTAACTTGCCTGGGGGTACATATTTGATCAGACATGTGGGTCAGTCCCCCAGATTCTTGTTTTTTAAATAAGCATAGTGGATTTTAAAATAGCAATTAAATAACAATTACATTTAAATATTTTAAAATAGCAATACATTTTATATATAAGAAGGAAAAAACAGTTCTAATTGGAGGCGATTAGAAGGAGTTTAAAAGAAAAGGTAGTGACAGCAATCTAGATCCTGGTGTGACTACAGGAGGGAGGGATTGGGGACCACTCTTGTAGTTGCCACCAAGGGTTCCTGTCCCACACTGTACCAGGGCCGAAGTTGTTTCTCCGAGAGGGATGGCTTCAGAGCTCCCTTGTGGTTTCCAGGACAATCTGTGTTCCCCACTGAGGGTGAATCCTTCTTGATACAGTAGAATGACAGTTAAGATAAATTCTTAAGGTCCTTTTGGAATTATTTCTGAAACTTGATTGGTATGTTTTTCATGGGTGGATGATTAGGGAGGGTGGAGTTTCCGAATCACTGAAATAAATTGCCATCTCTGATCTTGGATTGTTACACCATTTTCCTGACTTTTGAGCCCTGGCGAAAAAACTTTTAGAGTGAATATGTCAGGATTTTTGTTCTTTTTGTCTCATATGTTATTTTGTAAAAGAACTCTAAGTTAGGTTTTTTCAGCTCCTCTTTATAGGAGAGGGAACGGAGTTGCAAAGATTTGAACTGATGGAGTGATTTATGTGATTTGCCCATGGTCAGACGGCTTATATGACAGCTGGAGCTAGAACCCAGTTCTCCTAACTTTAAGTGCCGTGCTCTTGCTACTGTTTCTGAGACCCAGAGGGAGGTTCTAGTGGTATACCACAGAGCCTTATTGCTTTGTCCTATATACATAGTATCGCTATCAGTTACATGAATTATATTAAATTAGAAGGTTTTTAAATTAGAAGTTACTTTTGAGATTCCTTAGAATCAAACCTCTTTTTTTTGGATATGAGGATCATGAGAGGACAAGTAACTTAGACTGAAGACAGAACTTGTTAGAGGGGGAACTAATGGGTTTCAAGTCAAATTTAGAATTTAAAAATATCCCAAAAGACTGAGAGCTTGAGCTGAATCTGACCAAATGAAAATTTTAACAGATTCAGGTGTAAATTTTTTCAGAACGTACACAGCTATGGAATGGAGAAAAGTGGGCGTGTTTACATGTATAATTTCTTCAACATTTCTGTGTTTTTGAACATATTCATAATAAAATGTTAGGGGAAAAAGAGAAAAGCAGTTTAGCAGCAGTTTGTGTGAAAAAGACTTGTAAGTATTAGGTAACTATAAACTCAATAAGAGCCTCTGGTAGCTCCTAGAAAAGCAAGATTCTTTCTTAGATTAAGAGAAGCTCGTTGTCTAGCTAGAAAGATGTAAGTCTCAACTCTGTGCTTGCCAGACCAGATCTGTCTAGTATCTGTGCACACCATGATCCCAAAGGATACAGATGGTGTGGAATTCAAGGAGTGGCTGGGGATTCGTGAGACTGACTTGAGAGAAAGGTAGACTTAGAGAAGCATTATAGTGGTCTTCAGATCTGGGAGAGCTATGGAGTGAGGAGTGGTACTTCTAAATGTAGACCTTAAATCCAGGTCAGAGGAAAGGAGTTACAGAGGAGAGATGCCATTCTGGTTTCCTCATACCTGAGCCCCCTATTCTGTGCCCATTCAGTTCATCCTTAACAGCATCAGGTTCATCCTTAGGGACTACAAATCTGATTTAGGGCTGTACTGTCTTTGATTTGCTGTCCTGTGTGAGACAAAGGTCAAGGCTTGACCATCCCACTAATGTCCTTCCCCACCAGTCCTCATTTTGACATTTCTGTATTCTAGCCAGTCCCAAGTCCACAGAGTTCCTCAGGTGAGCTTGTGCTTTTCCCCCACCTCTGTGAGGTGTACCTTCTATCCTGTTTCCCAAAGGCAAAACTAGGGACTAGATCCTTTTTGCTTCCATTGCACTTGTATACGTAAATAATTTGACCATTGAACAACATGGGTTTGAAATGCACAGATATGTGGATTTTTTTTTGGCCCTGAACAACATGGGTTTGAACTGCACAGATCCACATGTATTTTTTTAAATGTTTAAATTAATAATGCACAGTTCAAACCCATATTGTTTAAGGGTCAGCTGTATTTATAATCCGCAGTTGGGAATCTTCAGGTGCAGAGGGCTGATTGTAATTATACTCAGATTTTCTATTGTTCGGGGGGTGGGACCCCAGTCCTTGTGTTTGTTGTTCAGTGATCAGCTTACTTACCTTATTTTTCAGTAGAATTTATAAAGAGTGGAATTTGTTCACTATTCATTTATGTATCTTGTTTTGTCCACTAGACTGAGCTCTTGGAAGTCAGTATTTTTTCTTAACCGTCTTCATACATTTTTGTATGTATTTATGTTTTGTCTGACTAGCTTCCCAGAGAATTGGCATTTGGATTGCCATGGCACAAAGTAAGGGTTCAGTGAATGTTGAGAAAATAATGATTTGCTTCATAACTTTTTAGTAGTCATTATCTTTCAACAGTAGATGCTTATAACTAGATTTTTTTTTTGTCAGTGAAGTTTCATGTAGAATTTCCTATAAATAGCCTTCAAGATATTTTCCATTTTTAAGTGTCTGTGGTTTGATTTTTAAATAGTATTTTATTTACCTTATGTGGCAGGTAACAGATAGCCCTTTGTTTTCCTCAGTGTGCTTTAATTATATGATGTCCTTGTAAAAGAAACTCTAGCTTTTTATGTGGCTGTGGATGTGTAATTAGCTATAGGCAGGGCTCCTGGAGCTGTAAATTCTATCTAGAGGAGCCCGATTACTGGAACATCCTGGCGAGCATTCTGGCCATGCAGATGGCAGCCTTCGAAAAGCAGGGTTATTTCTATAAATGAGAGCAGTTGTATCTCTGCCCATTCCTAACAAATAATTACTTAAAGTGGCAGGTATCTATAAATTAATATGGTTTTAGCTAAGAATTTTACTTTTACAGGTGTGACAGTACATACTGATTTAGACCTGGTTATAAATTTTCTACTCTTATAAAAAGATAAGTTTTATATTAAATATCATGGTAATTCATACCTTCAGAATGAAAAAATTTTGGTCAAGAATACCAGTACTGACCTATAGGACAAGTAGATAAATCTAGAATGGGCAAATAGAGCAGTATAGTTTTAGTGTTCTTACATTTTATTCATATCTTGTGAACTAGTCTTTGAGATCAAAATTGCGCATTCCTGATCTCAATGTGTATGGTTGCATTGGAGGCCATATGAAGTGATGGGCAGGGTGTGGGATTTGGATTCAGACTACTCTCACTTAAGAATGGTTGACCCAGGGAGAGTTACTTCTACTCTGAGTCTCAGTTCCTTCATCTGTCAATGCCAAAGACATCTCTTGTGAAGATTCAGTAAATCTTCAAAATCTCTTGTGAAGATTCAGTAAACTGTGCTGAGTATGGCACAGCTGGGACATGGTGTTTGCTCTGTGGGAGGAGCTCAAGGCCTTTGGTGCCTTTCCCTATTTTAGGAGCAGTGCATCTATTTTGATATTTTTAAGAACTATTATTTGGGAAATAACATGAGATATACTTCATAGATTATTACGGTCTGAGATTATTCTTAGCACACATAGAGAGATAGGATCCATACTGTGTTTGTGGGGAGAGCTACTTTTTATTTCCTCCAAACCTTGACTTCGCTGGACTAAAGGTGGTGGTGGGTTCTGACTGACATGGCACCCTCGAATAGGATTGGGAAAGGGATGGTAGTAACTTCAATCACATCCCTTTTTGCACCTTTCAGACACTCAAAGTGCTATGAACACTACAGGTCCTTTCCACTCTGTAATCTCTCTCATGCCCAGGGTACTCCAGTGGGACTCTAGGGAGGGTCTGGGTCAGCGATTTCTCCTTTGTAATCAGGTTGTGGGGGGAGATCTACTGGTGAATTATCTGTTTTTGAGGATCCTTGCCCTTAATAGGGGTGGTTTTAGAAAATTTTGGAAGCCCTTTTTGGTTATCTCAATGGTTGGTGTGTGCTATTGGCATTTAATAGGGTGAGGCTATGGAATTCTAGACTAAATGAAGTGAGAGTTCTGCAAAGTGAAAGCTTTTCCTGTGATCTGTACAACTCTGGAATATCTTGCCAAATAATTTATGTAGATAGAAAAAACTTTCTGACTGAGTCTAAAATATAATTCCATTTTACATAAAGCATTTTTTAAAAATATATTTTTTAGTATATGAAATTTCCCAGGAATGCAGTTACTATAGACATTGAGGAAGAATTGGAATTGATTTGTTCTCAGCTTTACCAAGTGTATTAGGGTTCTTCAGAGAGAAACAGAACCAGTTACATACACTCAGAGAGGCATACCTAGAGTTATTCGAGGTCCAGTTCCAGTAAAGCAAGTTATCACAATAAAGCAAGTATCACAGTAAAGCAAGTATCACAATAAAGCGAGTGGTAGTCTTTTTTGCTGGTGGAGAGCCTAGCCTTCAATTTGTAAAAAATGTAACATCTGTGAAGTGCAATAAAGCCAAGCACAATAAAGCAAAGTATGCCTGCACACGCACAAATAAAGAGACTTAGAAGGAGTTGGCTCACATGACTATGGAGGCTGAGAAGTCCAGATCTGTAGTTGACAAACTGGAGACTCGGGAGAGCCAATGTTGCAAGTTCCTCTCTGAAAGTTGGCAGACTTAATCAAGACCCAAGAAGAGCCGATTTTTCAGTTGGAGTCCAAAGATAGGAAAAGACCAGTGCCCCAACTCAAGTAGTCAGTCAGGAGTTGTTCAATTTTACTCAGCCTTTTTGTTCTATTCAGGTCTTCAATTAATTAGATAAGGCCCATCCACTTTGGGGAAAGCAATCTGGCATTACTTAGTCTAAATTCAGATGTTAATCTCATTTAGAAACACCTGCACACCCAGAATAATGTTTGACCAAATGTCTGGGCACCGTGTGGCTTAGTCAAGTTGATGTATCAAATTAACAATCACACCAAGAGTGATTCATCTATTTAGAAAATCACTTTATTGATAGTATATATGATAGCTGCCATGGTATGAGTTGCCAATACCGTGTGTCCAGGTCAGGACTATTTGCTGTCATATTCGGTTACCCAACTTAGAGGTATGGATTTCTATTTTATTCCTTGTATAGTTTTGCTTAAACATTTACATAATAATTCATATTTATTTTATTTTATTTTTACTTTTTATATCATAGTTGCCATATTATGTAGAGATAAATAGGTTATCTTGAGATTTCATTTCAGTAATAAAGGTTTTTTGCAGATTTGTTAGAGAAAGGGTGTTTTGTGTTTGTCCATTTGAAGAACTGCTAGATTATTTTTTCCAAAGCGGCCACATCATTTTACATTTCTACAAGCAGTATGTGAGGGTTCTCATTGTTCTACATCCTTTCCAACATTTGTAATTATATTTTTTTTATTATAGTCAGCCTAGTGGATGGGAAGTAGTAGTTCATTAGGTTTTAACTTTGGGGCAGAGATAGCAGCAGAAAAGGGACAGAGCCTGTTACATTCCAGTGTGTAGCTACCATGTAACTTTAAATTTAAATAGATTAAAATTAATGAAATTTAACATTTAGTTCCTCAGTCACACTAGCCACATTTCAAATGCTCAGTAGCTACAAGGCTAGTGACTACTTATAAGGAGTTGGACAGTACAGATATTATGTAGAAGATTTTTTTCATTGCAGTAAGTTCTATTAGTGCTGGTGTAGAAAAAGTTAATTGGGCAGCAGCTGGAAGAGTAGGCAGAGAATGATAGAGAGTTTAAGTGGTATAGAAATAAGTGCAGGCATGGAATTTGAGATGAAAAGAAAGAAACTTTGGGGAGCCATTTACAAGATGAGACTTAGAAAAGAGAAGGTAAGTAAAAAAGGGAAATTAAGAAGTTGAAAGAGAGGTTCTTAGGAAATTGATTTTTTCTGCAGTACCTTGAGTTAGTATGGATCTAGTCTATTTCCTTCATTTTATATGTGAGGAAAGCTAGAATTGATGGTTGGCAAGGAGCAATATAACTGTACAATTGTACCTGTTGTGAGAAGCTACTTGAATCTATCTTGGTCATTTTCAATATCCTCTGGGAAAGTGTAGGAAATAGATGGCAGAGCTGAACTAGAAGGAGCACTTACAGTGGGCAGATTACCCATGTGGAATGGAAAGGTAGAAAGCAAAAGGGGTGAGAGTGGATATGTAATTTGATCA
>NW_006433949.1:8216610-8221610 GCF_000325575.1 Pteropus alecto | reverse complement strand
AAATACACATAACATTTACCATCTTAACCATTGTTAAGTGTATAGTTCAGTGGCATTAAGTACATTCACATCGTTGAGCAACTATCAGCACCATCCATCTCTAGAACCTTTTCATCTTCCCAAACTGTACATATTAAACAACAACTCTTCATTCCTCCCTCCCCCAGTCCCTGGCAGTCACCATTCTACTGTCTGTCTCTCTGAATCTGACTATTCTAAGTACCTCTCATGAATGGGACCGTACAAAATTTGTCTTTTTGTGACTGGCTTATTTCACTTGGCATCAGAATTTCCTTTTTTAAAGACTAAATAATATTCCATTGACTATATATACACTATATTTTGCTTATCTATTCTTTCAATAGTGGACATTTGGGTTACTTCCACCTTTTGTCTATTGTGAATAATGAACATTAACATGGGTGTACAAATATCTTAGATACCCTGCTTTCAGTTCTTTTTTTCTAGGAATGTACCCAGAAGTGGAATTGCTGGATCATATGGTAATTCTATTTTTAATTTTTTTGAGGAACCACTATACTGCATACTGTTTTCCACAGCAGCTGTACTATTTTACATTCCTACCAACAGTGCACAAGGGTTCCAATTTTTTCACACCCTCGCCAGTGCTTTTTTTTTTTTTTATAGCCATCCTAATGAGGTGGTGCAGTGCCTTTTTTTGTGTGGTGATTTAGTTCTTTACTAATTCTAGATGTGAACTTTTAGTCACTTATGTGTGTTGCATATATATTCTCCCACTCCATGCTTGCTTTTTCTACTTCTTTAATGATGTCTTTTGATGAATAGATGTTCTTAATTTTAATGTAGTCCAATTTGTTAACCTTTTTTTTATGGTTAGTTTGTATGTATGTGTTTTGTTTACGAAATCTTTACTCATCCCAAGGTCAAGAAGGTAGTCTCCTATACAGTTTTTTCTAAGAGCATTATTATTTTACATTTTATATTTAGATCCTCTATCGAGATCTAACTTTTTAAAGCATTTTATTTAGAAATAACTTTAAAAGTTGTAGGACTGATACAATTCCAGGATACTCTTTACTAAGATCCCCTACATGTTAACCTTTTATCATGATTAGTCATTTTCCCTGTATACTTAAGTACATACATACATGTGAAGTTTTTCTCGAATTGCTTAAGTGTAAATTGTAGACATAATGCTCCTTTACTGATGGATATTTCAGCACGCATTTGCCGAAAAATAAGGACATTCTCTGGTATAACCATAGTATAATTATAAAATCTGGAAATTAACATTGATATAATGCTAGTATCTAGTCTATAGACTTAAACTAAATTTCATCAATCGTGCTAATGTCCATTTTAGCAAAAAAAATAAGAACATTTTATTCTGGTCTAGGATTTAGTCTAGGGTAATGAATTGCATTTAGTGGTTATGCTTTTCATTCCCCTTAAATTTGAAATAGTTCTTCAGTTTTTGTCTTTATGACCTTGATATTACTAAAGAGCGTAGGCCAGTTTATTTGGTAGACTGCCTTCCAAATTTGAGTTTGTCGGTGTTTCCTTGCAATTAGGTTGGGGTTCTGTATTTCTGGCAGAAGTCCCACAGAAGCCATGTGTCTTTGGTGCAACATTTCTGGAGGCATATGGTGTCATTCTTTTCTATTCCTAGTGATGTTAACTTAATTTGGCTAAGGTGTTATCTGCTGGGTTCCTCTACTATCAGGTTACTATATACTTTTTTGTAGTAAGTATTTTGTCAGAGGTACTTTGAGACTTTGTAAATAACTTCTTTCTCATCAACCTTTCACCCTAGTTTTTTGCAGTTTTTTAATAATTCCTTTCAGAATCAATTATTACTATGATTTTTGCCAAATGGTAATTGTCTAATTCCATCACCCCTTCTACTTTCATTAGTTGACTTTCTGTGATATGAAATAGTTTTTACTTTTCCCAGTTTATATATTTATATTACTGTGGATTCATGGATTCTTTATGCTATAAGTATTAGCATTATTTATTTTGATGCTCAGATTGTCCTTGATTTAGCCAGTGGGAACACCTTCAAGCTGGCTTTGGTGTCCTTTTGACATGTTCCTATTATTCTTTGATTCCTTAATTTCTGGCACAATAAATTTTCTACTTTTCCAGCCCCAGCCCTAGAATCAGCCTTTTCTTCAAGGAGGCCTTGTTCCTTTTAGTGGAGGATGGAACTTAAACCATCTGGAAGCTAGGTATGCTCATTGCTTTTGAGTATGTTGTTTCTAAGCCCTCTCAGTGGACAGATGGGAAACACGCACACACACACTCACACACAGAAAATATATACACACACACATACATATCAGCATCAATTCTATATGTTTTTCTTCATGTATTTTAAAATCTGTAAGTTTACTGATACTTCCCATTCCAGTCAACATACAAGGTACATAGTGGTTTTTCCACTTTCCATAATTGTAATCCCTTTCTCCCACAGTGAGAAACCTGGCTTTCATTATCTATAATATATTTATTTATTTTCTCAATCCTAAAATATACAGAAAATAGAGAGTTGTTGACCCATACCACTGCAAAAAACCAATCTAGCTAGAGTTCAGTATTTACTTTTTTTTTTTTTTTGGTCTTTAGCTTGAGAGTTTGAGGATTTATGGTCAATATGCTGTGTTGCAAAAAATATTTGGATTCTCTTCCCCCAATTCTTTTGAAATGTGATTGGGTCCATTTGCTCCTATTGTGTTTCATTTTAGTGTTTCCTCCACCCTTGTTTATTTAATTAATTTATTTTGAGCATGTGAAACACTGTCATAGTTCTACATGTCAGAACTATATGAGAAGATGTGTTTAGAGGAGTGCCCCTTTACTCCCTCACTGTCTCCACCCACCCCTCAAAGTAAATAGTCTAATTTGTTTCTTGTTTCTTACTGTCTCCACCCAACCCTCAAGGTAAATAGTCTAATTTGTTTCTTATTTATCATTCCTATGTTTCTTTTTGCATAAATGATCAGATGTGTATATTTTTTATTTCTCCTTTTTTACATAAAAGTTGACATAAGTAGATGTGCTTTGTTGCACTTTTTTTTTTTCATTTAATGTATTCTAGAAGTCTCCCCATATGAATTTATAACAGTCTTTCTCATTCTTTTTATATAGCTGTACTTCATTTTATGGATAGACTGTAGTTTATCTTACTTTCATATACATAGCCATTTAAAGTGTTTCCAATATTTCTCAATCAAGAACAATGCTGCAGTGAATAATCTTATGCATATATATTTTTGTATTATTGGAGGTGTGTCTTCAGGTTAAATTCCTAGGAGTGGGATTGCTAGACAAAAGGTAACTACCTATGTATATTTGTTAGATATTGCCAGATTCCTTTCATAAAGCTTTATTATATCAAGTCGTATTCTTACAAGCCACTTATGAGTGCCTGTTTCCCCATATTCTTCTCAAAGGAATGTTACACTTTTTCATTTTTGTCTGTCTGTTAGGTGAGAAGTAGTATCTTAAAGTTGTTTAATTTGCCTTTCTTCTTTTGTTAGATCATCTTTTTTGTAGGTGTGTGTGTGAATTGACTGTATATGATCATTTTACTTACTTTTCTGGTCTTTTTCCTCTTGATTTTTAAGAGTTCTTTGTGTATTTGGGATATTAGCCCTTAATCTGTGAGCTATTGCAATTATACTCTCCCAGTTTCTCTCTTTTTTAAACTTTATTTTTTTTTAGCTATGCTATGTTTAAATTTGTTTTTGAGATTTTAATTTTTATCTAGTCATATTAATCAATTCTTTGTTTTATGATTGAGAATTTTGTATCATAGTCATACAACCTTGGAATTTTTATATGGGGTGAAATGAGGCTCATTAATTTTTTTGAATATACAGTTAATCTAGCACCATTTAGTGAAGAATGTATTTTTTTCTGTACTGCTTCTTTAGCCATAAATCAAATGTCTATATATGCAGTTTCTTTCTGGATTATGTTCTATTCAACTAGTTTGTTCATGTGCCAGTACTGTACTATGGTAGATATTATAATTGCCATAATATATTATAATTATAATCAGAGTTTTTGATTTGGTGCTCTGATGTATGTTTAACTTGCCAAAGACAGATGTAACCAGAGAAGTGTGACAAGCCACTTTTCACATGACGATGTAGGGTGGTTTTCAGGATAGTTATCATAAAGGGAAAGAATATTTAACTTTGGCAGAAGAAAAATTAGTTCAAAGATAATTTTAATGTTTATTAACTGAATATAAAAGATAATTTGAAAATATGAGTATGGTGAGTTTACTAACAGATGGTGGACAAATTGACAGGAAGGAGATGTAACTTGATTTACGGTTTTCAGTGTTATAGGTGATGACCATTTTCATTAACAGAAACTTGTCTTAAAGAATATGAGCAATCCTTAGTGATTAATGCAGTATCCCCCTTCCTCATTATATAACCTAGATTTTTCATAATATGGCAACCCTAAATTACCAAAGCTTATTTCTGTTTAATTCATTTAAAACATCCTTTTTCCGCCTCTTTTTAGAAAAGACAGATTGACCTACCTAATGGTACTACTATATAATCATTTTTATAATCGAACGATGAGAAATAATCTAATCCAGATGGGGTCACTGACATTTGGAACAGGAAGAGACTTTAGAAATTAATTATTTCTGAACCATTTTAATTTGCAGAAATGAATTATGATTATCTAAGGGTGAGCATGACTCCAGATAGAAAACAGTAAAAGTCATTTGGCTAACTTGTGCTTCACCTTAATGGTAGAAAACTTTTTTGTTCTTTTATTAAACAGTAGTCTTCCTAACCCTGCCCCAGATCTTTAACGCTCCTGTGTTCCCTCTGATTTCTAGAAATAAAAACAGATTTCTTCAGAGTACTTATTTTCTTTCGAAAAAGCTCATATATTTTTGTCTTTATAAAATATAAATAAAATTTACAAATGGTCTTTATCAAGTAGTATGGTCATTTAGGCTGACCAACCTTCACTCTCACCATACA
>NW_006433949.1:8174187-8215078 GCF_000325575.1 Pteropus alecto | reverse complement strand
TTACTAACAGATGGTGGACAAATTGACAGGAAGGAGATGTAACTTTGATTTACGGTTTTCAGTGTTATAGGTGATGACCATTTTCATTAACAGAAACTTGTCTTAAAGAATATGAGCAATCCTTAGTGATTAATGCAGTATCCCCCTTCCTCATTATATAACCTAGATTTTTCATAATATGGCAACCCTAAATTACCAAAGCTTATTTCTGTTTAATTCATTTAAAACATCCTTTTTCCGCCTCTTTTTAGAAAAGACAGATTGACCTACCTAATGGTACTACTATATAATCATTTTTATAATCGAACGATGAGAAATAATCTAATCCAGATGGGGTCACTGACATTTGGAACAGGAAGAGACTTTAGAAATTAATTATTTCTGAACCATTTTAATTTGCAGAAATGAATTATGATTATCTAAGGGTGAGCATGACTCCAGATAGAAAACAGTAAAAGTCATTTGGCTAACTTGTGCTTCACCTTAATGGTAGAAAACTTTTTTGTTCTTTTATTAAACAGTAGTCTTCCTAACCCTGCCCCAGATCTTTAACGCTCCTGTGTTCCCTCTGATTTCTAGAAATAAAAACAGATTTCTTCAGAGTACTTATTTTCTTTCGAAAAAGCTCATATATTTTTGTCTTTATAAAATATAAATAAAATTTACAAATGGTCTTTATCAAGTAGTATGGTCATTTAGGCTGACCAACCTTCACTCTAACCATAAACTATCTAATTTTTATTTATATATTACCTAGGCCTTAAAAACACTCTGCTTTCAATTTGGGCTTAAATTAGACTACTAAAAAATTAGATAAGGTAAGAAAATATTTCAGAATAATTTCTTTTAGATATTGGCTCCATAACCGAATCATTTTAGAGCAATGGAGATTATTTCTGATTCCCAGTGATATTTCTCTCTAGAAATTGCAAGATTATATTTCCTGTGGCATTATAGAACTTTCCTGAGATAGTTCTATACCATTTAAGTGGTATCACTTAAATGATTCTGTTCATAAGTCATGTCCTAGACGAAAGAGTAACAAGGAAATGTTTTCACTTCTTCCCATCACTCAATGAATCTGGCACAAGTGGGCACACATGGGGCTTCCGTAACATTTTTGATTACATATATGATTTCTATATTTTAAAAAGAAGTGTGTGATTGTTTAGAAACCAGTTAAGTTCTATTTCTATAGCACAGTATAATGCACTCCTTGGTAATCGTCAGAGAGTCTTTGTAGAGCTCTTGAACTCAGTATAAAAATCAAGAACTTTGTTTTGCCTCAAAATATTATTTAATCCCATTTCATCTAGTCAGTTTATTTTGATTTTCTTTTGCTTCTAGACCAAGAGCAGTGATGACCTTTTAGCTGGAATGGCTGGAGGGGTGACAGTGGCTAATGGTGTTAAAGGAAAGAAAAACACCTGCCCTTCTGCAGCATCTTCGGCATCTGCCCCTGCCATGACCACCGTGGAGAACAAATCCAAGATAAGCACAGGTATGGGTGGTGTTCAGCCTAAGAGTTAAACTGCCTTTTTGTTTGAATAGGCAGAGTGCAGTGGTATTTAAGGGATTTCATCTGATTATAGAAAATTTCAAACCATTTACAAAAGTAGACTGGTATTTCAACCCATGTACTCATCACCCTTATGAACTACTGGCCAGTCTTAAGTCCAGTCTTAACCCACTTTCCCCTGTTTATTATTTTGAAGTAAATTCCAGGTGTCATATAATTTCACCCATATATATTTCATTATTTTTGAAAGATAAGGATTTTAAAAAATACATGATCACAATTTTATCAGTCCTTAAAATAATCATTCCTTAAATCATAAATTATTTTGTTATCAGTCCTTAAAATAATCATTCCTTAAATCATAAATTATTCAATAAGTATTTAAATATCTCATAAATGTTATATATATATATTTTACTGTCTATTTGAATCAAGATTCACTTAAGACCCATATATGATAATTGGTGATGTGTCTCTTAAGTCTTTTTTTTTTTAATGCATGGAATTGTGCCCCGCCGCTTGCAATTGAATTTTTGTTGAAACTAGTCATTTGACCTGTAGCATTTTCCATGATCTAGATTTCTGTCACATCCCCATGACGTCCTTAACTGTGTTCTTTTGTTCTCTCTGTTTACTTGTAAATGTCATTGGATCTAGAGCTTTGATGGGATGTATTCACATTCCTTTTTTTCCCTAAGACTCCTTCATAGGTGATAGTCGTCCATTTTCAGGAGGCACATTGTTTCTGGTTGTCTCTTTCCATGATTTTAGTGGCTTTTGATAATCAGCGCCTGGATTCATTCATTCCAGTTCTACCATTCTTTCTTCTTTTGTTAGCAGCAGTTGGTTTTTAGATTCAATGGAGTCCATTTATTAACTCATCCTATAGTCCAAGAGTAATGCTATATCATATTTTACTTTACGCTTATAGAAAAAGATATTAAAACTTCTAATAAACATAAGATTATGTGTTTGTGATAAAGTTTATGAAAGCAAATTGGCAAAAATTATATCCGGCCTTCTTTTATCATCATTTAGGTTGTTATCCCCTCTTGTGTGTATTAAACTTTTTCCTAGCCCAGATTTACCTACTGTTTTCTCTCTCGCTTTAACCTGCGATTCTTCCTTCGTTCCCAGATAATGCCCCACTGTTACTGTTAATAGCAGTGTGGTTTATCAGGAGGAAAGTCTTGTAAGTCTTTACTTTGTCAGGCATTATTCCATTTTATACTCACTATAGCTCTATGAGATAGAGGCTGTTATTATTCTCATTTTAAAAATGAGAAAGAAAGTTATGCTTAGAAAGCTCAAGTATTTTGCCCAAGGCAGTGAATTCATTTGCCCAGTAAATATTAGGTGCCCATTTTGTACCAGGCCACAAAGCTGGTAGTGGAGCAAGAACTTTTACTCTAAAGCCTGATGTCATTACCACATATAATGCTTCAGCTTGTGTGGTAAGAAGGAAATGAAATACTCTATTGTGTGGTTAGAAGGAAATTAAATATGCTAATACCATGTGTATCTCTTCCTATTTCCAGCCTTTAGAATTTGCTGGGAGAGATCCAAGTGTTTGCACATGGTTCCCTGCTGACCAGTGCCACGTGCCCTCACAAGGCTGAATTCAGTTATCACATCCCTGGATCAGTATTAATTTGCTAGGGCTACTATAACAAAATGCCATAGACTGGGTGGATTAAACAACAGAATTTTAGTTTCCTATTCGAAAGGCTGGAAGACTGAGATCAAGGTGTTAGCAGGTTTGGTTTCTTCTAAGGCCTCTCTCCTTGGCTTGCAGATGGCTGCCTTCTTGTATCCTCACATAGTTATCTTTCAGTGGCAGTGTCTTAATCTCCCCTTCTTATAGGGACATCAGTCATATTGGGTTAGTGCTCACCCTCACAACCTTATGTTAACTTAATTACCTAAGTTTTTTGCTCTCTTCAAATATAGTCACATTCTGAGGTACTGGGGGTATGGCTTCAACATATGAATTTGGGAGGTACAATTCAGCTCGTGACACATCTTTAATTCTTTAGTTCATCTGCTCTGTCTTTACTTATTCCTGATGACTTTTCTAAGACCAGTTCACTTATCTGTACCTCAGATCGTCTGTCTGCACTTGTCACAATAATTTCAGAAGGGGAGCTTTTCTTTCTTACGTCAGTCTCTTCCTTTCTTCTTGTTTCTTTACATCTCTCTTTCTTTTCTGGCCTTATCAGTCTCTTCCCTCATTACTGTCTCCTTCCTTTTTTCTCTCATACATGTACTGAACTTTTCTTTCTTAGCACAATTTTTGGTTTAGATAAGAAGGATGATGGTGGTACAAGTTATAGAAATGGGGAAGAGAATTAATATTGTGAGAAAATGTTACACCGTTTTTTTTCCTCTTTGACCTCTATTTGCAGTTGTTTCTCCCAATCCTGTTACTACTGCCTTTGAAATCTGCTACAGATTTATTATCCCTTCTTTTCTTACAGAGATCTAGATCTTACTCTCTGAATGTAGGACTTCCTTTATTTTCACTGCACATATTCTTCCTTCACTGCTCTTCTTTCTTCTTCAGATGTTCCCCTTAGCATCCTTTAAATTAATTTCCATAAAAATGCTATTATGTTTCTTCCCTGCTCAAGAACATTTATTGACCTCTGTGACTCACTGAATTCTCTCTGACATTCCAGGGCTCTATAGAAACCTTCTCCTGCTGCTGCTGTTTATTGTGTGGCCTTACTTTTTCTTTCTATGTGCCATGCTCACTTCTGCCTCCTCATCCTCATCTGTCTTGTGGCCAGCCAGTATTCCCTCCTATCCTTTACACCTGAGACCTGACAAAATTAGTGACTGTCTTCCTACATCATGTAGACCTTTTGCTTCCTGTTATCTTGCAGCGTGGTTCCTGCCACATAAAGAACCAGTAGGTTCTTTAATAGTACTCATTAATTAGTTTTAGATCTTATTTTTCAAAGTAAAAAATGTTCTAATTACTTCTTAAGTGTTTGTGAGTATTGAAACATATTCCTGGTCTTTTTATATTAAACAGTGAATCATGTTAATTGTTTTCACAGGTTTAAAATTTTAGCGGTTAAGTAATAGTGTGATTTCGCACAGCATATGTGATTAACGTGTCATTATTTAGCATTAATGCATCATTGTTTTCTAACATTTAGAGAGACAGTATAGCATACTGGTTAAGTTGCAAGTTCTGGAGCCAGATTTTCTGGGTTTGAATGTTGGCTTGTCTATTTATTATCTATGGGATGTTGGCAAATTGTTCACATCTCTGAGTTTCTTCATCTGTAAAACAAGATAATGTAGCATCTATCTTAGCGTTTTGATGAAGCTCCAATTAATGTACGTGAAATGGTAATGTGCCCACACATGTGTATGTGTAGTAAGTGCTAAGTACATGTTAGTTGTTGTTATTCATGTGGCAGTCTGGTATGAAAATGTTTGCATTTATTTTGACCATATTTTTTGTGTTTATTGTAGGTACCTTAGATTTTTGGTTTGTCTGGAGGCTGCCTTTCCCTTTTTGCTCATCTATGATCTTCCATTACCATCTGTTTCTACAGTTAGTTTGCCACCTGACTGGCTAATCCTCAAGTCATCTTCATCTAGCTTGCCCTAGAATGTTGTGCTTACGGCTACCTGTTTAAAGCCATGGTTTAGGATTCAAGTTAATGTGTATAAATTTTTTTTTTTTTTAACATAAAGGCTTTATCGACATGTAATTTACATTCCATAAAATTCACCCTTTCAAAGTATACAATTTAGTGTATAACTTCTTTTTCATTGATAGTTAAAAGATGAATGATCTTCTGGTTTTGACAAAATTGAATTTCACAGTAACCAAATTCGTAAGGTAAGATTTGTCTCAGATCTGGAGACAAATCTGATATTCAAGATCTTCTGGAGAGTGTCAGACTGGATAAACTGTGTGTCTTTTTATTACTCATATTTTTGTCTTAAATTTTTTATTTTAAACATGTAGGCACAAGTTCTTCAGCTAAGCGGAGCACCTCCACAGGTAATAAAGAATCCAGTTCTACTAGAGAAAGATTACGTGAACGTACCCGACTAAACCAGAGCAAAAAACTACCTTCTGCAGGTCAGGGAGCTAATGAGGTGGCACTGGCCAAACGTTCCCGTAGTCGCACTGCTACAGAATGTGATGTTCGCATGAGCAAGTCGAAATCAGACAATCAGATCAGTGACAAAGCTGCGTTGGAAGCCAAAGTGAAAGATCTTCTCACACTGGCAAAAACTAAAGACGTGGAAATTTTACATTTGAGAAATGAACTTCGAGATATGCGTGCTCAGCTGGGCATTAATGAGGATCATTCTGAGGGTGATGAAAAATCTGAGGAGAAGGAAACCATTATTGCTCACCAGCCAACTGATGTTGAGTCCACTTTATTGCAGTTACAGGAACAGAATGCTGCCATTCGTGAAGAACTCAACCAGCTGAAAAATGAAAACAGAATGTTAAAGGACAGGTTGAATGCATTGGGTTTTTCCCTAGAGCAAAGGTTAGACAATTCTGAAAAACTGTTTGGCTATCAGTCCCTGAGCCCGGAAATCACCCCTGGTAACCAGAGTGATGGAGGAGGAACTCTGACTTCTTCGGTGGAGGGCTCTGCCCCCGGGTCAGTGGAGGATCTCTTGAGTCAGGATGAAAACACCCTCATGGACCATCAGCACAGTAACTCTATGGACAATCTAGACAGCGAGTGCAGCGAGGTGTACCAGCCCCTCACGTCAAGTGATGACGCCCTGGATGCACCCTCGTCCTCAGAGTCGGAAGGCATTCCAAGCATAGAGCGCTCTCGGAAAGGGAGCAGCGGAAACGCCAGTGAAGTTTCCGTTGCTTGCTTGACAGAACGGATACACCAAATGGAAGAGAACCAACACAGTACGAGTGAGGAACTTCAGGCAACTCTGCAAGAGCTTGCTGATTTACAACAAATTACCCAAGAACTGAATAGTGAAAATGAAAGGCTTGGAGAAGAGAAGGTTATTCTTATGGAGTCTTTATGTCAGCAAAGTGATAAGTTGGAACATTTTAGCCGACAAATTGAATATTTCCGCTCCCTTCTGGATGAACATCACATTTCTTATGTCATAGATGAAGATGTAAAA
Organism: Pteropus alecto; assembly: GCF_000325575.1. Lineage (NCBI taxonomy): Eukaryota > Metazoa > Chordata > Mammalia > Chiroptera > Pteropodidae > Pteropus > Pteropus alecto. The sequence continues at coordinate 8,208,423 of NW_006433949.1, read as the reverse complement.
AGTGGACGCTATATGGAATTAGAACAACGTTACATGGATCTGGCTGAGAATGCCCGTTTTGAACGAGAGCAGCTTCTTGGTGTCCAGCAGCATTTAAGTAATACTTTGAAGATGGCAGAACAAGACAATAAGGAGGCTCAAGAAATGATAGGGGCACTCAAAGAACGTAATCACCATATGGAGAGAATTATTGAGTCTGAGCAGAAGGGAAAAGCAGCCTTGGCAGCCACATTAGAGGAGTACAAAGCCACAGTGGCCAGTGACCAGATAGAGATGAACCGCCTGAAGGCTCAGCTGGAGAATGAAAAGCAGAAAGTAGCAGAGCTGTATTCCATTCATAACTCTGGAGACAAATCTGATATTCAAGATCTTCTGGAGAGTGTCAGGCTGGACAAAGAAAAGGCAGAGACTTTGGCTAGTAGCCTGCAGGAAGATCTGGCTCATACCCGAAATGACGCTAATCGATTGCAGGACACCATTGCAAAGGTACTGTTTAAGGTCCAATGTTCTGGATCAGCATCATGTAGCTGCAGGATGTAGCATGCTTACAGAGAGCCAGCATCACTGGTATAGGGATGTCATTAGCTTATTTTTAAGGTAATATTTTTAAAGCTTGAAAATGGCTTTCTTTTATTAGGATAGAGGGAAAAGTATCCTTATGATAAAGTCACTTTCACTCGCTTGCATTTTGTTACTCTTTTCCTGTGGGGCAGAGTTAGAACTAACAGAATTTGTCCCTAGTTCTGGGTACATTCAGGTGAGTGTGTCATGCAGTTTTAAATCCTCATCTTTGATGTATTTTGCCATAAAAAAGATGGAGAGCCGGTGTTTCATTCTGTGGGATCAGCAGTGTCTGCCACTTCTTATCCTGTTGTGGTTGTTGTTTTTCAGAGTTCTGTTGTGAGTTTAAAATATTTTTGGAGTATAGAGACTGCTGTTTCTTAGAGGCCTGTGGTTTGTTGCTGGGACCTTAGAAATCATTGGTGTAGTCCCCTTGTTTTGCACACAGCATAATAGTGAGGATTCAACTACAGCCCAAGGTTGCTGGCATTCTGGCCAGGTTCTGTGCCCAACGTGATTACTGATGTAGTATTTATTTGCATGAATTATTTAATTAATCTATCTTACATTTTATTTCCTAATTTAGAGTAATGATTTTCAAAGTCAGAATCATTAGTAAATCTTTGGCTAAAATTTGAATAATTGAGACCTTTTTTTAGTGATGACTTTTAGAGATAGAACTTAGGAGATGTGTTATTTGTTGGAGTATATATATTTGGGGTACTATGAACTAATATTTTTGCAATGACAATATTTGAGAATTTTTTTGTTTCCATTATTTGATACTGAAACTGTCACAAATCAGGCATCATTTTTGTGGGAGAGCATGTTAATCATTAATCAAATGCAAGCCTTCAGTCAAAACTTTGAAGGATGGAAAATTTTTTAAATTTTGTCCTAAATAATCTAGTTAAAGTCAACGATTTGTCAATATAAGTCATTTCAATCAGTGATATACAACAAATTATGCTTAAGCATATTACATAAAGTTCTGTTGTACAGTGCTTTTTCATACTTTTCAACAGTTATTACACAGGTTATTTTCGTTCTTGCACAACTCACACTTAGCTTCCATTTGACACTCAGTTCTAGAATTTGCCTTAGAACATCTCTAAATTTCTAATCTGCACCATCAATTTCATATAGGTAGAAGATGAATACCGAGGCTTCCAAGAAGAGGCTAAGAAACAAATAGAAGATTTGAACATGACGTTAGAAAAATTAAGGTCAGAATTGGAAGAAAAAGAGACAGAAAGGAGTGATATGAAAGAAACCATCTTTGAACTTGAAGACGAAGTGGAACAACATCGAGCCGTGAAACTTCATGACAACCTTATTATTTCTGATTTAGAGAGTAAGTGATGGAGAGCATTTCATTCCTTTTTGTCCTACCCATGTTAACATGTGGGAATAGTTTGCATTCAGTAGCAAAATAAAAATTAGTAATTCTGACTGGTACAGTAGTTCAAAGGCAGTAGCATGGTGACCAGCAGAAATATGCATGTGGTAAAGTGTAATCTACACATTAGTTGATAGTCTTCAGGCTACTGTGCTTTAATCCTGAAGAACTGTTAAGTGGAAGCATTGCTTTAAAACTGCTTAATTATGGAAAATCATTTAAGTGAAAAGTTAGTGGGGTTATTATTTCTAGATCTTAGGAAAAACTGTTATTCACTTCTAGTTATTACAGGTATATACTGAGACAAAAAAATATCGATTCTTCATAATCATATGCCTGAGGCACAAATTTTTATTTATTCGTGTGATTCTCTTCCTTACCGTCAAATTTTTATGATCTGGTAGAATTGAAACTAGATTTTAAAATAAAAGTTAAAAAAAATAACTATTTTGCAGTTAAGACTTATAAAAAAAGTTGCAAAAATAGTACAAAGTATTTCTGTGTAGAAAATGTGATGAAGAACAGAAATTTGCATGATCTTAAAATGTTTTCCCACAGACTATTTATTATATTGCAAGTGAGGAAAAAACAGAAGTGATACAATGGAAAAATTGGGCAACACTTTGACAGGGTGATAATGTAAGTGACGGGAAACAGATATTGGATACAATATTAGTTCGGTTGTATTCTGGCTGAGGCATAACTTCAATTAATCATAGAGAAACATTAAACAGACCAAAAATGAGGCATGTTCTACTAAAAACACAGGAGTGGGTGGTGCTATAGCCCTAAAAAATGCCAACATTATAAAAGACAAAGGCTACGGACAAATTCCAGATTAAGGGAAACTAAGGAGACATGGCATTAAATGTAATACCTGTGCCTAGTCTGGGTCCAGTATTATAGGAGGAAATGCTATAATGAATATTAGGACAGTATTGGAATGTAGCTGGTAGACTAGATAAACATATATTAGTATAAACTTATAAAGTTGATTACTGTGTTTATGTAAGAGACTGTCCATATTTTTAGGAACCAGACATTGACTATTTGGGGGTAAAGGACCATGACGTATATTGTTAAAGGATTCAGGAAAAATTTCGGGATGGCTAGAGACAGCCAGCCAGCCAGCCATAGGAGATAGCATATGATAAAACAAATGGGATAAAACGAAATGTTAGTAGTAGACAAACCTAAGTAAAAGGGTATATGGAAGTTCCTTGTACTATTTGCATGTTTTTGTAAGTTTTAAGTTATTTCCATATAATACATCTAAAAAATTCTCATGTATTCTTCATCCAGATTCCTCAAATGTTAAATTTTAAGTTGTAATATACTTTAATGATGTCCAGGTGGGAAAAAAGAATGGGAGTAGCCTTTGAGGGGATGCATTGGTTAAAGCTTTTTAGTATCTGTGCTGCCGAAGTGAGCATGGTTAAAGCTTTTTAAACTTTTCATTCATGATGCTGCTCCTTTGAGCTCTAACTGCTTATTATTCCTTGACAGAGGGTTGATAGGCAAATATAGCATCAAGCCAGGTTTCATGTGCTGTGGATACAAAGGTGGGAAGGTTTGAAGAGAGTGGGTCATTTGCAGGGGAGCCCTAAACATGTCTTGTGCAGTTCTGAGCTCCGGCTAGTTGACCCAGCATCTATAGATTGACATCAGAGTTATTTGGAACGTTCTGAAGCATCTGGACGCTAAAGCATCTGACTGTGGGGCTGTATTTCTTGGAGACAGTTTCGGTCATAGAGATGAACTTTCTCATGTAAAGTTTTAAAAACTTTTAGTATAACATTTATATCTAGTTTTTATTTCATTGTCTCTGAACTGAGAGGATTTATCTAGTTTTACTTCCTAAATGTAAGAGATTCTAAAGTTTTTCAGCTCAAGTTGGAATATCTGCATTTCTTATCTAGTACTGATAATAGCCTTTTCCCTTGCAAGACTTGTGGTAATCGGAGTAATAGCTAGAAAAATGTTAGATGATAAGGACTCCTGGGGTGAAATTTTATAAATCATTGCCACAATGAAAAATACATTATATAGATTTTAATTATAAAATGGCTGAAAATCCCAAATAATTTTTTAGCTGTATAGCTTGTATCCCGTTTTTTGAAATGAAAAGTTTACATGCAGAAATACTATAAGAATAGTATAGTTAGCACTCACTGCTGAGATTTGACAGTTGTTAACATTTTACAGTGTTCTGTGTGTTCTGTGTTTAGCTGAACCAGTTCACAGTAAGTTGTAGACCTTATGATGCTTAACTGCTAAATATTTCTACGTGTAACTCCTAAACAGTCTCCTCACAACCACAGTAGTGTCATTATATCTAGTAAAATTAGTTATAATTCTTTAGTATCATCTAGTAGCCCATATTCAAATTTTTAATTTTTTTTATAGGAATCAGGATCCCACAAGTTTTATGCATTACATTTAATCGTTACATCTCCATAGTCTGATGGGAGTTAATTTTTTTTCCTACAGAATTCTAACATTTGGGATTGATGCTAAGCTGCCACTTGGTGTAGAGGACTTAATGACAAGGAATACTGTTAATTGAGAAATCGGGATCTTCTGTAGAATGTTTTAGCAACCATCACCATAGTCAATTTGAGAACTTTTTCATCACACCAGAAAGAAACCCTGTACCCATGAGTAGTCACTCCTCATTAACTACAAAGTGATCCTGACTTTGGAATTAATGCACAGGATTTTTAAACAGCTGTTGTTAACTGTGCTCAAGACGTAGAGGAAAATATACTTGTAATGAATTAACAAATAGCAAACGTCAGCAGAGAAATAAAAACTGTAAAAAAGGATATAGTGGGTATTCTAGAATTGAAAATTTTAATAGCTAATATAAAAAGTTTACTGACTCATTTAAATGGCAAATTTGAGTTATAGAAGAGCCAGTGGACTTGAAAATCGATTAGTAGACAATACCAATCTGAAAGGTAGAGAGAAAAAAGATTGGAGGGAAAAACTAGAGCGTCCATGATCTGTGGGGCATTATCACAAGGCATATCATGTAGTTTGAGTCCCAGACGACCTTTCAGATGACAGCAGTGCCATATTGCTTAGACCTGGCCCACAGTACTTTTTAGTTGTACTTGGATTCAGCATCTAAGCTAGAAAGATCTGATATAAAAACTTATTCAGTAAATATTGTTAAGACTTCTAGTTCAAGATGATGGCCTGAGGTTACACATGTATTTCCCCTCCCTCCCAAAGTCTTAGGGATATGGCAGGAGAAGTTAGAATTGTAAAAATTATAATGAACCTAAAGCAAAGATAGAAAATAGGAAAGTTCGCATTAATAGATCAATTTGGAGTAATTTCTGGAATATATAAAGCAGGTGGAATTGGAGACATGGAGAAATCAATAGAAAAACCCAGAGTCCAGGAAAACACCGAAGGTCTGAATAAATATGTTCTTAGCAAAACTCTGGGGACAGGAGTGCTAAAACTTCTACCTCAGGGGTGGTAGGGACTGGAACCAGCAGCAGTTTTCAGCTGTGGTATAAAGGATTCCCAGAGGCCTTGTACCAATCTCTTCTCTGTAGGGTGCTGGCTCTGGTGTTTGCCTCCAGACTGCTGCTGGACTCAAACTCTTTTCTAATTAAGGTGGGGAATATGGTGTCAGGGCTTTAGTATCAGAAAGAGAAGTGAAGGCATGCCTGAAGTGACCACAGGCTGCTGTCATCTCAAAGAGAAGACCACACAAAGGGAAAAGCATTTTGACCTAGCACACATGCGTGTGTGCAGATACACACCCCTCTATTGCCTTAGTTGAAGCCATATAGCCATCCCCCTTTTGTGGGTAGGCATCAGCAGAGCTTTTAGCCAGTTATATTAAAAGGAGAGGCCTGTGGATAAAAAAATGACTTCCATAGTTGTTGAGAAACATGCAGAAGTCAGTAGTATTAATTATTTTTGTCCTGTATAAGTAAGGAAAACCAACCAGGACTTACTAGACATTTTGTTATCTTAAAAGAGCTTAAAAGGGAAACAGCAGAAAAAAGCAGCTTACTGAGCCCAAACAGATAAAGTTAATGACTTCACTACCAATCCAGGAAATCAAAGCTGAGTATTGTCTAGAATAAAGGCACCAATGAGATCTCAGGTTTGGCTCAGGCATTGTATTCTTCAGTTACGGTGACTTTATAAACCACTTAATATTTGCAAAGTGATGCTCTGCACATGCTTGCAGTTAAGGATAACACTTTTCCTGCCCTCAGTAGTTCCTGAGATTGGGATATTACACTGGTCTTACACTTTTACATGGAACCACTAATGACAGTGGTAAGCAAGGGTGACTTGAGATTAGCGAAGTAGCAAAAGGAAATACAGTTGTATAATTCTGTGGTGGAAAAAGTCTTAAAGGCAATACTGGGAAGCCATAAAAGAAAAAAGTCCCTTATTTGACTATGTATAATTTAAACTTGCTATTCAGCAAAAGTATCATAAATAAATGACACTGGGAGAAATATTTGTAACAGATCAACTATATAAAGAGATTCTATACATCAGTAATACTAGGACATTCTATTAGCTAAATAAAATGTATGACTAGATGAGTCAGGAAAAGACTCAAAAAGATGCTTGACTTTACTAAAAAAGCAAAGAAACTCAAAACAAAATGCCAGTTTTTACTTAGCAGATGTGAAAAATTAAAAAGATTAATAACATGTAAGAGGAGAAAAGGGTCCTTATATCGTATACTGTTATAAGGAGTATGGATTGCTGCAGCCTTTTTGAAGTATTGATCATATTTTTCAAAGAACAACAGTGATTAGGCAATCCATTTCCAGAAATCTGTTCTTCAGAAACGTTCTCACAGATTTGCAAAGGAATACATGTGTATGGATACTCGTTGCAGAATTGCTGGTTACCACAAAAACTTGGAAACTGTAAGAGATCTAGGCAATAACGCATGTGCAAAATACATCCCTACTATTGCTGCCATTTCACCAGTAAAGTTTAAATAAGGCAGCTCTATGTGTACAGGCACAGACATGCCATAGATGATAAAAAGCAAGTCACAGGACAGAGTATGAGCCATGTATGTTACTTCTATAATTAAAAACTAAAAATTTTAAATATAATATACACTGATGCTAGCCAGGCACAGTGATTTGCCTTAAATGCTGTTTTCACTGTTTCTATACAACAAATTCTAGAACTCGATGACTTCTTAAAAAAAAATTTGCGTTCTTGATCTAGAAGCTTCTAATGGATTGACTTAGATCCTATTGATATTTTCATACGGGCCTTCATCACTTCTTCCACTTCTAGAAATGTGTTCTTCAAGTAGTATCTGAACAATTGTATGAAGAGACTCATGGTGTTTATAACAAAAATTGGAACCATTCTAACTTTGTTAATAGAAGGTTGCTATTAATATATTCAATTAATAGAATACTAACATGACTATCAAAATGGTGGTTGTAGATCTGTATTTATTTTCTCAGTAAACACAGATGTTCATTATCTACTGCTAAGTAAAAAGACTCATGAAGCAGTTTAATAGTATAATCCCATTTTTTGTCTTAAAAAATATATACACTTATGAAATCTGGAAAGATATATGCGAAATGCAAATTATGGGTAATTTATTTTTGTTACTCTTTTCTACTTTCCAGACTTTTTATTGTGAGCACACATTACAAGGGGAAAGAGCTAGGAGGGGGGATGGAAAAATTTTAAATGTAAAATAAAAATTAAAAATAAACAAAAATAAGAGTGGCAAATAGTTCATTTGAAACTCACCTGTGTCCTCTTCCTACATCAGGATTTCTAGTTTGGGGATAAAGCTGTGGCCTAGTGGCTGGCTGTACCACCTGCCTCTCTCCGCTGCCCCCAAGGGGTAATATTTTAACTGATTGCTTACTCTTGTCCTTTCCCTTCCTTTAATAATTGCATCTGATGTCCATTGGAGGCACTTGACCATATGTAAGAGTCTGACTGCGCACTGGGAATCAATAGGAAAGGATGCTTGCATACTTTTCATCATTTTACCATCCCCAGGGGTCATAGGTTGTTCCTTGGGTCATAGGTACCCATGGTAGCTGCCTAGTAACATCTACATGAGTGATGGGTATATAACTGGAGCCAGAGTGAAGGCCTGGTTGATTGTTCTTGATTTGTCGGGGATGGTAGGTCTTGGTGGTGAAAGGATTATGAACCCCACTATTAAATGGGCAGGGCAACACCCAGAATTGTTCAGAGCAAAGTTAATCTGATAATGAGAATAGCAATGTACCTGGTTTCTAGAATAAAGATAACATTGTAAAATTGAGTTATAATTCGTAATTTTAAAATGAGATCATAGTAATAGTTCTCTGTTATTTGATAGAATTTAATGCTACTTTCTAGTTGAGGACAGTAGATGGCAGTGTCCCTCACTAGAAAAACTGAAACAAAAAAGGAAACTGTATTTAGAGGCTCCAGAGTGAAAACTTACGATGCCCTTTTGTGTGACCATTAATTGGGCTAAGCTAGTCTTCAAAACAGGGAATGTAAGCACAAACTCCTTTGCTTCAAGGAGGAAAGCCTATTGTCATTGAATACTTTACATTGCAAGTGATTTGTAAAATACAGTTATGATTTATAAAGTTTTAAATCAAATTCCCTAGAGACAGTTGTAGTGTACTTTATTTTGCCTAAATATGTCCACTGGCTGCCAGCTTCCTTTCTATTTAAAAGGAATAATAAGACATGATAATAATAAATATGTAGCATTGGATGTAGAAGAATGTCCTTTTAAGAATAGTAATTATATGAATTGTGCGGCTTTGAATGTAGAGGTTGGTAAAGAGAAAAGGATAAGAACAAAAGAAGTGAATGAAATTTGGGATTGATCAGTCTAAGATGGCCATGTGGCTTAAAATGTCACCTGAGAATGAAGACATTAGATGTTAAAAGTGAACTGTAGTAAGATGTTTGCTGTCACTTGTCTTGTGTGAATTATCTAAAGATAAGTAGATACGTCTTTTGTGAATAGAAGAAAAGGAAAACTTTTCAGCAGAGGAAGAGAAATTACACATTTTTGTTTGCTTGTTTTAATTTTAAATTATTTCTTGCTGTATAAATGTATGTAGTGTAAATGGAAGGTGTAATCCCTAGTGTTTTCAACACCAGAAATATTTCAGTTTCCATTCCTACTCTTTATAGATATGTCCGATAGTATCACCAAGACCTTGAATTTGTCCACATGTAGGTCATATGGAGCTAAGTTTCCAAGCTGGCTCCAGAGTAATCCTTACCTCTGGAGATATGGATCATGGTATTAGACTCATCTCCTCACCTTGGTGTCCACTTTGTCCTTAACCAAATTGGATGACCTGTTTTATCCTTAGTTTCCAGGTTAAATTAGGTCTATAACTTATTCCAGTGTGTAAAGTAAGTTATGCTTGCATAAATACTTTAGATTAATATCCCTAGTGATTAAAAGTTCACATTTTAACAGAAGTCAGTGTATTGATTAGTTGTGAGCCAACAATATGTGTTTCTAACAACTGCTTTTATTTAACTTTGTTACAGAATTAAGACAGGAAGGAAGTAATCCAAAAATTGTGATTTAAACTTGATATTTTCCTTAGAAAGTAATATTGGTTAATACTTGATGTATTAACAATCCTTTTTTCTTTTAAAGTTTCGTATTAAAAAAAAAAGGTTTTGGACAGGGTGACTTTTTTCAGATGTCATATTTAAGTACCTCTTCTCTTTATATTATTATTCCTTTTAAATATAGTTCTAAGAATAAATAGTTTAACTTTCGTGATCTTTTCAGATACAGTTAAAAAACTCCAGGACCAAAAACATGACATGGAAAGAGAAATCAAGACACTTCACAGGAGACTTCGGGTAGGATAAATCTTCATGTATTATCTCATTAGAAAGCATATTTTCTGAACATTGAGTGTAGAGTAGTCATTGACTGTGTTATTATTCATGTTAAGCTTCAGATACAGTTATAATATTGACCCCACTGGCATTGAAAGCAAATGTCATCATTTCAGATTGGAACTGGTGCTAAATTCTGGATAGAAGAATGTACTAGTAATTATGAGTGGTAATTTTCAAAAGATATTTAAGAAGCAAGTGTTATATTTTGGAAAGAAAGTTTATTAGCTCTCGATTTTAAAGTATTCCATACTAAGCTGTTTTCATATGCGTTTTCTGTCTTCTGTGCATTTGATCAGCTTGCTTATAGCAGTGCCACTCTGATGCAGAGGGTGGGGAAAGCTAATCTCATAGTCTGGATCATGCTTCAGTTGCTCAGGCTGCCTTCACGGTATCAGAACATTGCTTTGGGGTGGTGGACCCCGGGCTTGGAAGTGGGCAGCTGTGGCTGTGGCAGAGGTGATGCCCTGGGAAGGCTTCCCCACCCAGCCACACCTGCATCCTTCATGGCTTTGGGAAGCAGTGGACTATACAGTTCCTTAGCTCCTCTTTGTCTCTTTTATGAGTTTGTCTGCCTAGGTTAAGTTTGGTGTTTTTCTTCTGACTTCCTCTTCCTTTTCCTTTACTTTTGATTCTTTTTTTCTGTTAGTTTTTGATGTCAAGATATTTATAGTGTTTCACTATAAAATCTTGCAGTATGGTTAATGTGCACTATCTTCTTGAGCTTTTCAGAGGTAAAGTGCTATAAATATTGGATGATGTGTTTATTTTCATAAGACTTAACTTTGAAACTTGCACGAGGAAAGGAGGCTTGACATTACCATCATTAATGTTTATTCATCACTCTTTGCTAGATTTTTTAGTAGACTGATAGCTAGAAAATATTTTCCTCATTAAGAACAAGTTCAGCACAATGTGATGTATATATATGCCTAACTGTTGAATTGTACACCTGAAACTTAACTGTTTTTTGTTAACCAATGTCATCATAATAAAAATTAAAAAATAAACATGCACCAAAAAAAAAAAAATAAATAAATAAACTGGAAAAAAGAACAAGTTCAATAATAATAATTGTGTTACCTGTTAGCTATAGGTAATAGCAATCTCTGGGGTTTAAAAGAAATTTACCATCATTTACCATACAGTGCATTACAGCAACTTAATTATAAATATATATTTTAATGTTTTAAAATAAATCTTTATTGCTCTCTTTTAGAAATAAAAATTTAGTTTTTTAATATAGGAAGAATCTGCGGAATGGCGGCAGTTTCAAGCTGATCTCCAGACTGCAGTAGTCATTGCAAATGACATTAAATCTGAAGCCCAAGAGGAGATTGGTGATCTAAAGCGCCGGTTACATGAGGCTCAAGAAAAAAACGAGAAACTCACAAAAGAATTGGAGGAAATAAAGTCACGCAAGTATGTTTTGAGAATCCAGTTGTGTACTCATATTTCACTAGAGAACACTTAAATCTCAGTTTTCTCATGTGATATTATGGAAAGAATGTGGGGTTTGACACTGGTATGACTGAGTTTGGATCTAGTGAAAGTCAACTTTTCTGGCCTCACTTTATGACACCTGTGAAATAGCGCAGTCTATGTGCATCTCTCAGAGTTGTTGTCGGTGTCCATGATCAACATCTCTGGAGCAGGCCAGAATGGTCTCTGGCAGAGGATACATTATGTTCTTCTCCTTGCCTCTATCCCTGCATTCCAGCCCTGTCACTTATCTTTAGATTGTAGTCTTGTGTTTAAGAATGTGGACTCTACAAGCAGACAGACTTGGCTCCCATCCAGCTCTGCCTCTTACTAGCTGTGTGATCTTGGCCAGGGCCCTCGGTTTATTCATCTTTAAATGGAGACAATACTACTTGCTCTACAGTGTTGTTGTAAGGCTTAGATGAGATATGCCTACACAGTGCTCAGGGCCATGTTAAGTATACTTTAGCTAGTATTATTAGAAACCCAAGTAAAGAATGCAAAGTGAATTTCTCCCCATGTCTTGAAGAGTTTTCACTTGTTTTATGCTTATAACCACATAATCTCCACAGTAGTGTTTGTTTCCACGTCTAACATAGAGATCATTGGAAACACATAAAAAGTATTAGGTGAGATGACATTTGCTATGTATTCAGAATTCTTCAGTGAGACTCTTTATCTATGAGTAGGGGAAAGTAGTTTGTATTTGAGGTTATTAGGAATTTGATTATTCATTACTTTGAGTAATTCTTAAGTAGACATAGGAGAAAAACTTAGAAAAATATTTAACAGGCTATCTTTGAAAAGCTATCATATTTTATTGTCCACCTAGCTTAAGCATATGGCCCATTGGACAATATCACTCAATCATTTTTCTTTGGCTTCCTTAAGCAGAACATGAATGAGGCACAGAAGATTATAGTTTCTCCACTGGTATAAAACTCGTATTACATTGCCCTTTTTTCTGTATATTAAGTGAATTGTGTATCAGAAATGTTGCATTCTAAAATAACCTGAGTGACTCAAATTCTACTCTTAAATAATCATTCCTTTGGATCCTGAAATCTTTTTAGTCTTTGAGACACATATTTAAAGGAAGTACATCCTGAAAGCAGTAGCATCTTATAGAGCAGTGTTTCTCCCAAACTATTTTCGTAATAATATCGATATGTTGTTTGCTCTTTTCACTGTTGACTTTTGTACTAACAGTGAAAAGCAAATGTAAACTGTTAATGAATCAAGGTCTTGGCACCAGATTATACTCATAGTCAGTGTACTCTTCACTACCACACACTTGCATTTTAAAAAATTCAGATTTCACTTAAAGATATCCATGATGAAGCAGTAAATTATTAATATTACTAAATCTTGGTCCTTGAGTATTTTCTTTTTAACGTTCTCTGTGATGAAATGGGAAGTACGCATAAAGCACTTCTGCATAAACCCAAGTATGTAGTTGTTTGGAGGAAAGCACTGTGTGATTGTTTTAGTTTGAACTGTTTTCTTTTTTCATGGAACACCGTTTTTACTTGAGACTGACAGACTAACTCTGGATATTCAGACTTTGATATTAGGTAGATATTTCTTGAAAAAGATTAAGAGAGCCTATTACTTCAAGGAAAACAACTGACAGTATTTGGTACCAGCGATAAAACGTGGGCTTTCTTGTGAATGTAGGATTTTGAAAAACTTGTATCTGTCATTGCGAGTTGGCAGCTTTACATATTTAAAGAGTTTCCTGATGAGATCATTGGTGATATTAACAAATGTGGCTTTTAAAAAATAAATTGTATAATGGCAGGCGTCAACATTTAGAAAATTTGGGTAACTCGGTGAGCCAATATTTTCCCTATGACTGGCGCATGATGTTACACAATTGTGTATGGGTAAAAGATCCATTCAGAATACAAGATAGACCAGGGGATTTTAATGGGCAGAGTAGAAAAATTCATTCATACAGGTTCAGAGTCCACATTGCAGCTTTTAAGTAACTACCACTTTTTGCATTTTGGTTTCGTAGTATCAAGGAAAAATAGCCATACTTATCTAAAAAGCCACAGTTATCTAGTTTATTATCATTAAATTTTTCTTCTCTTTTCCAGCTACATACCTGTGCAAGGCTTGTGTTTTTTCATATTGCAGTAGATTGAATACAGAAGAAATGAGAACGTAGCAGTGTTCTATTAAGCCACACTTTAACAAGATATGTAAAAATACAAAAATGTTGCTGTTCTTATCAGTATTTTATGGTTTTTGAAAATACAGTCATTTTTCATAAAGTTCTGGGTTTATTTTTATTTTTAGACAAATTAAATATTTCTTAGTTCTGAATTCCAGTATGGTAAATGTCAGTAGATATTCTAAATTCCAATATGGTAAATGTCAGTAGATATACAGAAAAGCTCTGTGGGGTCCTCAGTCATTTATAAGAGTGGAAGAGGGCTCTAAGACCAAAAAGTTTGATAATCACTGGTGTAGATTCTTTATTAAAACTTCTGTGCAGGAGACCCTATGGTATATCTTGAGGCAGAAAATCAGAAGAGCCTAATGGCCACCAAAGACAAATTTTTCTAAGGCTTAATTTTTGTCCATCTATAAACTTACTTGATAGTTATATGATATGTACAAACTCTGCAACTGAAATCTCATTCCGGATGAAAACTTCTGCGTTAGCTCAGTGAATTGAGCTGGCCAGAAATGAAGTGGAATTGATTTTTTTAGATGACTCATGGTCCATCACACTCAGCATCTAGGAGACTCATGTTACTAATGTGAGCCCAATCTTTTTCTTTGTAGAAATTCTATTTAGAGACTACAGCACTTTTTTTCTTTTTCTTTTTAAAGTATGGGCTTTGATTTCATTTATTTATATTTCCATGTCTATGCATGGCATATTAGATAGAGCCAGTATAGATTATGCAGATGTACTAGTGAATTCCTAGACTCTCCTGAGACGGGGCCAGGCATTCTTAGCAGCCCAGAACCTCAAGATCCCCAGTTCTGAGTCAGGATCTTGGCCAGTCTGCCTCCCATTTTACTGCTAATTGACTACTGATGTCCTCACCTTACACTTACTCAGATGAAAATGGAAACTGTTGGTTACTTAACTTACTTAGGATAACCTGATATAAAAATTTTAATATTATTTCCTGGAATTTACCAAGCAAATGAGATTAGACCAGGTAATTTACTTATCTCAACCGATACTATTTTTTGTTTTAAACTGATACTTTTTATCACTATTCAGTTGGGAGGGGAAAATGTATATTATCTAGTATATATATATATGTAAAAAAATGCCCTGATTTCCATATTGTTTTCAGGCAAGAGGAGGAGCGAGGCCGGGTGTATAATTACATGAATGCTGTTGAGAGAGATTTGGCAGCCTTAAGGCAAGGGATGGGACTGAGTAGAAGGTCCTCCACTTCCTCTGAACCAACCCCTACAGTAAAAACCCTCATCAAGTCCTTTGACAGTGCATCTCAAGGTAATTTCTTATACATTTGCCAAGAGCAGGCAGTCATGTTTACTTACCTTATGTTTTCTGGTCTAGTTTAATGTTCTTTGTTGTCTTACTGAGTCTCATCGAATTTCTTGTGGTATTAATGAGTTAGTCTAACTATATGGTGAATCTTATGGTGAATTTTAACAATCTTGATCTCAGACTTGTGCCTTACCCCATGCAGAGATATATTTTCACATATGCATATGACTTTGAGTACCTTTTCAGCCTAAGAACTTCCCGCTGTATGACTTCAGCCTTTTCTCTTTCTCTGAACTTTTTCAGACCTATATATTCAAATGCCTACTTACATTGACATTCAGGTTTCTCCTGGACATCTCATTATGTCCAAAATCTAATTTTGTTCCTCAACTTCAGTCTTTCCTCTCTGTAAATGGTAGCACCATTCTACCCAGTTTTTAAGCCTGAAATCTAGGACTCTTCTTTCTTCTTTAAATCCTTTTTCCTTACCTCCACATCTCATCCATTAGCAAGACCTCTTGATCCAGCCTCCAACCTGCACACCTTTGCTCTGTCTACTGTCCATCTCTAGTGGCACAAACAACTACTAGTGCAAGCCACATCAGCTATTAATTTCAGTAACCTCCTAATTAGTCTCCTGATTTTATTTCATGGTAGAAAGATCTTTTCTTGCTTAAAATCCTGTAATTGCTTTATTATAGTTAGAATGAACTTCACATCCTCAGATGCCTACATGTCGGACCCTGTCTTCCTCTTACCTCAGTTGAACCACTCTTCATCTGCCCTGTACATTCCAGCTGCACTGCACTTCAGGTCCTGAAACAAGCCAGACCTGGAAGAGAGCCTGGAAGCACGCCCTCCCCACCTTCAAATGTCTGTCTCCTTTTTGTCTTTCTAACCTCAACTCTGCGAAAAGGAAAGGGATGTAGTTTTTTAAAACGACTAATTGTAATGTGTCCTACAGCTTAAATTTTCATGTAGAAATTCTTCAAACTTCGTGATAGGCTTTATTCTAATTCACTCTAAGAGTAGAGTTTCTTTGACTAAAAATCAGAGCAAAAGTCAATTGTATACTTATACATACTGTTGGCAAGTACAGACATTTTGGAGTACAGTTAGGCAGTATCTTCCAATTTAAAATGCCATATTCACAGACCTCGAAGTTCTTATACATGATACTGGCACAAGTGTATAACGATAGATATATGTACAGAGTTTTCAGTATAGTGTTTGAAAAATTGGAAAATCTGGAAATCGCTTAAATGCCCATTAAAAGAGTTAATACATTAATACAGTATATAGAATACTGTGCATCTTTTAATAATGATGAGGTAAATCTCAAAGTTAGAATAAGTTTACAGTCCTTTATAGCAAATTGCAGACCAATATTACATAGTGTAATCTCATTTTGCTTTTTAAAGTACATATTTTCTTTCTTTTTTTAAATTTCTTCATCCTTTATTGTGCTTAGCACAATGCCAGACACACAATTAATGGTGAATATATATTCATGGATTAGCTCAATAGTTATATTTTGCCTTTTCTTGAATTAGAATGTAAGCTCTTTTTTATTCTTTCTTTTTTAATTTCCCTTAACTCTACTCTAGTATGGCAGTTTGCCAGTTTGTTTTCTGTATCTGTGAGTCTGTTTTCTTTTAGTTTGTTTGTTTTGTTTCTTAGATTCTGCATATAAGTAAAATCATATGGTATTTATCTTTCACTGTCTGACTTATTTCACTCAGCATAATACCCTCTAGGTCCATCCATGTCATTGCAAATGGTAAGATTTCATTTTTTTTAATAGCTGAGTAATATTCCATTGTGTATATGTACCATAACTTCTTTATCCAGTCATCTGTTGATGGACGCTTAGGTTGCTTCCGTATCTTGGCTGTTGTGAACGTTCCTGCCGTAATTAGCTATAATTAGGACAACTGCCTTTGTTAGATTGTAAAGAAATGTTTTAAAATTACAATAGCATGTTATTGACCAGAAAAAGTACTTCTCTGCTCAAAACCTGTAATGCGTTCCCATTGACCTGAGCAGAAACTGCAAAATCTTTCCCAAGGTTTACAGGGTCCTAAAGTACATAGATATTTTCATTGCAAGTGCAAAAAAGATGCACTCAGAACTACTGTTAGTTTCTACTTCTGTGTAATATAAGATGAAAGAAGACTTTAAAAAATATATATACTCCTAAAATGAAATAATAATGAAATGTGTACACTAAAATCGTGTAGTTATTCAAAGTATTAGTAAAACTGGTTTAAATGCAAAAAGATAAAAGATAATCCACTTCTATGCTGATCTTTTTTAAAAAACAATATTTTATAATGAAATACACCTAAATGACTTAGAACTTCCATTCCTAGTTATATACATAAAAGAAGTGAACATAAGTATTCAAATACTTGTACATAAATGTTCATAGCAGCACTATTCACAGTAGCCAAAGGTAGAAACAACTGGAATGTCCATCAGCTGAATGGTTAAACAGAATGTGATATGGCCATACGATGGAATATTATTCAGTCATAAGAAGGAATGAAATACTGCTGTATACTGCCATGAGGATAAACCTTGAAAACATGCTAAGTGAAAGAAGCTAGACACAAAAGGCCACATGCTATAAGATTCCATTTATATGAACTATGCAGACTAGGTAAATCCATAGGACAGAGAGCGGTTAGATGGGCGCTAGGGGCTGGTGAAAGAGGTCGGTGGGCGTGACTGCTTAACAGGTACTAACGATCCTTTTGGTGTGATGAAATGTTTTGTAACTAGATAGAAGTAGTGATAGTTGCTCCATATTGTGTATGCCCTAAATGCCATGGAACTGTACATTTAAAAATGGTTAACTATATATTATGTGAATTTTATCTAAAAAATATATCTAAAAATAAGTTCTAAATATAAGTACTTGGCTATATAAAAAGGTCTACTGTGATCTTCATTTTGCCCTATATAATGTGCCTGCTTTCCTTTTTTGTGTCCTGTTTTGATTTTAATTTAGCTTCAAGTGAATAACCATTTTTACGCAACCTCTACCAGAATCTGTGCTAAGCCTAAGTATCTAGAAGTGAATAATAATGGATCCTACTTTTGAACAGTTCAGTCTAGAAAGTGAGATTGACATGTGAGCAAATAATTACACATCCTTGCATTAAATGCAAACGGGAAAATACATGTGAAGTGAAGTGATGACCTCCATAAAGGGAGGTGAGCAAAGATGAGCGGGAGCCCAGTTTTCCTTTGTTTAATACAGTTAGTGAACATCCACTACGTACCAGGCTTCTCACCTGATGTTGTTAACAGAAATACTCTTTTTTTGGATTTTTTTGTACTTGGATTTCATTGCTTTATGGAGCACTTTAACCTTAGGTTAACTGATTTAGCAAAAATGAAATGACTGGTATAACTAGGGTTGGAAATAAACACAACTACACTAGGGAACAAACAGTCTGCCTGGTGATAGGAGAAGCACCAGCTGCTGGGCAAGCATGGCTTTGAGTATTCAGTGAGGTTAGGCACCGGTCTTAACAGTTTCCAGAGGAGCTAAGAGTGTTGGTTAATCTGGTGAACCCTTAAGGGCATGAAAGCTTTCACTGTATCGTGATGTATTGTGTACTTGTTTGTTTGTTGTTTTTCTAGTACCAAACCCTACTGCAGCTGCAATTTCTCGAACACCTTTGAGTCCAAGTCCTATGAAAACTCCTCCTGCAGCAGCTGTCTCCCCTATGCAGGTAAGTGCCTGTGACCTCGGAGGCTCTGGGCACCTCAGCATAAAGATAATCCTCTCAAAAGTCATTTACACTTATGTGTAAAAGATAATCCTCTCAAAAGTCATTTACACTTATGTCAAGGGGGCAAATGACTACTGTGTGAGGGATATAGTTGGGATTTTTTTCCTAAAATACTGTGACTATCCTTAATTGAGATAAATTATCTAAATGTCAGTTGTGTTATTCTTCTGAAAATCTCTAATAATAGGGATAGCTAACAACTATTGAACACTTACTATGTGTTCTACACCAGCGGTCCCCAACCTTTTTGGCATGAGGGACCGGTGCTCCTATGAGAATCTAATGCTTAATGGATGATCTGAGGTGGAGCTGAGGCGGTGTTGCTAGCGCTGGAGGGTGGCCACAAGTACAGATGAGGTTTTGCTCACTAACCTCCTGCCGTGTGGCCTGGTTGGGACCCCTGTTCTATACTGTTGCAGTTGCTTTATAATGTTAACTCATTTAATCCTCACAACTCTATTGGGTATTAGGTATTAGGTACTATTCTTATCCCTGGTTTTCACTTGTGGAAATTGAGCCCTAAAAGGGTAGGTAACTTGCTGAGAGTTGTACAGTTAAGAAGTGGTAGAGCTGAGATTTGAACCTGGTTAGAGACGCTTCAGAGACCACGCTTTTAACCACTACACTAAGATACCTCTCTAGAATATGTAGTTGGCATGTCTCAGCTTTTGCTACATAGCAGATCACTTCAAAACAGTGGCTTAAAACAGCAGTTTTATTATTTTTTACATTTCTCCGGGTCGACTAGGAAGTTCTTCACTGGCTTTGCCTGGGCTCATTGCAGCAGCTGCACTTAACCAGAGGGTGGCCTGGGGCTGGGCCGGCTGGGCTGCTCTCTCCACATGGTCTTTCAGGCTCCTCACGGCATGATGTCTAAAGCTCCCAGAGAGTGGAAATGGAAGTTAGCAAAATCTTGTGAAGACTGAGGTTTAGAATTTGGACTGTGTCACTTCTATCTCATTCTTTTAGTCTAAGCAAGTCCTAAGGCCAGCTCAGATTCAGAGTGATAGGCTCTGCACAGGACATGAATTTAGAGCAGTATGATTCAGTGTGGGCCATTTTGTAGCAGTCTAGTACAGGGGTATTGCTGATCCATTTTAAACAAGTTCTGGAAGGTGCTCTTCCTTGCCACTCTGGAAATGCAGACCAGAGAAGCAGGGCAGATGGTTGTTACTCTATAGTAACAAAAGGCCCTCTCATTATGCCCTTGCTAGTAAGCCACATTTGGAAAGAATGGCTAAGGGGAAGTTTTTCCACATAGGTGAGAGTAGCTGAGGAAAAATGGCTTAAAACCTATTACCCTGTGATATAGGGTAGCCTTGGCTGCACCCTTTCCCAAAAAAATCATGTTTGAGAGCATTTTCTTTCAGTGGAGGCTTTCGTGCTTGTTTAACTACTGATCATGTATTTTGTGAGTGAACTTTTTCCCTTGTAAAATTTAGGGTTAAAGTGTGCTCCCTCTGCGTTTATAATGTTGCGAGTGAGTGGCTTTGCATTTATATTTATGTAGAAAACATTATAGTCTTAATTTAAAAGGAAAGGAAGGGGAATTCCATATTTCACCTGTAATGGGCTTTTTATGTGATCTGTTGATTGAACTTTCTAACAACCTAAAGATATACATAGAAGCAAAGTAACAGTGCAAAATATAAGAAACTGAGTGTTTAAGTTTAATATACAAGGCACTTTATAAGTCATTGTAGAGATAAGAGGCAAAAAAGCTCATTTCTCTAACTTGAAGAAAAGTAACAGTTACAGGCCATGTTCAGTAGTTTTTCAGTACTTGGTTAGTTAACACAGTGCTTCTCAAACCTAAGGGTGCATAAAAATAACGTGGAGACATTTTAAACATTTAAATTCCCAGGACTCATCCCAGTGAATGAGAATCTCTGGGGAATAGGGCCCAAGACTGGGTAAGGGTAACTCCCTGGGTAAGAATTCCACCTCTGGCTCTGAGGGAGTAATGGGCTAGATTGTTCTGCCATCTCAAGCAGCTAGAAAGCTGGACAAAACATAGGAAGCAGTTATATTCAGACCTTGTACAACAGGTAGTACAAGACTGTGATCCATAAATAAATGTTAAGGAATAAGTTAAATCCTACTATGGCCCCCACTATCCTGTTGGCAGTTTCTAAATGGTGGTGCAGGGAGGATGAGCTCATGTGGAGCAGGGAAGGGGAAACCAGTTGGATCTGAGGAAACACAGATTAGTGTTCAGGGAGAAAGAGAGTGTTAGAACTTGTGGTCAGAGTACCTGGGAGTAGGGATCAATGCAGAAAAGTGGGTGTAGAACTATGCAGAGAGATATCCTTTTGAGTCTTCACTTGAATGTCAGTCTGCACATGTGTAGAGTGACTCCTACAAGCTGGGCAAAGACAGTTCTCCAGGAAAGAACAAGTTGCTGTCAGACAGATGCTTCCCATAGTTCACATAGGGCAAGTAATCATTCAAATTCCCACCAGCCACTGTAGAAAAACCTCTTCGAATACTTGGAGCATTCATTAGAGACCCTCATGGGCCACACCGTAAAGTGGAACTAAGTAGCCCTGGTATAAACACTATTCTAGACCTGCCCTAAATGATTTTAAAAATAAACCTCATAAGGACCAAAGAGATCCATAAGTAATTGAGCAGCCTGTGAAATGCGTCCTCATGATCCGCACCCCCTGTTAGTCATGCCCTGAGTAATCTGCTCCTCCAGAGTGTTGGTTAGACTTCATGACATGCTTCTGATGCATAGAATATTGCAGAAATGATGGGATGTCACAGGATAATGTTATGAAAAGATTAGCTTCTATCTTGAGTACTTCTGTTGGTATGTCTTAGATCTAGTCACTCCAGTGAAACGATTGGAAATTGAAATATGTAGCAATAAATTTAATGAAATATGTATAAGACTTGTTCAGTGAAAACTATAAAATATTGCTGAGAGAAATTAAAGAGGTAATAAATAGAAAGATACATCATATTCATGGATTAGAAGACTTAATATTGTTAATATTTTACAGTTTTCCCTCACATTAATCTGTAAATTCAGCACAATCACAGCTATAGTCTTAGCATGCTATTTTGTAGAAATTGATAATATAATTTTGAATTCATATAGAAATTCAGGGGACCTTGAATATCTGTAGCATCTGGGGGAGAAAAAGAAACATTTGGAGGACTCATACTACCTGATTTTATTTTATTTTAATTAATTGATTAATTAATTAATTAAATTTTTTAGGTGAGGCAACCCTTGGTTGACCTCAGATTGCAAGGACCTTGTCAGCTTACAATCCTTTATTTCTTCACTTTTTATGCCTACAGCACCTGGTCTTCCTAGGTGGTCTCCCATCCAAGTACTAACCAGGCCCCACCCTGCTTATTAGCTTTCGAGATCAGACGGGATTGAGCTTATTCAGCGTAGCTTGGCCGTAGAAATACTACTACCTGATTTTAGCACTTAGAGTAATCAAGACAGTATGATATTAACGTGAATTTAAATGTAGACATTAGATCAGTAGAATAGATGGAAATCCAGAAATAGATCAGTTAGTTTTCAACAAAGGTACCAAGTTAACTCAATGGGAGAAAGGTAGCCTTTTCACCAAAGGATTATGGATCAACTGGCTATCCATGTTTTAAAAAAAAATGCAGCCCTTACCTCATGGCATTTATAAAAATCAAAATTGTAGACCTAAGTGTAAGAGCTAAAACTGCAGAACTTATAGATGAGAACATTAGAAAATCTTCAGTAACCTTCAAAAAGGCAAAGATTTCTTATTTAGGACACAAAAAAGAATGAATCATAAAAAATTGCTGCATTAGGCATCCAAATTTAAAACTTATCTGAAAGACATTAAGAAAATGAAAAGACAAGTTATCTGTCAAAAGACTTGTATTCGAAGAAGACTTGTTTATCTTCTTCATTGTAGACAACCTAGTAAATAATAAAAAATTTGGAAAGTTCATTCTCAGTAGAAAATATACAAATGGCCAAGAAACACATGAAAAAATACTCAACATCATTGATCATTGGGGAAATGCAAATTAAATCCACAGTGAAATTTCATTACATACCCTGTAGAATGACTAAAGTTGAAAGACAGTATCAAGTGTTGGTAAGGATGTGGAGAAGCTGCACTTCTCTCACATTGCTGTAGTTAGAATTAGCTAGTTAAAAAAGGGCTAGGGAAAAGCTGAGGAAATAAGCCTGAGTAAAAGCACAGACGTCATAAACAGCATGGTCTGTGTGGAAATAAGCAATTTGGTGGTATTTGAGCAATATGTAGAGGAGGCAGGAGATGAAGTTAAAGAACTGAAAGGTTTTAAGTATTGGGTACATACTTCTGGCTGCATGCAGAGGGATGTACATATAAGACTGGATTGAGGAAGCCAGTGACAAAGCCTTTGTAGTAGTGCTAAGTTAAGATGACAGGTCATACTGGGGCAGTTGTAGGAGAGTTAGACAGGAGGAGGTGACAGAATTGAGATCTATTTGGAACCAGGGCATGAATTGAATGGCCAATAAAAGTACAGTGAGAGCATTTGCTAATTGGTATGTGATATTAAGAATTTTCTTTAAACAAAATGAGATCATACTCAGAGAACCAGGGGTTTTCAGGAATCAGTGATATGAAGTCAGAGAGAGGGAGAGAAGGTATAACTGTAAAAAGGCCATAGGAGGGTTTCTTGTGGTGATGGAAACATTCTGTATCTTGACTATATCAGTGTCAGTATCCTGGTTGTGATATTATACTGTAGATTTATAAGATGTTATCTTTGAAAGCTGAGTAAAGGGCACATGGGATTTTTCTGTATTGATTTTTAAAATTACAGTGTATTGGTCATATGAGGCGGGGGGAGATTTTCAACCTTCATATAATAGTACAGAAGGAATTATAATTTATAATTAAATATTTACTCTCTGCAACTTTCTTTGTGAATGCCAGCTCTAGATATAACATGATTTTGACACTATTTATCTTATAATTTCAGAGACATTCCATAAGTGGACCAATCTCTGCATCCAAACCACTGACAACCCTGTCAGATAAGAGACCGAACTATGGGGAAATTCCTGTTCAAGGTACATTTCATATATTGCAATATTTCACTTTCGTTATTAATTCTTTTATTTTTACTTTTTTTTTTTTTTGCTAACTAAATAATTTTCTTTGTTCTTAACATTATTTAAGCCAGTCTGGTATACATCTTTATTGGAAGTTTACTAATAATATGTATTAATTACAAACAGAGAGAGTAGTTATTAATAAATGCATCTTAGAAGACATCTTTCTCATAGCATCATGATAGGTAATAGAGAGTACACACACCATTGCTAAGCACTGTGTTTCATAGTTCTTCATGGGGTAGGGATTGTTATTTCCATTTTATAGGAACTAAATATGAGGCATCAGAAAGTTAAATATTTTAACGCAGATCAACAGTTAATGGACAGTAGACCTGGGCAACCTGACAAAACCCATTTTTTAAATCTCTGTGCTCTGTATTGTTGTTTATAAGAAGAAACTGAGACTCTACACTTGTGAAGGTCCTTGCCCATTTTCCCATAGCTCTTTATGGTAGAGCCAGCGCCAAAACTCAAATCTCCTTCCTTTTGAGTTCAGGTCTCCTCTTACCCATGCTGCCTTTTTATGTGTGGTGCTGAAGTGCATTGGAAAATGGTTTGTGGCATTGACATGGTACTGTGAAAGGCTATACTTCATTTGGGATAGGTGTGGAGATGCTAAGCAGGTGTGCATGTCACTCGGGAGCCTGAGGTTCCCCTTAACTGATACAGGCCAGTTACCCCCATGCATTGTTGTTCCCTTGTGCATTCTGTCAGTTGTAGAAATTAGGTGTTAGGCTCTGTGGGTAAGGCTACAAGGTTTTGACAAGTGTGGGGAAGAAATATGCAGACTTGTGAGAATTATTCCATTAAAGAATCTAGAAGACTGGCTCCACGGGCTCCAGGTACCACCAGTGCAGGAAGAGTTCAGTTTGGCAGTGAAACTGGCCCTGTATCTACCAGTCTTGAGTGTCAGATAAGCTGGTGGTACACACGTGTAGGGTCAGAGGAAGGTGGTGTTACTGCTGCTTTACTTGCACAAAGTCTTTTCTCCTTTGTAGTTCATCAGTCATAACCTGAAATCTTTTCTCTCCTTAGAAGGTCCTCTTGCTATGAGAACAAATAGTGGAAGGATTAAAGTGTCTCTCTTTATACCTTGACCTTATCCCTCCCTCATCTCCTAGATGGATTTGTTAAGAGTTATGTTGTGTGTGGTGCTTAGATTGTCAGCCTCACATGTCCTGGCTGTTGATGTCTTAGTTGCTGTTTGCTTGTCTGTAAATTGGGACTAATCACAAATACCTAGCTCATGGGATTCTTAAATCTCTCTCTTCCCAAGCTCTTGTAAACCCTGCAGCTGGACTTTGACCTTTATCATTGCATCAAGCTGCTTTCATTGAGGTTGCCAGTGATGATATGTCGCTAACCCAGTTAGCAGTCATCCCTAATCTGATGTGTATTGTCAGCAGCTTTTGGCCCTGTTGAGCACTCCCTCTTCCACAATGTTCTTTTTTGGTTTCATGATGCCACTTGCATCTTTTCCTTCCTTCTTGGCCACTGCTCTGTCTCCTGTGCTTGTTCCTTCTCCCTGACCAGTAAATGGTGGTGTGCCCCAGAGCTAAGGCCCTAAGGCTGTCTTCTTTACTTGTCTTCTCTGTCTGTACTCACTCTGTTATTGTATCTTATCTCACGGCTTTAACTACTGTTTTTTTTCTGAGGACTGTCAAGTTTGTATTTCCACGCTATCACTCTCCTCTGTACTCTACAGTCACATATCCAATTGCTTATTTGACATCGTCATTTTGATGTTGAATACTCTGAGACTGAGGTCGTCCAGGACAAGATTCCCACATTTCCCAAACTTGTTCAGCCTGTAATCAGTCTTGTCTTCTCTACCTCAAGTTAGTGGCATTTTCATCCTCCAGAAACTTTGGAGTCATCCATAACTCCCTTCTTTATCTCAGACCCCATATCTGAGACTTGTTTAGTTCTTGAGGAGACCCCACTGGTTCTACTTCCTGGTTCTACATCCAGAATAGGAGCATCGCTCTTTCCTTTGCTACCACTTCCTTGGTCAAAGCCACCACCATCTCTCACCTGGATTCTGGCAAAAATTCCCAACTGCCTTCTCAGTCTATTTTTCATCTTACAGCTAGCGCAATCTTGAAAAATATAAACTGGAACATGTTACTGTACTCAAAACCCTCCACTGGCTCCTGTTTCTTTCAGAAGAAAGGCTAGAGTTCTCTTAGCGGCCTCCAGACCCTCCCAGCCTGGCCTCAGTTGTCTCTCTAGCCTCATCACCTTTCTCTCTTGGTCACTTTGCCCAGCCACATGGGCTTCCTTGCTGTTCTGTGCACTCAGGCCCACTTCTGGCTTGGCAGCCTTGTACTCTTAGGGACAGGCTCTTCCTCTGCTGGAACACTTGTTTAGGAGGAAGGTTCACTCCTTCAAGGCTTCACTCAGATTTTAGCTTGGTGAGGTCCTGAGCACCATATTTGTAGTTTTAAACTACTCTCTCCTCCACACACCTTTTTCCCTGATATGTCTCTTTTAACTTAAGCAGTTGTCCCTTCTGACATACTATATAGTTTACTTATCTATAACTTTTATTGGTTTTCTCCCAATACTTTAGATCTTGAGGTGCATGAGGTCAGGGATTTGTGTCTGTTTTGTTCACTGATGTATCCTGAGCACCTGTAGTAGTATAGGGTTCTTGATAAAAAATTGTGAGATAAGTGAGTGAAAAAGAGTTAAAGCATGCAAAATGCTTAGCACAAATTTTATTTAGTCCATAGTAAATTTTATTACTGTTATGTATGAACTTTTTCATAGTATCGCAAGTGACTAAGAATGATGGCCCTTAATTGCCCATGAATAAAAGATTTTAATTCATTGCAAGGCAACCGAGGTCTGCAGGGTTTTCCAACCAAGTGGCTTTGAGAAAGCATAAGTACACCTTATATTTTGGGCATCTTAAAAGAGCTGCATGTAGTGAGAACAAAGATGGAAGCCAGAGGTTCAGGACCACTCTCATTCCTCTGTCTATGCTTTTGACCTGCAGTCACAGCCAGGTATAGTCAGAGCCAAGAGCCAAGATGCTGCAGCCTTTGAG
Organism: Pteropus alecto; assembly: GCF_000325575.1. Classification (NCBI taxonomy): domain Eukaryota; kingdom Metazoa; phylum Chordata; class Mammalia; order Chiroptera; family Pteropodidae; genus Pteropus; species Pteropus alecto. The sequence continues at coordinate 8,181,612 of NW_006433949.1, read as the reverse complement.
AATGTGTATAACCCTGGGCCTGTGACATAGACCCCTATCTGGAGAGCACTGAGATGATCCTGAGACACCACAGAATACTGAGTCCCCGAGCTCTATTTGGTCCCAGAGAAGGGCAGGAGTGCTCCATTGAGAAATAATTCAGAGTCTTTCCAAACCTCCCAAAGCCAGGCCAAAGCTGACTCTTGGGACTTTCTCCCTTTTTGCTTGCTATCTCCAAACTCATCTTGATTGGCCCACAGCAGGGCAAGGTTTACCAGGGGAAGCTAGCAACAGCGGTGTTTCTTGAACTTACCTGTTGAAAACTTACTTGAGTCACTTGGTAAAATATGGAACCCTGGGCCTCACCTCAGATCTCTTGACATGGAGTCTCTTGACAAGGGAGTTTTAGATACTTAATTTTCACAAGCACCCCAAGTGATTCTTAGGAAAGGACAAATTTGGGAAATTAGGCAAAGATTACTGTTTTTCATTTTTCCTATTGCCTTGGTTTTGTGGGTGGGGAAGGAGGTACGGAAGGTCTGTGGGCCAAGGTTATTGAAGATAGATGTGGTAAGTGTCTCTGGGGCTCTGATGAATCAAACCTTTTCCTGGCTCTCCTCTTTTTATTATCTGGAAATGTATCAAATGATAATACCATTGGGTATGGGGTGTGTGTGGTCAGTCTGTGTTAATGCCGGTCTAATTCTCCACTCCAGTTTGTTATAATGCCTTAATGGGGCTTAGTGGAAACAGTGCAAATACAGGCGACAGAGGGAAACACACTTAGATGAATTTTTATCTGAGATTTGTTGATAGCATGATCTTATCTTACAGTCACTAGAGAAAGAAAACACTTACAAAACTAAGAACAACCAAATGATTCTTGGTCATAAAAAGCCACTGTGGTTATCCAAACCGTGATAAGAGAATAGGATTTCCGAACGCTAAACTCTGTCTCGAACTGCTTTTCTTCCTTGGTTGTCTCTTTTACCTTGGCATAAGTTTTAAAATAGCCTATAATTTTCATTTTGAAAGTTTTAGTGGATTCATTACTGAAATTTAAAAAGGTGCTGCCTTTTGTCCTACTACATTTAAATCAGAGAATTTGTTGTTTTTTTTTTCCAGTTAAGTATTTTATAATGGGTGTGTTTTTTTGGTTCTGTTTTAGCATCATGCTTGTATGTTAGTTGCAGAAGAATGTTTCAGACCAGAGAAATCTTATTATAAATGGACTAATCAAATGCTCTTTTGTTCGTATTGCCAGCAGTTGAGTTAAATGGCTAGGGTCATGACTGGTGCCATTTCGGTGAGTCTTTGTAGACAGAATGTGAATTAATGTTTGTAGCCTAAAAAGGAAAGGATAGATCAGCTACTAGGTACATGAATATAGGTGTTTGAAAAGGTGTTTGCATTTGCAGTGATCTTAAAAGGTTCAGAGTGTTAAGCGAAGACCTCAGCAGATAGTTCAGATGGTCAGAGAGTCTAGGGTTGCCCTGGAGCAGCATGACCTTGTAAGTGTCATGTCTTTGTCACCACCTCAGTTATATAAGTATCTCAGAAAGACGATTAGTCCAAATGTAGTCATCTTCTATTAAAACAAAAAAATCGTGCTGTTATCTAAATTGTATCACTTGAGGTTTGGAGATACAAACTTTTTTAAAAATTTAGTATTTCAGTAAGGTACATAAATGTGACACAAAGTCGGGAGACTTTCCTAGAAATAGAAAGCTGAACCTTTGTTAAAATTTATCTCTTTACTCTTAAGTTAAAATAAAAGAAAAAGAACCTTTTGTTAGAAAAATTTCATAGCAATTTCCATTCTCCATAGGGTAAATCAAAATCAGATTTTGGCTCAGCCCTAGATCTAGCTCTAGTGGGGAAATTCCCAGGAGAAATTCAGACAGAAATCCTGCCTTCCCTTATTATAGTCTAATGGATATTTATTCACGTCTAAAGCACCCCCACGCCCATTTTCCTTCTCTTTTCTGTGGTTCTTGGTATTTGTCTTGATAAACCAAAATATCTAGGCTCCTATTTTTTTCCAACATATTATTATGAAAAATTTCATGCATACAGAAAAGTTGAAAGAAATTGTATAGTGAATATCCACATTTCACTACCTAAATTCTTCAGCATTTTCCTATATTCTCTTTATCACACATTTATCCATCCCTCGATCCTTCCTCAGTCCATCTTTTTTTTTTTTAATGTTTTTTAAGGTAAGTTGCAGTCAGTACACTTGAGCAGGCATTGCAATATTTATTTAGAGTGTTCTCTCTTAACAAAAGAGCTTTTAAACTCTTGAGATAAGTTTAGACTTACAGGAGAGTTGCAAACAGTTGTCTTATACATTTCACCCAGGTTTCCTTATGTGAACATCCTATATAACCATAGAACAATTATCGAAAGTAAAAAACCAATATAATTGAAATGTTATTAACCTAGCCTCCAGACTTTATCTGGATTTCACTAGTTTTTTCACTGATGTTCATTTTCTATCCCAGGATCAAGTCCAGGGATAGAAAATGAACTTTGCATTTGCTTATCTTATCTCCTTAAGTCTCTACCAGTCTGCAATAGTTGATCAGTCTTTCTCTGTCTTTTGTGACCTTGACACTTTTGAAGAATTTTGGCCAGTTATTTTTTAGAAATTCTCTCAGTATGGGTTTGTCTGATATTTTCTTCTGATTAGGTTGAGGTTATATATTGGGAAGGATATCACAGAGGTGATGTGCTTCTCTAAGTGTATCATGTCATGGGATGCATGATGTTAATACATCTTCTTGGTGATGTTGACATCGATCACTTGGTTAAAGTTCTTGTCTGCCAGTAATTAATAGTCTATTCCTGTTCAAACTTTCACTGGTTTTAGCATCTGTTTGTGCATTTTTTCTGCAGCAGTGATTACTGTGGTGTTCTAATGGTAATTTTCTGTTTCCTCATTTTTTAAAGGAATGATGTTACTATACTTATTGTTATAGCATTTATTTGTATTATTATAGACTCAGAGGTATTTATTTTATGCTTTGGGTAATAATTTATTACTATTGTTATTTTGTTGCTTGAGTTATTCCAGCTTTGGTCATTGGGAGCTCTTTCACATCGACTCCTTGCTCTTTTGATGCACTATTCCCCTCCAGCCTCCCAAAAGCATTTTCTTACTTTTGGGTACCACAAGACAATTCAGACTTGTTGTTTTCCTTTACCAGCTCTGGAACCAACCACTTCTCCAAGGAGCCCTGGTTACTTTAATTAGAGAACAGTATTTAGAAAACAAGATCTGAGTGCTAGGTGTACTTACCGCTACTTGGGTTTCGCTGCCTCCAGTCCCTCTCTGGGTAGAGGTAGGAAAACTTTATGTATGTATAACCAACCTGTGCACACACACATGAAACTATTATTTCTATATCTGTCTGTCTGTCAGAAACCATGAGTTTATACTAATGCCTCTAACTCCAAGCCAGCAGCAAAGAGTACATTCTAGCCTTTACCCTTTCCTTACTTGTAACGTTTTTTTCTCTTGACAGTGAGAAACCTGGCTCTCATTATCTATAATACATTATTTGTTCAACCCTAGTATACAGTAGTTTCAAAATTGTTAAACCATGTCTCTTTGAGAAGCAAATTTACCTGGTGTTTGTGTATAATTCATTTTGTGTTTAGCTTAAGGTATCAGTCAAAACACCTTTTTTTGCAAAATTACTTAGGTTGGCTCCTTTTTTTTTCACCACTATCTCAGTGTGGCTGTTTGTAATACAGTTAGGTTAATTCTGTACCAGTCTGCATTCCATCCTCCTTTCCCCAATTCTGATTGATTAAAAAGAATTATATACAGTGAAATTCATTGTCTGTTCTCTGCTTATTTAGCGGCATCCCTGGCCTTTACCCAGTAGACAGTAAGCACCATCTAGGATGCAAGTAGCGCCCCCACCTCTCCAGTCGTGACAACCCAAAAATGCCTCAAGACATTGGCAAAATTGCCCTCAGTTGAGAACCTAATTTTATTTTAGCAGAGAGATGGAAACTGTAAGCAAAAATCAAATAGGAAATCCTAGCTGATCTAGCATGTTGTCTGTTGTTTCCATCAGAGGCTTTAACATATTAATCATAATTATTTTAAGTGCCATGTCCGATAATTCCAATACCTGTGCCATTTCTGGGTGTAGTTTTATCGATTACTTTGTGTCTTGACATAGTGAGCTAGACAGAATGTTTTTTCCTTGGGTTTTTTTTTTTTTTTTGTATATTTGATAATTATTTCTTGAAAGCTGGACATCCTGTGTAGGATAATAGATTGGTTTTATGCCTTGACTTGGGCACCTCTTTCCTTCTGCTAGGTTTTTTCATTGTGAGAGTTTGAGTTTATCTTAGGAGCTAGGCTGGGTTTTGAGTTTTGTTGTTGCTGTGATGTTCTGGGTGTGCACAAGCTTCCAGTTGCTCTAGTTATACTTTGTGTTTAGTGGGAGGACTAGTATTCCAGAGGATTTTTGGCAATGTCTGCTCCATTTTCAGCTTTAGGCCGTCCTTTGCATTGCATCTCGGGAAGAGCCTGTCTCATACTCTTGTAACTCTGTCAGTGAGATTTCTTATTTGCTCATTTGTTGGAAACATATTTTCTTTTATGACATTGAGCATATTTGCAATAACTGCTTTAAAATTCTTTTCTGCTAATTCGAACATACAGGTAATCTTCAGGTAGGTTTCCATTCTTTTGAGTATGGGTCACTTTTTCCTTTTTCTTTGTATGTCTAGTAATTTTGGATTGTATCCTGGGCTAGGTGACCCATACATTGTAGAGATTCTAGATTCTGTTTTGTTCCTCTGCAGAAAATTAGTTTTTGTTAGCATGTAGTTAACTTGGTTGGCTTACCTCAAATTGTAACCTCTTTTATTCAGTTGAAATACCTGTTCAGTTATTTTGTCCTTAATTCAACTCTTTGGAATCTGAGTGCTTGTAGATTTCAGAGGTCAGTGAAAAATTTGGGCAAAGTTTATATACAGAATTTGTGACTCTTTCCTTTCTGGTATTTCCCCTACCTCCTCTCTTTCCAGCAGTTATGTTTGTCCTGAGATATGTCCTATGTTTCTTCAAAGGCAGTAAGGCTGTGGGTTTTCTTACCAAACTTTAGCTTCCCTACATGGCCTTAGTTGGCCATGCTTATAGCTGAAAAACTAGGAAAGTCACCTAGTGCTATTTCCTCCTTTTAAGTGTAGACTCCTTTCATTTTCTGCCTCCTTTGGTTTCTCTTCAGTGCCTTTAAGTAGTTGATTTTCATTCTTTTTTTTTTTTTTTTTTTTCAAGATTTTAGAGTTGTTTTTGGCAGGAGCGTTGATCCATTTGGAACTACTCCTCTCTGAACAGAAGTTGGATATTTAGGCTCCTATTTTTAAACCCACTGTTTTTCTTATAAATTTGATCAGGGAAACAATAAAGGGACAACTGCCTGTACCTGATGTTTCTATGATTTCTAAAACAAGAGAGAATTAAGTAGCAGACCAAGTATGCTTATATTATTGTTACCTGTCTTTTGGAAGTAAACAGACTATCTTGATTTATCCCGTTATTTAACCCTGAATCTCTTCTCCTTGGGCTTTCATAGATGCTATTCGCCTCTTCTCCTGTATCTTCAACTTTATCTTCTCTACTGACTTCTTTCTATCACCATTTTAAAAGGCTCACACTTTTCCTGTGTTAAGCAAAAAACCCTCCCCCTCTTCTCACCTCTTCCAGCTACTATACTTCTCTCTTAACCCTGCACAACTTGTCTTTTTCATATCTCCCATTCACTCCTCAACACATTCCTACCTTACTTTTGTCTCCACCAGTGTATGAATTGCTCTGACCAAGGTTACCATAAACTCCTTATCACCAAATTCATTCTCATCCCCTCAGCTGTATGCCGATAATTTCCAAAACTGTATATTCACTCTGACTTTTCTTCTGAACTCCTTATCTGCCTGTTCCACATCTTCCCTGGGTGTTTCATATGGTTCTCAATTTCAACGTGTTCTCATCTCTTTTCCTCTCATAATTCTCTTTCTTTTTCTTATCTTTGAACGTGGAACCTCCTTCTGTCTCATTTTCTTACTCAGTAGGTCAGCAAGGCTGTTTATTCTGCCCAGTCGAAGAGCCCTTAAATCTGTTTACTTCTCTCCAGTACCACCCAAGTCCAAGCCATCCTTATCGCTTCTCTGTACAGTTTAACTGTTACCCCCTCCAATCCACTGTAGCCATAAAGATGCTCAGCTAATAAAACCTTCATTGGCTCCGCATTGCCAATAGGGTAAAGTTCAAACTCCTTAACTTGGCCTGGATCTCCTGCATGGTTTGCCCTTGTCTGGTCTGGCCCTCTCAGCCCTCTTGCAGCCTCACCTGCTCCTCTCTTTCCCCTACCTTCTGAACATCACCATCCTGGATTTCTTTTGGCATTTGCCGAACATTCAGCTAGGAATATTCTTTTCCTTCCAAGCTCTCCTTTGCCTATATAAAAGCTATTAATTATCCTTCTAGTCCTAACTGAGATGTCATTTCCTGCAGACGCCTTTCTGAACCTCCTTTCAAGAGCATGTCACATCTGCTTCTGTGTTTCCAGAGCCCCTTGTACTTGTTCTTTCCTAGCATCCTTCACTTGTAATAAGTTTTTAAATGTTTGGCTTCTGCTTTAGACTCTTTGAGATCCATGAGGGCAGGTTTCCTGCCTCCTATCTTCCTTTCTCTGACTTCTACGCCAAGCTAAGTGCCTGGCAAGTAGTGGACACCCAAATGATTTTTGTTTAATGAATAGATTAAAGACAAGAATAGCTACATATGGCAGTAGACTCTATTACTGTAAAATATTCTCTCTCCTGTCTACCATAGTCAGCTATAATACACTAATCTTATTTCCTGAAGAGGGATAAACCGACAGTTTGATATGAAGATGGAATCCAGCCTGCTTACTTGCAGTAATAGATGGGCATGTGTCCTTACTGTGACGAGTGCCTCTGAGCACTTGTTTGAGTCTCACAGTGAAAATATTTCATGAAATGGCAGCAGACTGTGTTGTGCCAGTGGAAAGTTACCACAAATAATTTTGAAAAGAATAACCTACTGGGGTTATTTAAATCAGAATCATGAAATACATGCCATTTTGTTCATTTTCAGAAAGTAGACATTAGTCTGTGGTAGGGGTTGTCTGCTAACTTGAGATAGACTTGAATCCTTAGACGTGCAGTAAGAAAAAGACTTACCCAGGTGTTGGGCAAATGAATCAGCAGTAAATTTCATGAGCTTTGTTTCAGTTGTGTGCTTGGAGTGTGCGGTGTAGAAGAGAAAGAGGTAAGGCAATTCAGAAACACTTTCCATGTAGGGCATGACAGGGGCTATGCCCTAGCTACACACTAGTTTTGATTCATTTGTCTTTACAACCTTTGTTTTCACTTTATTTGCCATGTTCTTTGGGAGAT
>NW_006433949.1:8169570-8174150 GCF_000325575.1 Pteropus alecto | reverse complement strand
GTTTCGTAATTGCAAAATGGAGAATTTGATTAAATTAAGAATGTTGACTTCTGTTTTCTACTATTTCCGTGTGCTACTAACTTAGTTTTGTCTGTTAGACTTTGGGCATAATATGCTTTTCTGTGAGGATGAATGCCAACTCTGCTGACAGGGTTCAGAATTCTGATTGATGCTTGCATGTAGTCTCTTTGCACAGAGGGTGATGTTTGTTCAAGATAAGAAAGATGTAATGACTCTAGGCTGTATAAGTTCTCTCTTCATTAAGAAAGTAAGTTCATCTTTTTCACTCCCTTCCCCTCTGAGTAGTATGTAATTACAACCAGATGTTCCTCATGTGATTAGAAAATAAGTTTTGGAATAAACAATGTGCTATCCTTGAAAGATGACATATGCCTTTACTTTTGACATCATATTTTGAGAGGGAATATTTTTTAAATTTTCACTTCTTAAAAAGAAGTGTTGAATAACCTAGTGTGCAGTAAATCTCAGCTTTCTCCTTTAAAAAAAATGTTTGTCGTAGGGACATTCATGGACAATGAGACTAATAGTCTTCATTAAGTATAAGAGGTATTTTTTCCCCTCATCCTAATTACACATCTATAATACACCCCAACCAGGTAGAACACATTTAGTCTGTCCTTGTGCTTGTTGGCTTGGCCTGATGACAGCCTTGTCAGGCTTATAGCCCTAGGTAAGAAGTGTGTTGGTCTGTGTTTAGGGGTTCCCACTGTGGGGGAGCAGGTCCTGAGGAGGCCATTTTGAAGTTAGATCTGTGGGATGATGAAGGTAGCCAGGCTAAGGAGGGACTGGAAGAGGAGTATAGGAGATGAGAGAACAGCTTGTGCTGGTGTTCAAGGAACTCAAGAAACTCCCCAGACAGCTTGTAAATGTTTAGAAAGCAAGGGAGGAGTAGAACAAGGTGAGGTTGCAAATGTAGACAGTTGAGGCTGTGTTTCTGATTGTGTTCTTCCCTGAATGTACAGAAATGTCTAATGCTTCCTTGTTGCCCTCAGGTTAAAGTCCACATATCAGGTAATGAAGGTTCATGTCAGTTAGCCTCATCCTCCTTTTAAAGCCCCTTTTCTTGCTGCCTTCTCTATTTTACATGTGCCCTGTGTTTTAGCCAGGCTGAGATTTTAGTATTCTCTGACTTGAATGTCCTTGTACCTTTGCTGTGGTAACGAGCTGGCTGAAATACTGTTCTCCATCCCTGTTCTACTACTAAAGCCCAATTTAATGTCATTGCAGTATGTCGTTGAAGCCTTCCCTGATGCCTGAAGTCAAAGTGAATGGCTTCTCCCTCTGTGGTTTGATAGCACTTTATCATTTCTTTATTCTAATGATCACATCCTGACTTATTTATGGTTGTATGTGTTATGGCTTCCTCACTTAACTGTATGTAGGCACAAGGGCAAAGCTTTTATGTAGTTTGCACTTTTTAGACCTCGCTACAATAGGGGGTCTTTGAATTTCAGTTGAATTGCATCAAAGTAGCAGTTGGTGATTTAGAAGCATTTTCATCTGTGTCAAATGTCCCATCCCTAGAAATAAAATACTGAATGAAGTGTTTTCCCATGTTCCTTGTCTACGGAAGTCGTTTTGTATGAATGGACTCTATGGGGAATTGTTGAAGTGCGCTGGACTGCAAAAGGAATAAAACTCACCTTCTTGCTGCCTTTGTTACAGCGAAGTTCAGTGTCAGATTTCTTTATTGTGACCTTTTCCACTTTGTGCAGAGCATCTGTTAAGAACATCTTCAACCAGCCGACCTGCTTCTTTGCCAAGAGTACCTGCCATGGAAAGTGCCAAGACCATCTCAGGTAATGACTTTTATCTGAAATTTCCTTTAAAAAAGACTCTTCTAGAAGTTTTAGTAACAGTACTGAATACTTTTCTCAATAGACCTAGGTAACTTTACTTGCTTCTTTAAAAGCTCTTGGCTTGATATTTTTCACTCTGAATTTCCTCTGTTGTGTCATTCAGATTCTATAGAAATCATATTTCATGGCCCCAATTTAAAAAAACAAAAACTAGACAGTTCCATTCATTTAATAAGTATTTATTAAATGCCTAGAGTGGGTTAGATGATGTGCTGAAAATATAGCTTCATGCAAAGTTGATAATAGTTGTGAAAGATGAGAATATTTATCTCAAGTTGTGTCATGACTGTTTTTGAAGAGTTATTTCAGAGCACATCAAAAATTCTCTGGAAGCCAGATTTTTTTCAGTATGATAAAACCATCTTGTAATGATGAATTCGACAGGCTTACTTTATCTCCTAGAGCTAATTTTTCCATTTATCAGTTGTTTGCATTATTTTTCCTTTGTGGCCTGTTCTTACTCTTAATAGCATAACTGGAAGTTGGACCAGGAAAGGAGATTCCTATAACTCTGCCTCATACAGTTAACATCTCACTTGTACGTAGATTTAAGTTAGTACAGTTTTTATACAGTCATAGCTGTCTTTTAATTAGTGGAGAGTCCAGCCAAAATTATCATCCCGAAGCCCAGATCTCAAAGGTTTTTTTTTTTTATAACAGTTCTTTCTTTTCTTTCTCAGTCTGTTTCCTTTATTTTATATAAAATTATGAAAGGTGAAAATGGCGAAAGGAGGGTTGGGCTTAGGAGGTTTTTCAAAGGGAAAGATAATTAATTTCAGGAACAGATTTTTAGGAAAGGAATGAAGGAATACCAGAGATGACTCTAATTGTTTAGACTGAGAGCTGAGAACACGATACTATGTTAATAATTGAGAAATAATACATGAAAATGTAATGTTTTATTTTACTTTGTATTTCTCTTTTGTCAGAGACCATTTGGGGCTGAAAAGCATTTATAATTTAGAAGAAAACAATAGATATAAAAATTTAGCATACATTATTAATAAGGGTGAGGAAAAGTCAAGAAGTAGTAAGAAGAATTAAGCATTAGGAGGAATTAAAAAGAATTAATACGTATTAAGAATTGAAGGAGGGACAGGAATGGATTTCCAAAATTTAGCCATATATTGAATTACCTAGCACACCACTTAAAAGCTGCTGCTGATTTAAGGAATACGGAGATCTGATATTGAAAGAAAAAACAAGAACTATAAAATTATGTCAGAATATGTAAGTGCAGCATTCTAATAAGATCCTGTAATAGGAGAAAGCATCTGTTTCCCTTGGATCATTAAAGACATTACTTTTCTAATGTAGTGTTACATTCTGCTTGTGGTTATCTTAAAATCATCAAGAAAATTTTAACCAATAAAAGGGAAGCAGTTTCACTAATCAGGGGGAAAGGTTACTGATGTATAACATTGACTGCATTACAACCAGCGCAGAAGTGATACAGTTAATGGCTCCTGCATATCCAGTGTTTCTGAGGTGAGAGAATTTATCTGAGGTCAGGAATTTTGTCTCGTGCCTCACTTCTCACTGTACTCAGCCCAGCCTTGTGAGCACATGCTTGTATTCAGCACATCCTTGCTAGAAAGGTGCTTTTCGTTGTGGCTGTGTTACCAATAGCTGCAGTGCCTATTTCCATTTAACAGTTCTCAGAACTTTATGTAATTCAAACAAGGTAATGTCTTACTGTGCCAGACTTTCAAAGTAGGACTTTTGAGATTGTTTATATTTCTCAGTAGCTGACTTGACACCTTTTGGTTTCGCTCTCATTAACTGTTTTTTGAGAACATCGCCTGACCCAGAGTTAAGTGTATCTCTTTCCTTTCTGTCCCTTTAACAGTGAGTGTTTTTGGCTAAGTTCAGAATGCCGTGTTGATTTTAGTTGAAAGTGAATAGTCATTAAGTACTGCTTTAATTAGCTTTTGGTTTTTAGTTGTATTTGTGATTAAATGAATGTTTAAGGAGTGCTTACTGTGTGTTAGGCAGGAACTGTGAGTGTTATAGGGATGGGTAAGATACACTTCTTGCCATCTGGAGATATGGGGTTTAGTGCACATTTCAGCTACTGTACCTTTTTTTACATTTTTTTTAAATGAAAAAAAATTCAAGTTATCAGTAAGATAAAGAAAATGTTAGTTTTCCTCCAGTATGGTAGTTTTTGCTCTTTTGGAACCTGTCAAAATGTCTCAAGAACTCAATTTAAAATGTTTTTGCTATAAAATACATAACAACTATTTCTCATAATCAGTGTCTCGACGAAGTAGTGAAGAGATGAAACGAGACATCTCTGCCTCTGAGGGAGCATCGCCGGCCTCTCTTATGGCTATGGGAACCACGTCACCACAGCTTTCCCTCTCCTCCTCTCCCACAGCGTCCGTGACCCCTACTACCCGAAGCCGGATAAGGTAGGGAACAGTTGATGCTGATGCATTTCATGCATACCTTTTCTGGCCTTTTTAATGATCAAGTTGTAAAATAATGCATTCAGGCACTGATTTTTTTTCTTTCTTTATGTGTTAGTGTTTTCTGATCTCCTCTTTTATGTCCAGAATTGGGTAAGATGGTATAGAAGTAAAAAGTAAAAATGGTAAGAGATAGTCCCTTTTCTAAAGCAGCTGGTGTTTTGGTTTTGGTTTTTTAAGTAGGAGAATGGTTGAATGCAAAAGTAAGTATTGCAAAATTCAAATACTG
>NW_006433949.1:8123971-8169520 GCF_000325575.1 Pteropus alecto | reverse complement strand
GAAGAGGGGAATTTGGGGTCTTGAGGGTGGTGGATGGGGAAAGACTTGAATGAATGTACAAAAAGGATGAATAAGCAAGGAGTTGGGGGAGCTAGCTACCAAGGAGATGGCACTGCACACCCACCAAGGATGGGTGCAGAAAACCAGAAGAAGGTGTGTACCTACCATAGCTGGGGGCAGTGGAAAAAAGATTGATTAGATAGGGTGGGCTAAGCAATGGAACCTCTTTAAAGTCAAATGAGTCACTTTGATGTGGTAGCAGCTATAAAGTGAGGTATGTAAATTAGTGTGAGGAGATGATCTGAGGATTATTTTATTCTGGAAAAAAGTTGGAGAAAGCAGATAAAGGCTATTATAATGTTTCTGGGACAGAGTGATCAAGTCTGGACCAGGGTGATAGCTGTGGAAATGGTGAAGGTGTAGGGTTGGGCTCAGGAGGTTTTTCAAAAGGAAAGATGATTAGTTTCTCAACAGATTTTTTTTAGAAAGGAATGAAAGAATAAGAACTACCAAAGATGGTTTAATTGTTTAGACTGGGAGCTGAGAACATGATGCTATGTTAATAATTGAGAAACAATTGTAGTGTTATGTTTTATTTGTATTTCTCATTAGACCATTTGGGACTAAGAATTATTTATAATTTAGAAGAAAACAATAGATATCAAAAATTTAGCATGCATTATTTATAGGGATGAGGAAAGTCTCATTAAGAGCTAGTGAAAAGAATTAAGCATTAAGAGGAATTAAGAATTGAAGGGATAGGAATGGGTTTCAGAAATTTAGCTGTATATTGACTTAATAGGCTTGAGAATAAAATAGGATTATTTCACCTCTCAAACTCAAGCCGTATACTTACGTTTAAAGCCCTGCCTCTAGGGGACCAGCTTCTAAAAATAGTGGTTCCATAAGCTCTGCGTCATTGAAGCAAGTAGGGATGCAGTGATGAGGGTAGCTTGCGCTCTGCCCTGGCTAATGTCTGTGCTTGTCTTTATACGTTTTGGAAAGGCACCTGTTCTTCTTGGCTCCCCCATTTAGAGACTGTGGTCTTCAGCAAGGCATCTCCTCAGCTTTAGTTTCCTCATCTTACAATGAAGAAGTTATGAGAGACAACCCTTCAGCTTTAGGAAGCTCTTTTCTGCAGCTTCTTATTGTGTCCATAGAGTTTACTCTTTTTTTTTGGATGCTTTTTATGCTGTTTCTAGAACGAAATAGACCTGCTATGAACTAGAGTGAACCTTTCACATTGTAGTACTTTTATTTTGAGCACGATAGAGAATATTTTTTTGGCTTGCCTTTTTGTATTCATTCATTTATTTTAAATTTATCTTCATTCTCTTTTCTTATGTTCAGTGGTGTTACAACAAACTTTTTTGAACCTCTTAAACTAGAGCTGGAATCTGGTAAACTGGCACACAAACATAAAAGTAAATTTCTTCAAGGCAACAGTCTAAACTGCATGTTGAAATATTTTTGTGTTTTCGTTCTAAGATAAGTAAAAATTGGTGCCATTTCAGTGTATCTCTCAACTGGAAAAGTTTCAGTTCTAAATGTGTTCTCTTTGATTTCCTTCTATACTCTGAAGGGTACATACAGACAAAATCAATGTGCTGAAGAATATTAAGCCACCTGTATATAATAACCTCTAGGGCAGTTACTGGTCTGAGTTTATGGGACATGGGGCTAGAGTCTCTGCTTCACTTACAAAGTGAACACTAAAAAATGGTCCAAGCTTTTAAGAGTGTGCTACTTTTCAAGGAGCAGGTTATTTTACAAAACACTCTCTTTTTCTTCAGGGATTCCTTAGGTTCTGTTCTACTTCTAAAGTAGCTCCTGGAAGGATTTGGTACTTGATGAGTAGTAGGATTGTATGCCTACCCAACTCTATCACCAAGGTGATCACAAGATCTTTCTCGATTCAGTATCTAGTCTGGGACAGGATATTTATTCTACCTTCAAGGCAATTAACAGTGCCCTGAAGTATCCTACATGTAATTTTAAGAAATGAGTTATATATAGCCATTGATTTTTTTATTTTTATTTTTTAAGCTTCTGTAGTATATCCATCCTGTAGTAAACTCTGAAGTTCCTTGAGAGGGCAGGGCCCTTTGATTTTCACCATCCTTTCCCCAGCAGTCACACATTACCTTGTATAGTGGTGCTCTGTAGAGGGTTGTTGAATGAGTGAGTGAGTTTACAGAAAAATTCCATTTTCTGTGCAAGGTAAAATTCTAATTAGCTACAGTCAACAAAGAGTGTACAACTTATCAGCAAACACATTCGAGACATTCTGTAGATATTTTTTGTGTTTATCGTCATCTTTTATGTTACCCCAGTTATAAGCACCTTGAAAACAAGAACTATGCCTTGCATTACTTTGCATAACCTTGTCCTTTGTGTTTATAATAAGTGATTTTTTAAAAAGATATGAAATGATTGAGAACATAAAAGATAGGAAATAAAAAAGTAAAATAAAACCAAAGCATAAAGATTATGGAAGGGTAAGATACTGAATGAAAGGCAGCCATAAAAACTTTCAGATACTATCAGTATCAGGTTGTTTTTCCCCCTTCTGAGCATTGCGGAATGCATTTCATTAATTGTGAATGCACACTGTGCTGGATCTTTGCCAATTTCCACATGTATAATGAATAGAGTCCCTCCCTTCATAATAGCAGAAACCCCTAAGTGTTGGGTCTATGGGGACCCTGTAAAAATTAATAGGTGAAATGAAATGAATGAAAAGATACTTCTTGCCATTGGATGCCTTAGTGTGTGCATTTATCCTGTTGAAAAAATGCAGACCAACACCGGTCGCTTCTGTTTATTGAATTTCTAGTTTATAATGGTGCTTAAATAAAAAGTACTTCAACTGTGGGTTTCTTATTTTCACTTATCAGGGAAGAAAGGAAGGACCCTCTCTCAGCATTGGCGAGAGAATATGGAGGATCAAAGAGGAATGCCTTGCTGAAGTGGTGTCAGAAGAAAACAGAAGGCTACCAGGTAATTGTATGGTACTTTTGTCTCACACAGGCAATTGCCAAACTAAGTGCTGGAGTGTTGTAGCTTGCTGTATGTCTTATGTCAGAAATGATGAGTCCTATACTGAATTTCAGGAATACATTCAGCACATTGAAAGTCTACCTCATATTTGGTGGAGTGTCACTTAAAAGTTTCTTACCTTTCCAGAAACAAAGATTAGTACAGCTAATCTTTGCAGTACTCTTATTCAGCTATTATAGCACTTTCTTATTTAAGTCCTGGTAAAATGCTTTTGTTGAGGTCTCATCTGGAGTAAGAGTGAAACTATGTTTATTTTACTTTAAATTAATATTTTAATTATTATGTTTGAAGTTTTCTTCTGGCTAAGTTGTTTTCCATAGCATTTCCCTCTTCCCACTGTACTGTCTTCATGCCCTAATCATTTCACATCTGGACTGTTTTAATAGCCTTCCCTTTCCTCCCCTGTCTTTCTCTTATTTCAATATTTTATTTTAAGTAAAGTTAATTATGGTATTTGGAGAAGTAGTCCTAATTCTACACAAAATGGAAACCTCTAAAATATATCCATTATTAGACTGCTAAAAAGTATAGTTTACATTCCAAGTGTCCTTACATATGGTTTTAGTTTCAGAGACATTTCCCAGCTTGCAGCCAGTGTTCTCAGTTGCCATTTCATATTTTGGTACAATTGCGCAGGAGTACAGCATGCAGGAGATTATAGAGTTCTGTATTTTTGGTGCCATCACATCAGCCCTCATCTCACCAAAATAACATAAAGGATCTAGCTATAACATTTCCTGACAATTCTTGTGTAGAAGAGATAATGGAGTAGTGGAGGAACAGATTAAGATCTGCCATAAATAAATCCCTTTTGGACAGATTTATACATGACTTCAGACAGTGATCTTCAGCTCATTTAGGATTTAAAGAGCCAAGTGTATTGCGATGGACTTTCATTTCTCAGAAAGTCATAATGGTCGGTGTCTACATGTCTCCAGCTTCCATTAGATACACAGGAGACTAGTAGTGTTGGCAAGGATGTGGAGAAATTGGAACTCTTATGCACTGTTGATGGGAATGTAACATGGTGCAGCTACTGTAGAAAAAAATGTGGCAGTTACTCAAAAAAATTAAACATAAGATTACTGTGATCCAGCAGTTCACTTCTCATGTATATATACTTACCCAAAATAATTAAAAACATGGACTAGATAAGATATTTATACATCCATGTTCATAACATTACTATTTACAATATCCAAAAGGTATAAGTAACCCAAGTATCTATCAACGGATGGTTAAACAAAATGTTTAACACATTCAATGAAATATTATTCAGTCTTAGAACAGAAAGAACTGTGACACATGCTATAAACATGGATGAACCTTAAAGACATTGTACTAAATGAAGTAAGCCACACACAAAAGGACAAATACTTTATGAGTCCACTTACACGAGTTGTCAAATTCATAAAAATAGAAAGCAGAATGGTGGTTTCCAGGGGCTGGGGGGAAGGGCTAATGGGGAGTTATTGTTTAAACAGTACTGAGCTTTAATTATGCAAGCTGAAAAAGTTCTGGAGATGGGTGGTGGTGATGGTTACACAACACTGAACTATACACTTAAGTATGGTTAAAATGATAAATTCTATGTTACATATATTTTACCACAATAAAAAAAGTTACTTAGCAAAAAAAGTGAACGATTGGGATACAACTAAATAGAAAATCAATAAAGACATACAGGACTTGAACTATATACTATATACTATATATATGAACTACATACTAACTAGACCTATAAGATCCTTGTGGAACACTCTACCCAACAACTGCAGAGTATACATCTTTCTCAGGTGCACAAAGAATATTCCAGGATAGGCTGTATCTTGAGTCATAAAGCCAGTCTCAACAAATTTTAAAAGGTTGAAATTATATCTAGTGCCTTTTCTGATTACAATGAAATGAAATTAGAAATTAATTTCACAGCATACCAAAGGAAAATTTACAACATAGCGAAACTTATGGGAGGTGTCAAGCAGCTATGAGAATGACATTTATAGCTGTAAACACCTACTTTAAAAAGAAGAAAAATCTCAAATTAATAATCTATCCTTCTACTGTAAGAAAGTAGAAAAAGAAGAACAAGCAAGCAGGAAGAAGGAAATAATAGAGATTGGAGCAGAGGTAAAGGAAATAGAAAAACATTACAGAAGTTTAAATGAAACCAAAAGTTGGTTCTTTGAAAAGACAACAGATTGACAAATGTTTGGCTAGACTGACAAAGGAGGAAAAAAAGAGACTTAAATTGCCAAAATTAGGAATAAAAGAGGAGACGTAACTAATGGTTTAACAGGGGGGAAAATTGTATGCTGACAAATTAGATAACCTAGATAAAATAGACAAATTTTTAGAAATATACTATCAAAATTGACTCAAGAAAGATTTTGTCCATTATGGCAGTACCCAGTGGTGATGTGAACTGTGAGGAGTTCGTGGGGTTCCATTTGATAGAGGTTCATGCCAGTAGAGACAGAGTCATAAAAAATTGTATAGCTCAGACTTCATCAGTAATAAAACACTTGCGAGAAGAAAGAGAAAAGAATTTGGACAATTCAATGTTATTAAAACAACCTAGAAAAGAAAAAAGTTGAAATGGATGCAGTAAGAACTAAATGTTGAAGAATTAAGAATTGGTAAATGACAGGAGTTGGAAGTCTCCAAAGAATGAATAAAAAGATACTTTAAAAAAAAAAAAAAAAAGACTGGGTCATCTCATAAGAGCTAGCATGACAGATATCAACAAGGTGGGCTTCCTAAGATGATTTCTGAGCCAACAGTCCAAGACCTTTTGTTGATTTCAGCCTCACTTAGCCACCTCAGATATAAGTAATTCTAATAATTATGGAGAAATCAACTGCTATTTTATACCGATTCTGTAAAAAAAAAAAAAAAAAAAGTTTTGTAACTATTAAAATAATTTTCTAACTCAGTGTATAAAAGAAAAATTGAACTCAAGAAAAAAATCTAAATAGACCTATAACAAGGAAAGAGATTTCGTTAGTAATTTAAAAACTTTCAACAAAGAAAATCCCAGGACCCCATGGCTGGCTTCATTGGTGAATTCTACCAACTATTTAAAAGAATTAACCTCAGTCTTTCTCAAACTATTCCAAAAATAGAAGAGAAAACAGTTCTATTCTAACTCATTTTGTGAGGCCAGTTAACAAAGGAAGAAAAAGATAATCACAAGTGAACTACAGACCAATATTCCTTATGCAAAAATCCTCGGTAAAATACAAGTAGAATATGGTAGCTGAAGGAAACCGAACTTTGGGTGGTAAACACACAATAGAATATACAGATGTCAAATTATAATGTACACCTAAAAATTATATAATTGTAATGACCAATGTTACATCAATAAGCTTAATAAAAAATATGTCAAAAAAAAAAACAAGTAGAATCT
The DNA here is from genome assembly GCF_000325575.1 of Pteropus alecto. NCBI lineage: Eukaryota > Metazoa > Chordata > Mammalia > Chiroptera > Pteropodidae > Pteropus > Pteropus alecto. The sequence continues at coordinate 8,163,051 of NW_006433949.1, read as the reverse complement.
AGCAGTAATTAAAAAGAATTATACACTGTGACCAAGTGGGACTTATCCCAGGAATGCAAAGTTGATTTGACATATGAAACTTAATCAGTGTAATACATTATATCGCTGGAAGAAGTGGGGAAAAATCACAATCTTGGTAGATGCAGAAAAGGCATTTGACAAAATTCAAAATCCATTTGTGACCAAAAAAAAAAAAGCACTTAGGAATAGAAGGAAACTTTTTCAAGGGCATCTGACCTGCAGCTAACATCATACTTAATTGTGAAAGACTGGATGCTTTCCCGTTAAGATCAGGAACAAGAAAGGATGTCTACTCTCACCACTGCTATTTGACATTTTCTTGAAAATTCTAGCTAGAGCAGTTAGCCAAGAGAAAGAAGTAAATAACATTGAAAAGAAAGAACTAAAACCATTTCTGTTTGCACATGGCATGATTGATATCTAGAAAACCTTAAAGAATTCACATAAAAACAGTTAGAGCTAATAAATAAATCCAGCAAAGTTGCAGGATACAAGGTCGATGTTAAAATCACTTGCATCTTTATATATTATCAATGAAAACCCTAAAAAGGAAATTAAGATAACACTTCCATTTTAAAAAGCATCAAAAAGAATAAAATACTTAGAAGTAAATGTAATCAAGGGAGCACAAACAAAGCTTATATACTGAAAACTACAAAAGGTTGCTGAAAGAAAGAAAATCTAAATGGAAACACATCCCTTGTTCACTGGTTGGAAGTTTTGATACATGCTACAACATGGATGAACCTTGAAAATATTGTACTAAGTGAAAGAAGCCAGATATAAAACTCTAATTTAAAATATTTTGATTCTGTAGACCTAAAAGCAGGTATAAAACTGATACTCTCAGCTTTACTTGGCAGAAACATTAATGCTGATGGTTATACGTTTGAACTCAGACCGAAATCTCAAGCATAAGTCAATATTGTATAACCATTTAATTTTTTTCTTTATAGCCTTTTTTATTGAAATATACTTCACATAAGAGTTAATTTACCCATTTACAATGTACATTTTATTGGTTTTTAATATATTCACAGAATTGTGCAATCATCACCACAATCAATTTTAGAATATATTCATCAAAAAGAAATCCCTTACCCATTAGCAGTCACTCTCCATTTGCTGTAAGCAGCCACTAACTACCTTCTATCTCTCTAGATTTGTCTATTCTAGACACTTCACATAAATGGAATCACACAATATGTGGTTCTTTGTGACTGGCGTCTTTCATTTAGCTTAGTATTTTCAAGGTTCATCTGTGTTATAGCATGTTATCAATTCTTCATTCCTTTTTATGTCCAAATAATATTCCATTGTACGGATATACACCACATTTTGTTATTCATTCATCTGTTGATGGACATTTGGGTTATTTAGGCTATTTACATATAATGCTGCAGTGAACATTTTGTATAAGGTTTTTGCATGGATGTAAGTAATTTTCTCTTCTTCCTCTCCATCTTCTACTCTGCTGCCAAAATGTTTTGAAATTGTGATCTGCTTATTTCTCTTTAAGCTGCTTCCCTTTGGCCATTCAGTTAAAGCCCAAGATCCTTGGAATGGCGAACAAGACCCCTTATGATTGGTCTGGCCCCCATGTAGGCTTATTGACTTCTCATTCTTGTGAAATCCCCATCTCACCTTGGCCTTGAATGCCCACTCCTCCCACCCCCATCCTCTCACTCCATCCCTTTCATCTGAAGAGTGTCTGCTCCATCAGATTAGAAGTTAGCATCTGTGCAAAATTGTTTTTGTCCCACTCCTTCCCTGCAAGGGTTCATCCCTCACATGTGCCCTTCCCCCTGTTTACTTGAACTTGATCCAGGACAGTGTTTTCTGTATTTCAGGGCATATTCTTCGGGTGTCTTTACAGCTGTGACTCATTAGCCCTGTGTTCCCAGATCCCACAGGTATATCACAGGGATATTGAAGTTGTCAGTTCACATGTCTGTCTTCTTTTCTAGACTGTAAGCTCTTGTATACTCTTACCAGTGGACAAGAAGGGCCTGTCTTGGCTTCGTTTGAGTGTCTGACGTAAGACTCAGCACATGGCAAACTGAGTAACTGTCTAAACCTATGTATTAAATATAATAGGATACACTGGAGATTCATTTTTGCAATGGTGATTTTCAAACTTGTGTGTAGAAACCTGTGAAGATTGTGAGAAAAGTAGATTCCTAAGATCCACTCTAAAGATGGGTAATTTGGGAGGTATAAAGCAAGATCCTCGAATCTGCATTTTTATAAGCACTACAGATGAGCTATAGACCAAACAATGAAAATCACACACAAAATAGTAATTAAGATCTTGGACTTGAGTGTCAGATAAGCTTTGACTGTCAGCTCTGCCTCATAATGTGTGTGACCTTGCAAAATCACTTAGCCTCTTTGAGCCTCTGTAAAATGGAGGAGTAACGGAAGCCGTCATGCACATTTTCCAGCATATACTACATGTATAATAGATTTTTAAATTATTATTTTCTTCTGTTATTGAGTGTTGTAACGTAAACTTTAAATTTTCCTAGACTACTACTTAAATTGAGTAATTTTAGATAATTTAAAGTACTTCTACCTTGATTGTGAAACTCTACCAGACATCAAATTGATTAAATGATTGAATAATCCAATTAATTGAGATAATTCAAGCGTTAAATCAATGATTTAATTAATGTCTCTTGATTCCTTCCCTCTTAAATTCTCTGATTTTATGATTTTAAGGTAAATTCTGTGAGTTTAAAAAAAATACACACATATCAGTTACTTAAGAACATCAATTAACTTAATTTTTTTTTCACTTACTGGGTACTTACGATGTAAGAGGAAATATAATGTAAAACAGAATTGTTAACATACATAAAGAAAAACCTTTTTGTACACTAGACAGTCTTATGTTACAAACCCAATTCCCCCTTCCTTGCTTCTTACGGACATTGCTGTAATAACATACGTGTATGGCTTTTTTGTTTATCTGGCTTTTGTTTCCTGTGAGACAGATTTCTGTTTAAAAGTAGATAAGATATTGGTTCTTTTATTTCAGGGTCTTCTGTGAGTTAAAATTGGATATTCTAAATGCATAATCTTTTAAAACTGAAAGATATATTTGATGGTGCTTTTAATTTGTCAAAAGCTATATAAGAAATGCCAGAGCCTTTTCCTTATCTAGCTGTAAATATGGGTGAGCATACCCATCCTTTGGAGCTGGCAGTTTGGGACCAGTCCTTTGGTCTCTGACTACTCGCAGTCTGCAGGAAAAGGCAGGTTGTGACACTTGACTAGTTCACTAGAGCATAAGCTGTTACGTGACAATTAGCACGTACTGCTCTTTCAGGCCCCAAATACATCATTAATGCTTGGACCATGCATGCTTTATATCGTAGGAGCTGTCTAATCAGCGGAGATAGATTCCCTAATACTCGTATCATCTTCCTTTAACTCTCTTAAGAGTCATCCTAAAATAATTGTACTAATCACTGTAATTTCATTAACCATCCATTACAAAACAAGCCTTTGTGAGTTGGCCTTTTATCTAACAAATACATTTTTCTCTCTTAAATTGTGCCCTGCCACTTACTGTTCACTGATATTTTAGAGTACTAGAATATTGCTGTAGAAAGGGCCTTAACGGTTCTGATTTACTGTCAGGTTTATAAATGTGAGACTGAAATCCCCCACAAGGATAAATCACTTCCTCAAGGCTATAGTGTGAGTCCATGGCATTACATAAGCAACCTTAAGAAGTATTGCTTTAAGGATTAAATCTTCCCTTTATTTTAAAATCAGTACCTCAGTTTGTACACAATTATGTTTTAAAATTAAAATTTAAGTATGCAAGTAACTAATAATTCTTAAGTGTTCATAGGGAGGAGTGATAATCCACTACTTTATTCTTTCACCTCTAATTTCTGCTTCCCAGAGGCAACTACTTTTCAGTTCTTATAGCTGTTTCTTTAGGGATTAACAATACAAGATTGATAATACAAGAGTAACCAGGTAGTAGAATAAAATAATTTATACTTCAGTAAACATTTTGTTGTTGTTGTTGTTGTTCTGAATTTCATATTTAACAACTTCTCTTGTACCACTGTTTTCTTGTTCTGGAAAAACCTAACTGGATGCAGTCAAGTAGCCTCTCAAGATTAATTTAAGAGAGCTTTACTTTGGATGAAAAATCTCATTGTTTTCTGTTAAAATGCCAGACCTAAAAATGGATTAATTAATCCAAAGGATAATGAAATCACTTAATCTAGTACAAAATAGTTTTAATAAATGAACAAAAGCTTTTACTGCTGTCTGAGGTAATCTAATCTCAAGTAGGCGTTAAGAATGTACAGGTTTATGGAGAGATTTGTTCATTAGTGCTTGGGCCAAGGAAGAAAAGATTGTATATTTCTCAGTGGAACTTAGTGGAATCAGAAGAATTGATGGGCTTGAATGGTTTACAAGTGATGTTTTTATGTGCTATGCTTTACTTGCATTCTAGTAACATTTCCTAATATAAAAATTAACTTAAATACATACTAACCTCTGTGCCAAATAGTGTGCTGGATTTTGAAGCAGAAATTGGGCTGTGAAAAGGTACTTTCTATTTTTAGGAAGCTTGTGGACTAGTCAGTAAAATGCACATCAGTAATTAATACTCAATATGGACTATGTTTATGGTTGTGATAGAATGTCAGACCAAACTCTGCTGAAAACTACTATAACAGTTGTTTAAAATATAAAACAAAACAAACACCTTTGAAGGTATTGGAGATTAACCAAGACAGCCAGGACAAATTGAACAAGAGCCAAAATTGCAGAGAGAAAGGAAACACATTGAGTTGAGCCTCATATTTACCCCTGCCTTTTTAAACCCTTGGAGCATTTGCTAACTCCTGGCATGGGGCAGAGGCCATACACAAAGCAGTGGTCCAGAGCTTGTTTCAGAATGACTGAGTAGGAAGACTAAAATTTGAATTCAGAGCTGAAGGCAGCCAATATTTGAGGGTTCAGAATCCCAGGGAAAAGACAATCTCAGAGTAGTGAACTCAATATTTGACTTAGTTTTTGCCCTCAAGGAATTTGTCACATCCTAAGATGTGTGGAGGTGGACTTAGAGAAATTCAGCAGAAAGCTGCTGCCAAGAGGATAAAAACGTAAGCACAACTTTTATTCTCATAGTACTAGGCAGACAAAAATTAGAGTTCAAGGCCAGCCAGTAGAATGACCCTGGCAAACACCCCAGGATTTCAGTGGAGACCTCAGAAGAACTATGCCTTACAAATAAGTTGGCTGGAAGAGATCAGCTTGAAACAGCTTCAAAACTGTCCCCGATTAGATCAAGGTGATCAGCCCTTACTCTGTTGCCTACCAGAAGCAACTTAAAACCTCTTGGGGGAGATGGCATCATCCAGCCCCTTATACTCTGACACATAGTATCTCGAATTCCATTAAAAATACCAGGCATCCAGGGTGCACCAGGCCCTGGGTGTGGGTGGGGGGGCAGGCCCTGGGTGCACGCAGTGTATGTGTGGGAGGAGACGACCCGCCTTCAGAGATCCAGTTCTTAAGGGGAAATGGCAGCATCCATAGGTCAGGGGTGGAAGTGGGTGGGGGTGGAATTAAAGATGGGGGGGAAAAATATGAGGCATGCCAAAAAATGACCAAATGATTGAAAAGAGAAATAATGAGTAAAGTAATAGAAAACAACTTCAGGTGATCTAGATATTAGAACTCTTAGGCAGGCTTTTAAAATGACTGATTAATGTGTTCAAGAAAATAGATGGAGAGAGAGAATTTTCTAGAGAATTGGATCTATAGAATAGAAATTTAAAAACTAAATAATGCAGCAGATGAAATTATTAACTCCAGTACATGCATTTAACCGCACACTAGACACGGTAAAGATTTGTAAATTGTAAGATCGATCAGTGAAAAATATCCACAAGGAAGCACTGAGAGATGAAAAGATATAAAATACAGGAGAGTGTAATAGACATGGAATAATACAAGGTTTAACACGTGTATAATTGGAGTCCTAGGAGGAGAGGGAAGGAGTGTCATAATAAAACTGCTAAAAATCGAAGTCAATGAGAAAAAATCATAAAATAAAAAAGGTACTAGCTCAGAGGAATAATAAGGTTGGCAACTGACTTCTCAACAGATTGACAAAAACAGAATTTGCCACCAGCAGGCCCACTCTGAAATGAAAAAAGGAAATTTTTCCATCAAAAAAATAATAATCCCATAGAGAAACAAAATTGCAGGAAGGAATAAAAGAATAAAGAGCATTGGAAGGAGTATGTGGGTAAATATACATGAATATTGACTGCAGTATAATAAAAGTATCTTGTTTAAAGATATATTTAGGTTTAAAATATAAGATAAAATGGCTCAAAAGGTTGGTGAGGCAGTAAACATAGTTAACATGTTGTAAGGTCCAACTAAAACAGTAACTGTCCAGAAAGGTATAAAATTCTTAATTTACGATAGATATTAATAAGGGTCACATGCTATAAAGCTCTAGGGCTGCACTGTCTGATACAGTAGCCATGGGCCACATATGATTTATTGAGCACCTAAAATGTGGCTAGTCTGAACTGAGATGTGCTGTATCCTAAGACTTTGAAAACTTAGTATGGAAAAAAAATAATATAAAGCATTCCATTTAAAAAAATATTAATACTTGTTAGAATGATCATATTTTAATATATTAGGTTAATGATAATATGTTAATATTATACATCTTTTTACTTTTTAATATAGCTGCTAGAAAATTTATATATTGGAAGCATCTAAAACAGTAACAAAAAATGGAAAACTAAGAGGTTAATAGAGGGGGAAATGAAATAATAATGTAAATAATTGATAACTAATTTCAGACAAAGTGTTCGTCACAGTAAAAAATACTACTAAAGATAAAAGGGACATTTCATTATGATGAAAGGATCAAAACAGAAACAAACACCTACAATAGTCAGGGCAGTGTTGGGAAACAAAGTTGCAAGACTTACATTGCCATTGCCCAATAAGACTTCACAGGCACTTACGGTACATCCTAAATTCATATGCATCTAATAGCATAGCCCCAAAGAACATAAAGTAAAAACTGAAAGAACTGAAAGGAGAAATAGACAGACCCTCAGACGTATGTAGAGATTTTAATACACCTCTCTCAGTAACTAATAGAAGGAGCAAACATATTTTGTACAGCTAAAGAATATTTGAGTACACTGTTAACCAAATTGTTCTGACAGCTATAAAATGCTGCACTAGCAACTGCAGATTGCACATTCCTTCAAATTGGCCACAGAATGTTTATCAAAATTGGCCATATGCTAAATCTCAAAAAAATTTCAAATAATTAAAATCTTTCAGGGTAAGTTTTCAAAATGAAAGAATAAATATGATCTAATCTCAGTAGATGCAGAAAAGGCATTCAATAAAATTTAACAACTGTTTATTATTTTTTTAAAGGACTAAATTTCTACCAAACTAGAAATAGATTTTTCTTACTCTGACGAAGCGTACCTAGAAAAGCTCTAGACTAGACATCAAACTTAATGGTGACACTGAAACTCTTCTAGAGATGAGGAAAGTACCAAGACTGCCAGCTCTCACCACTTCTCTTCAACGTTGACTTGAAAGTTGTAGTCAGGGCAATAAGGCAAAAAGAGAAATTAAAAGTGTAATGATTGGAAAGAAAAATAAAACTGTTTATTCGCAAACATGTGATGTAGAAAATTTTAACAAAGCTGCAGATAAAAAATTAATAAAACAACTGAAAAATTTTAAATATGTAATTTTCATTAGCATTTAAAAATCAAGTAAGAAATTAAGATCTAAGTCAGTAGCATGATGTGTGAAATTCATTGATTGGAAAAGCAGATACTCTATAAAGTAAATGTAACCTAAATCAGAATATCAGCAAGATTTTCCTTTCTCTTTTCCCCGCAATGGAAATTGACAATCTGATTAAAACACTTATCTGAAAATCCACATGGCCCAGGCAATCTTGGAAAACAAAGTTATAGGACTTATGCTATCCAAATAAGAAGACTTCAGAGGCACTTCATAAAAAAAGGCTATCCAGTGGCCAATAGACGGCTGAAAAAGTACTCAACATCATTAATCATCAGGGAAATACAAATTAAAACCGTAATGAGATAACACTACAGCAGATTAAACCTAGAGTGCCTAATTTGAAAAGCTGATAGTACCTAGTATTGGGAAAGAAGTAGAACAAGAACACTTAAACATTGCCGATGACATTGTAAAATGTTCTACACAATTTGGAAACTGGGAAGTATCTGCTGAAGCTGAATATTCACATATCATATGAGTAAGCAGTTCAGTTCCCAAGTATATAACCAACAGAAAAGTATACATGTGTTCACCAAAAGTCATGTATGAGGTTCATAGTCTTGATAGGAGTCAAAAACTGGAAACAACTCAAGTGTTCATCAAGCGGTAAATGAATACAAAATTGGGGTATAGAATACTATATGGAAACAACAAAAAAAACCTTGCAACATGAATGAATCTCACACACATAATACTGAGGAGAAGCAGCCAGATATTTAAAAAGTACAAACTATGTGATTCAATTTAATTGAAGCCTCTAAAGTGATAGGATCAATCTATTATGATATGTCAGAATACTGGTAACTTTTCGTGGGGGTCAGGGAAGGCTTTCTGGAGTATAAGTATTAAATAAAGGACAATTCAAGTTAACTATTTCTTCTTGAGTAATCTTTGGTTATATCTTTAAGGAATCTGTCCATTTTATCTGAGTTAAATTTATTGGCATAAAGTTCATAATATTCTTTCTTTTAGATATTTGTAGACTCTGAAGGATTCTTTTTTCTCTTGATTAATCTACCTAAAGGTTTATTAAGTTTAACTTCATTGACCTGTACTTTCTGGTCTTTATTATTTTATTCCTTCTGCTTACTTTGGGTTTTGTTTATTCTTCTTTAATTACTTAAGGTAGAAGTTGTCATCTTGATTTGGCGCTTTTCTTCTTTTATGCTATAGATGTTTATTGCTAGAAATTTTCCCTAAGTACTGCTTTAGTGGCATCAGACAAATTTTGATATATTGTGTATTCATTTTCATTTGGTTCAAAATACTAATTTAATGTCCCTTTTGATTTCTTCTTTGACTCATGGATTATTTAGAAGTATGTTATTTAGTTTCCAAATACTTGAGGGTTTTCCAGAGATCTTTCTGTTACTGATTTCTAGTTTAATTCCATTATGATCAGAGAACATACTCTTTATAACTTTAATACCTTTTAAATTTATCGAGGCTCATTTTATGGCCCAGAATATGGTAGATAGGTTTTTAAAATGCTCTTCTGCTGTTGTTTGAGAACTGTTCTCTAAATGCCAATTACACATATTGGTTGAGAGTGTTGTTCACATCTTCAGTATCTTTAATTATTTTTTGTCTGTTCTGTCAGTTGTTGAGCAAGAGATATTGGAATATTTTTATTACAGTGTGGATTTCTCTATTTCTTCTTGTAGTTCTAATGGTTCTTTGTGTATTTTGAAACTGTTGTTAGGTACATAAATGTTAAGAATTATGTCCTTTTGAGAAATTTACCTCTGTCATTTTGAAATGAACTTCTTTATCCCTGCTAATATTCCTTGTTCTGAAATCTACTTTGTCTAATATTAATACACCTAACTCTAGCTTTCTTTTGCTTACAATTACCATGGTATATATTTTTCTAGTGCATTTCTTATAGGTAGTATATAGTTGAGTATTACCATATTACTATTTTTTAAAGTTATTTTCCTAATGATTACTCTAGGGATTATAATATACATCTTATCATAGTTTACATAAAGTTTTTCTGACTTAATTTGGTAAAATACAGCAACTTTGCTCCAGTGTAGATCCATTTCCTCTCTCTTCCTTTGCTATTATTGTTATCTATATTGGACTTATTTGAGTTATAAACTCAGCAGTATAATGTTATAATTATTGCTTCATACAATGTTCTGTTTCATAAAAATTTAAAAGAAGAAAAATGATGAGAACAGCTTCCGCAAGAGGGCCACAGACTCCCACTGTTTTTACCTGAAGTTTTAGTTCTTTTTTATGAATAATGGTTCTAGTTTATTTGCCTCCAATTGATTTTAAGAGCCCTGAAATGATTCTTTTGACAGTTTTGTCCAGTTTTATATTTGTTTTAAATGGAGAGGATTTGTTGACCTTTAATCCACCACAGTTAGAATGCAAAGCTTTCCAGGAATGCTTTCTTTTTGGGTGGTGGGGAGGTGTCTTTTTTTTTTTTTTTTTCCTGATCTTTCATTAAGCAACAACAAAGGAGCACTTATCCTTTATTCTCTCAGACTTGTGTGTCTCTGTGGATTGAAGGAAGTCAGTAGAGTAAGAACTAATGGACAGATAAAAATAGTGCAGTCCTTCACAGTCCTTTGAAATATTAGACTGTAGACAACTAGAAAAGGAAGTTCACTTAGTAAATTGTATGAAGTGTTTTTATGATGCTTGCTAGTGTTTACCTGGATAACTCAAGCTCTTGGTGTTAGCTACACTCCTCAGCATTTCGAAGCTTGTGAGTTAGTGAATTCTCTGTGTAAAGGGAGCTTTCCTCACATGAGATTTGCCCCAGGAGCTCAGTTTTCTTGTGATTCTTCTTGGTCACTGCATGCTGGAGGTGCCAGGGAATAGAGAAGCATTCTCTGCATACATGACCTCTCTTCCCCCTTGTCTGTCCGATGTTGAGAGTGGAATGTTATTTCTATTGATACCTCTCCTTCCTCCTCTTATTTTTTTTTTAATTTATTAAAAAAAAAATTTTTTTTTTAGGCGAGGCAACTCTTGGTTGACCTCACAGATTGCAAGGACCTTGTCAGCTTACAATCCTGTATTTTTTATTTTTTTATTTTTTACACCTGCAGCACCTGGTCTTCCTAGGTGGTCTCCCATCCAAGTACCAACCAGGCCCGACCCTGCTTAGCTTCCGAGATCAGACAGGATCGGGCTTGTTCAGGGTGGCATGGCTGTAAACTCTCCTTCCCCATTTTAAGAAAATCTTCAGTCTCTCTGGTGAAAACATGGAGTGCCACTTCCCCCTGATCCTGCCTTCTCTTTCTCCCCTTTCTTAGTAACCTCTCTTTGTGATTGAAGTGAGGACCGAGGTAGGGAAGGGTGGAATGGGAAAAGTTAGGAAAGCTGGGAGTTTTGCTGGTAGACAGAGTGCAGTTATAATAATGCATTCGGAATTCCTGAAAGTCAAAGCAAAGCTTAGTTGGTTTAATTTCCTCTTCTATAACTGGAATCTTAGGTCACAGGAATGGCTTCCCAGAGTTAAAAAAAAATTTTAAGGTGCAAGCAGTAGATAAGGGTTTTAATCTGAATCAAATCTAGGTTAAAAGTCTAAATTTTATTTTACATTGTCACTTTGCATGGAAACTAAGTTCTATACAGAAAGATCTTATTGTTTATAAATATCACTATGTTCCAGGGGTTAAAAATACTTGAACAAAGGGAAAAAGAATGGCCAAATTTGTAGTCCCACCTACTTATGTGGGCTTACATATACTCAAGTTCTCCACAAATGAAGCTACCAAAACAGCTACAGTCTAATCATTCTCTCATCTGATGACATGATGTCTTTATCCAGAAAGCTCGCAGCAGCTGGGCAAGAAGTTCACATGCCTACAAAGAGCCACTAGGGAATAGGAAGAGCTAACATCACCGGCTCTTCCTGGGCCTATGTCCTCTGTCATGCACAGTGGAGGTTAGACAGTCGCTTCATAGTCACAGTGGAGTCAAAGAACTGTTTCCTGTTTTCAGGGGATTCCTTTTAATGCCAAACACAGCAGCTGGGAAACAAAGTTTTCCCAGAATCATAATGTATTTCCTACATTCTGTTTAAACATGATTTGACAGCAACTATTAACATCTATTTCCAGAAATGTCAGGGCTATAAATTTTAAAATTACACTTGACCCTGAAACAACACGTGTTTGGACTGTGTGGGTCCACTTATGCGTGGATTTTTTTTTTTTCACTTGACCCATGCAATTCAAACCCATGTTGTTTGAGGGTCAGCTGGTAATTGGGAATCTGAGTATGTGGAGGGCCAACTTAGATTATACGTAGATTTTCAACTGTGCGAGCAGTTGATACCAGCCCCCATGTTATGCTGTTCATGGGTCAACTGTAATTGTTTAGTACCATTACTATTTGTTAATTTGCTCAGTGTTTTAGTGTGACACTACTCAATCACGTTTTTCTCTCCCCAGCTGACACCAATTAGATTTTCCTATAACAGGTGAATGAGTGGAGGAGTTACATATATAACACCAGTTCTAAAATGCTGGTTTTCATTTTCCTCATGGTGAGCATCTTTTAGAGCTACATTCAGGACCCTCGAATTTGGAAAGATATTCAGAAATGGTGACCTTCTGGCTGATTGGCAGAGGCTTGGACCATACACAGCAATAGCAGACTCTCAGGTGTACCTGTTGTGACTTCATCAACAGAATGGGCTGTGGAAGTGCTGGAGATGGGAGGGACCTGAGGAGATTAATAAAGCCGTGGGGGCTGTTGTTATTCCTCTTCCCTTCATTCTTTCCCCGTTTAACTCCCACTTAGGACATAGAGAAAACCTGCTGAATGTAGTAAAATGGTTTGATTGCCAGTGCTCTTGGTTAGCTTTAAGATAATAGTCTCAGGAGTTTGTTTGCTTTGATAAAATCTGAAGTACTTCACCTGAATCAGCAAGCAGAAGTTGGAAAAAGTTAGACTTGAAATAGTCCCTAGAAACCATGCAGAACTGGGGCTTCCATTTCATACGTCATGAAACTGCAAATCAGTGAGGTGGCATGTTTGCTTGAGATCATACAATTAGGTCTCCAAATTCCCAGCCTCAGGCTCCTTTTACAAATTCATCCTGCCTCACAGCAGTGCTTCAGACTCTTCAGGAAGTTTCCAGTAGGTAGGTATTTTTATTATGAGTAATGCTGAGAAATAGAAGAGAAATCAGATAACATTTTAAGAGCTGCTTAATTGTTTTGCTGAAAGCATAGTCATTAAATTGTCTGGGTCAAATAATCTTTATATGTATATTATCTCAAATAGCGTGCATAGTCCTTTATTTTCTTACATCATGAAAAATCTTTTTTTTTCATGTGCTTTACCCACTTGGGATGGGATATCGAGATAATAATGTGAGGTCTACAGAGGAGTTGAAATTTGACAGGCTAATTTCATTATATACATGATGCTCTGGCTTTTCACAAATGAATTTAGCCTGAGGTCATTCAGGAAATTTAGGGTGACCTCTCTGTTGTAGAAGCAGGTTATTTGTAAAGATGCTTTATTGCTGTCTCATGATATATGATTATGGAAAGGGTAATTAACCATTAGATAATGTAGGGAGGAAGAAGGAGAAACTACAGTTAATCTTACACAACATGGCTTTGAACTGTGTGGGTCCACTTATATGCAGAATTTTTTCAATAAGTGCCTATATTGTTTTCGATCCATGGTTTGGAGGCCACAGATACAGAGGGCCAACTGTATGCATTGATATATGCCATTTTATATAGAAGACATGAGTATCTGCAGATTTTAGTATCTGCTACAGGGTTCTGGAACCAATCCCCCAGGGTTACTGAGGGTAGTTAAGTTTTTGGAAGTCAAAAGTTATATGTAGATTTTCGACTGCTGGATGGGAGGGGATGGGTTGGTATCCCTTGTGCCTTCTTCCCCTCCCCCCGTCCCTCCCCGCCACACACACACATTGTTCAAGGCTCAACTGTAGCTTCCTTTCCAAATGGGATATTTAGATCCAGGAGAAAGGAGGCTGGTTTGGTTACTTACTGCTGTATAACAGACACCACCCAAGAAGTTAATGACTTAAAATAATGACATTTATTTAGCTCATAAATCTATGGCCTAGTGGGGACAATTCATCTCTGCTTCTCTCAGTTCATCTGAGGCACTAGAGGGTTGAGCCATCTTGGGCCTCCGCCTTCATGTGTCTGGTGGTTGATGGTAGCCTGTTGGCTGAGACTTTCACTGGGCTATGACCGGAAACCCACATGTAGCCTCACCATGTGGCCTGGACTTCCTCACAGTGTGCTGGCTGCGTTACAAGGCAAACGTCCCAAGAGAGGCAGGCAAAAGCCTTCTCACCTTTAATGACCTAATCTTGGAAATTGTATAGCATCTCTTCTGCCACACTCTTTGTCAAGACAGTCATAAAAGGCCTGCTCAGTTACAAGGGGAAGGGGGATAGATGCTTTTGATGGGTGCAGCAAGGTTCTAAAGAGGATATAGAGCCAGAAATATTGCTATGACCATTTTTGAAAAACCCAATCTGCCACAGAGACTGTTGTCTCTTTAAGTAAGTAGGGAAGCTAATAATGTGACACTAACCTGGCAGAATCTTATAATGATTTAAAAAACATTGCCTTGCAGATGAGAGGGAACCTGGATAGATTAGTGACCATCTGGTGAAGAATTCCACTTTCTATAAGCTGAATGTGTTTGTCTCTGCAGTTCTGTGTAGCAAATCACCTAGATTTAGCTTGTGTTCTGAAACACTCAAGAATATGACCCTCTGCCCTTTACAGCCCACCCGAGATGTCTTCCATTTAGGCAGCACCCTTCTGTTAGAGTCACGTTGACTGTATCTGGCCTGCATCTGGGTCTGCCATGGTTTAACCCTGTACATTCAGTTACATACTTGGAAACACTGGGATTAAGTAAAAAACTTAAAAGCTGAGGAAACCTGTGTGAAACCTAAATGTGTTTGTGGCTCTGAGATTTCGTTGTGGTTATTGTTGTTGTCGTTAACAAATATATTAAGGTAGAATTGACATATAATAAATGCATATATTTAAAGTTTATAGTTTGATGGCTTTTGACATATGAAACTATGAAACTATTCTTACACGTGATGAACACACCATCTCCATGGAAATTTCCTCAAGCCCCTTGTACTCCTTTCATCCTGCCTCCTCCTCCTCCACCACCATTGCCACCACCATCACCATCCCCAGGCAAACACTGATCTGCTGTCACTGTATAGTATTTGCATTTTTTTAATAGTTATGTATAAATGCAATCATAGTGTATATAATTTGGCGGGGGGAGGCGGTTCTGGCTTTTCTCATGTAGCATAATTATTTTGAGATTCATTTATATGGTTGCATATATCAAAAGTTCATTTCTCTTTTTTCTCTGAGGAATAGTTCGTTTTAGGGATATACCACAATTTGTTTATTCATTTAGCTATTGATGGACATTTGAGTTGTTTCCAGTTATTGGTTATTATAAGTAAAGCTCCTTTGAACATTCATGTGCAGGTGTTTGTATAGACATCTGGAAAGTGAATTGGCTGGATCATGTGGTAGGTGTAAGTTTAGCTTTTTAAAAAGCTGTCAAACTGTCTTTCAGAGTGACTATACTCTCTTACAGTTCCACCAGTGGTGTGTGAGCATTCCCTTTCCTTTACCTCCTCTCCACGACTTTGTGTGGTTGGCCTCTAGCCATTCTAATTAGGTGAATAATGATACCATGGTTTTGATTTTGCAATTACCTATGAATTAGTGGTTTTGAGCATCTTTCCATATGCTTATTTGTTATTTGTGTATCTTCCTTGCTGAAGTGTTTATTCAAATCTTTTGCCCGTTTTCTTATCGTGTTGTTTTCTTACTGAGCTTTGAGATTGCTTTTAAATATTCTGGACACAAATTCTTTATAAATACATGATTTTCAAATATTTTCTCCCAGGCTATGACTTGACTTTTCAGTCTCTTAAAAGTATCTTTCAAAGCACAGAAGTTCATATTTTGGTGGCATCTAATTTATATTTATTTTTTCTTTTATATTTATTTTTTCTTTCATGTGTGCTTTTACTGTTATATGTAAGCAACTTTTGCCTAATCCAAGGTCTCAGAGATTTTCTCCTTTCCTTTTATGGAATTTTTATAGTTTCAGGTTTTACATTTAGCTGTTTGATCCATTTTGAATTAATTTTTCTGAAGCGTGTGAGGTATGGAGTGAGGTTAATTTTTCGGCCCATAGACTCTTATTTTAGTTTGGAAGGATGGCATTAAGAGCTGCCATAATATCAGAGGTGAAAGGAAGAGGACACATCTATCCTCAAAGGGAAAGATGTTTTAAAGGAGAGAGAAAAAAGAATAATCTTTTCGTTGAAGAGATATTTTGGTAGATTGCAGATGAGTGGACTTTTGGATCCCTGTTGATAAAATGCACCATATTTTTCATCTCAGTACTCTGGAGAGAAAATCGTGGAAGAAACAAAGGATGCCACCTTATTGGGTTAGGTATCAGATCATAAGTTGCCAAGCAAGACAGAATTCCATTATTGGCCATGGTGACAGAATGATTCCTCAGATTTGTGTCTTCTGTGAGGGAAGGCTTCTTGGTGGATGCATCTTTGTAATGCAGACTCTTTCCTTCAAGCATCTAAACTGGTGAAAATTTTTAAAAAAAATTTTTTTTGCTCTAAATCAGTCATTAAATATGTTTAACACTTACTGTGCACAAACAGAGGGCATTAAATACAAGGAGAGATATAATGCAGTCTAGAGCATGACCTTTGCCCTCAGGGAACTTTCACAATTATTTCTGAAACATAATTATATTTCCAGGCCTTTTAAAAAATATCCCTTTTTCTGGGCATAATTTAACTTTTTTTAAAACTCAGATTTGTAATCTCAAGGATTCATTACCATGCTACATAGAATCCAGTTTTGAGGGGCCTTTATACTTCTTTCAGCTACCATTGTAGCCCTGCTTTTGGCTCTCAACCCCCTCTCTCTGGCTGCATTTTAATGTGTTTTATGCCAGGAAACCAACAAAAAGAGATTGTAACCAATGCATATGTAAAATAGAACAGGAAAAGTAAGTATGGGATAAGGAGTAAGGTGCCACACAAGGGTCCCCAGTGGAATACAGGCTCTACTCTGGGACCCTGTGACAACACCATCATGTTCTTCACTGGTGGTGCCTGGTTATATTTGGTCCAAAGAAAAGTGTTTTACCATTTCCCTTTATTTATTGCACTACAGAAAAGATAAGTTAATTGAGTTTGGGGCTTTGGAGAGAATTACAAGAGGGTGGTACCACAGGTGTTACCTAAAAGGTGTTACCTTTTTTAGATGTTTTGCCATTTCCCTTCTGCCAAAAAGGTATCTTGTAGGTGTAGAAACTAATACACTGACAGATTTAAAAGAACACTTCAGTTCCTGCTGTAAGCAATAAAATAAGTTCATCTTAAGGTGAGCACGCTATATTGAGCATCTCTTTCCTGAGATCATTTCCTTCCCAAGCTACTGCATGACTGCGGGCCACTTCACATCCAGGCTGCCTCGTTCTTTGTTGTCCTGAGTCAAACCAAATACATTAACTACGATTTCAGAAATGAAAAGTACTGTGCCAGGGAAGACCAGTGGTCCTCTTAAGGCTCACATTCTGTTCTGGCATGCATCAGAAGGTACTCCGAGAGGCAGAGCAGAGCAGGGCAGGGCAGGTGAGCGATCTTCCTCTGAAATGCGAATACCAAGAAAATAAGGCTGCATCCAAATGGATATCTTCTCCACTCGGGGTTCACCACCAATGCTGTGGTCTTAGTCTTTTCTCCATATTGAATTAATAATATACTGTAGTCACTGTGGTAGTATACTTTTTTGCATAAATTATATTTTTTGAATTAAAGGTATTTGAACAAGTACAGAGATACTCTGTGTCTATCCTTCACTTTTTATAAAGTGTTATCTTCTAGCAGCCCTCATTTTTAGAAACTAGAGGTCTCTCCCCCTCCCCGCTTCTCCCTCCTTCCCTCCCTCCCTCTCTCTCTTCCTTCCCTATCATTATACTAAAGCTTTCAGATCCTCTGGACTTTTTTTTCCTGGATTTTCTCTACTTTCCCTCAGAATTTTCTTAAACCAGCACGTTAATCAGCAAACCTTTGCAGTGTTCCAAGTTATCTGTTCAGTGCTTGATGAAGAACCAACCTGAGAGATAAAGTTATATAAGTGCTATTCATTGCAATAGATGCATCGGAGACCTGTGACTGAACTCTTTCTGACTGCTCACACAGCCATCAAACCTTCATCTCTGGCCTAAATGGCAGGTGTTGAAGTTTTGGGTACTGACTAAAGAAGAAGACTTGGAACCAGTGTGCCTATCTTCTGGTACTCACAGCTCTCCTGGGCGGGAGGAGCAGTCTCTTGTTTCATACTTGTTTGTGTTTTGGAAGGTGGGATCAATAGGGAGAAAGAGACAGGATATGCCGAGCTCCAGCTAGAGGTGCTGTTCCATGTACCTTACAGACACTGTCTTATTAAATCCTCATAGTTGCATATTTTTTTCTATTTCGCATATGAGAAAGTTGATACTCGTTCCAAGTTAAACTTTGTGCTCACAGTCCTATAGCTAGTAAAAAAAAGTAGCCCCAACCTTCAAAGCCCAGGGCCATGGGACTCTAAAACCCATGATTCCTCTGCCATACCCCTCTGCTTTTCAAATAATGATCGACAGAGAGGTGGCTTTCAAATCAACATAAAGAATTTCTTAAAGTGGAGCAGTCAGCCTTGTGAGGTAAAGAGCTTCCTTCCTATCACCAGAAGGTTCTAGCATAGACTGAAGAGCCTTTTCTCAGAGAAGGCACTTGAGCAGGGTTTTCATGTGAGTTGTGGCGGCTTGCTTTGGGCGACTTTCAAGGCCCACACCACCCAAATTGCACTGCCTCCTTCTGTTTTAGAGCCTGAGTACAAAATTGATGACCTTGTCCTAAGGATAAACTAAAGGAGAGCGTCCCAAGGATGTTTTGGAATATTGAGTTTTTTCCCCCTCAGACACACTTATTTTTGGGGAAGCCTTTGGGGGATAGGACAAATGCCCATTAAGCCCAGTCGTGAATCACTGCATTTAAACATGTAACTTCTCAACTAGGAAAAGTTAGTTGCTTATGAGATATACCTGGTGTATAGAGTTGTTGAACCATAACCATTAGCAATCACTCCCTATTTCCGGTCCCCCAGCCCGACACCCACTAATCTGCTTTCCATCTAGATTTCACTATTTTGGATATTTCATATAAATGGAATCATATAATATGTGGCCTTTGTAAATAATTTTCACTTACAATGTTTCAGGACTGTCCACATTGTAGCATATGTTAGTACTTCATTTCTTCTGTGGATCAAAAAGAATCCATTGTATGATATACCTAAAAGAATCCATTGTATGATTTTACATTTCTTCATTGGTAGACAATTGGGTATCCACCTTTTGGCTATTGTGGCTATAAACATTCTTGTCTAGGTATTTATTTTCATTTTTTTAGGTATATACCTAGGAGTGGAATTGCTAGGTGATATAATTCCATGTTTAACTTATTGAAGAACTGCCAAACTTTTCAACAGTGGCTGCATCATTTTACATTCTCACCAGCAGTGTGTCTGAGGTTTCTAATTTCTCCACATCCTCACCAGCACTCATTGTTTCTATTTTTTAAAATAATTTGCATCCTAGTGGAATGTAGTAGTAACTCATTATAGTTTTGATTTGCATTTCTGCAGTGACTAATAGAGTTGAGCATCTTCTCCTGTGCTGTTGACCATTTGTCTATTTTCTTTGGAGAACTGTCTATTCAGGTCCTTTACCCACTTTTACATTTGAGCAATTGGATTGTTTTTCTTTTTATTATTGAGTTGTAGGTTTGTTTGTTCTTCATGGAAATTTTCAAATATACACTAAAGTAATGAGAATTGTAAAATGACCTTCCTGTACACATCACCCTGCCACAAGTCATTGGCACATGATCCTCTCTCCTGCCCCCACCTGAATGATTCCAAAGCAGATAAATCCCAACCATTTAATCATCACATACTTAGATGGAATTCAAACTTCCCGATTGAATCATAGTTAGTTTACAGTTGATTTGCTTGAATTAAGATCCAGGTAAAGTTCACACATTGCATTTGGATACTATCCCTTTTTTAAGTCTTTTTTAATCTTAAAATTTCCCTCCCTCTTCCCCCTGCTCTTTTAGTTTGTCTTTTTTGAAAGAACTGGACCATGTGTCCTATGGCTCTTCTACATTTTAGGTTTTGGTAACTGCATCCCTTTGGTGCCATCCCTGGTATAAACTGTAGATAGAGTGAGAAGTTAGATCTGGTTCCATTTCACATTTTTGGGAGAAATACCTGCGCTACAGAGTTGCGTCATCCGTCCAGGGAGAGTAGAGTAGAACGGACCCTTTCTTTATGTGATGTCACCACCACTGAAATTGTTATTGCCAAATGGTGCCATTCTAATTCTGTCAGTCACCCCTCTTTCATTCGTTAGATTCCTCTTTACTGAGACTTTCCTTCATCAGCCGTTTGATTGCCTTGCTGTCCAGTTTGGTCAGGAAAATTCATCCAGTACTTGATTCTCTCCCTTGATTTGCCAGCACTCAAGATCATCAGTGGTTTCTAGACTGGGCTGGTGCGCTTCTGTGAGCATCATCATGAACTCAGGGATTTAACCTTTTACATGTTCCTGTCCATTGTACTTCCACCCACCTTCAGTTTTCAGATGAGCAGTCCTGCCTCTTAGCTGCACCCTGATGTCATCTCGGGACCTTTAAAGATAGTGGTGCCTGTACCAGTTGCATCAGTCTCCCTAGGGTAGAGCCAAGCATTTGTCACCTTGAAAAGGCTTTGCATGGGATTCTGACACACAGTGAGGATTGAGGGTCCTTATAAGAACTTGCCCCCCACCCCAGGGGGAACATGATGCAAGACTCTGCTTTCAGGGTTGCTGGCTCACCCTGGACTACCTACCCTGTCTTCCTCCCTTCCTTCCTCTTTGTCACAGAACACCTGGGCCTCATGATGAGCGAGCCTCAGACTCTCCCTGGACACATACCCTCCCCTCCCTTTCCCTGACCTGGAGCAAAGTTTGGCTAAACTTCAAAAAGGAGACAGTGCTAAAGTTCCCAGAGAGACATCCTTAGATCTGCAGCCAAAGTGGATCTGCCAGTTTACACCGTGGCAACCCTGGCACCAAGCAGGCTTTAGTGCTTATTACTTCCAGGGCCTTCTGTGTTTAACAGTCACTCCTGGAAATGGTAAAAACTGCCTCTTGATGTTTTTTTCCCTGTCTTTTTAGAAATTACATCCTCTACCACCACCATACCACACAGAAAAAGGCACACCCCACCTGCTTCAGTCCCAACTCCCAAACTCCCTCCGAACCCTGCCTCACGGCCTGGGGCTGACCCAGCTGAGGCACTGTGAGCAAGGCTTGTGTTTGTAATTCATTCCTACCTTCTGAAGGCTAGGTTGTGACCCTCCAGCATGTATCATTCCCAGTATATCAGTCATGAGTAGGACCCTGCCTCTACTGTGTTTGGACCTGTGGCCAGGCATAAGGAAATTGGTGCTTGCTCGTGTTAGCAGAGAGATGAATCATGGTTTTTGGCTTCTTGCCTTATGCCCATAAAAGTGGCATTTCCTTAAATAGATCAGACCCTTAATAACTCTTTAAAGAACATGTGGTATTTGGGGGTATATTTTATGGCCCTTAACTAAACTTCAGACAAATTAAAACATTTAAAGATGTTTTATGACATTTTAAATCTTTTTTTTTTTTTGGTGGAGATTTGTATAATTTTTTGGCTCTTATAACCCACCCCTCAACTCTCAATGCATATAAAGGCATGCTGAAACACTGCCCACCTGAAGGCCACAGTCAGAGAACAGCATCTATCTAAAGTCACAGGAGCAGGAGATGGCTCTTTCCCAGCTCAAGAAGCAGCGAGTAGAAAACACCCAGCCAGTTCTGCACAGGGTAATCTGGTGTTGGGCAATGTTACAAGTCTAAGTCTAAGTTTTTATGAGAGTAAAAAGGACAGCAGATGGTCCTGTGAAATAGGCCACGTCTGCCTATCCCTTCAGATCACTTAGTCGACGTTTCCTGGACAGAAGGACGTGCGCATTTAGGAGAAAATGGGGCAGAGCGCCTCATTTGAGTCTGTACTCAAGGCTTTTTTGAACTTTTGTTCTGGCACGTATCATAACCCTCTTGTTTTTTTTCGCCCTAATCCAAACAGACTTATCTTGTATAGCAGAGAAGCCCTGAAGTGATCTGAAAACTAAATGCTAAATCCGAATTCATTAATTAGGAACTTTCATTATAATTACTGTGTGTCTCTATTTTAAAAAGAAAATTGTTTCCTTAGAGAGCTTGGCATTCTCACCAGTAAATGGTGAACAGTAGACAGTCCTTCCATTAGTGTGCATATTCCCCTTAAAACAGCTAGCTCGGGGCTTTAAGAATAGTTTATTTTAAAGAGGCCAGCTGGCCTACTCCAGAGGCTGTCGATGTGGGTGGGACTCAGGACATTTGCAGAGTGGAGGGTCCCAGACCCTGTAGCCCCTTGGTTAATCTTCAGAGCATAAAAAGGCCCTTGTCCCTGGAGAGAAATGCACTGGAAGATATGTTTTACAGTCAAGGCCTTTCCTCATGCCCTAAAAATGCCACTTTTGAAAATAGAAATTCCATTTCTAGACAACCTTTGTGAAGTAAACATGCTATAAAAAAATCTTATCTGTGAAAGTTGTAAAACTATAACTGATCATTTAACTTTGTGATATAGTAACTTCTTAAAAATGCCTGAGTGCTCGTCCCATAATAATTTGTCATCGCTCACCAATGATTAATGGCAACCCAAACGTTACTAAGTTTAGGAGATTTTTTAAGTTTGTCTTCTCAGCAACACTGATGCTATCAGCCTCTCTCTACCTTTGGCTTCTGACTTTTCTCCCACCTGCTGGCTATCCCATGTCCTATTGAAGGCTGTACTCTGTGCTACCCTTACGTGTACGATCTCCAAGGGGCTTGGTCTGAGGCCTCCTTCCTTCCCAGTCCGCTCTGACCATCCCTAGGTGATCTCACCTGGATGCTATTTTAGTCACTGTCCTTGCACATTTATATTCCCAAGTTCTAGACCCTCATGTCAGAACCACTAGGTACCTCCCTGTGGGTGTCTCAAAAGCACCACAAATGTATATCGTTTTCTCCACCCCCATTGAACTTTGTGTCCATTGATAGTCCCCACTGATATTCATTTCTTCTAACAGAAATCACAGCCATCCTTGGCACTGCATGCGCTCTCACTCCTCATATCCAGTCTGTCACCAAGTCCAATTCGCTTTACCTCTGAAGTATCTCTGCAGCCCTCATTTTTTTTCTCCACCCACTGCCCAAGACCTTCTCACAGAGGCCTCTGCAGTTACCACCCAGCTGCTCCTAACATTCCCTGTCCCCAGTTCAACCACACTTATCTTTGACACCTGCCTTGAGCCCAGGTTCATGTCAGGTCCGACTGTCAGGCTCTGTCCTACAAGACGGCCCTTTCCAGGATAGCTGGGGCCCGATCCAGGGTCTGGTCTAGATGAGGACTCATTGAATGGGTGAATGAACCCTCCAGTGAGCATTCTGTCTCCAGATCCTCCACCCACAGGCTCAGCTGCACATCTGAGGGTGTTGCCTTGGGGGCTTCAGCTCCTTGCTCCTTCTCTCCAGGGAAGGTCTCCTTTACCACCAGTGGGAGAACGCAACTCTAGCACACACTTTGTTTTCTTTGGAGACCTACGGAAGACAGAGCCACACTTGGAGGCCACATCACCCTTGCTAGAAAGGCACAGTGCCTCGTTTCGAATCACTTTGAAACAAGTGATTATAGAGCACATTTTCTACCTGTGTGTTTTGAATGAATACTTAAAAGTTGGGATTTTGAAGGCCGTTTTGGGTGGCAGAGGTTTACCAGTTACCTGAGTACAGGGAGAGTCAGTGGAATTGTAACCATATGGCCAGGAGTAAGGGCTTCCGTGAGACAAGAGCAGCCTGAGGACATTCTTGGTGTTCTGTTGCCTCTTGGTGTCCTGAATGGTATTGATGCCATCTGCTACAAAGTATCTGTCTCTTCTAAAACAAGTGAGAAACCATAAAAACCCCTTACTGTGTATAGAATACCTCATGGTTTCAAAGTACATTAATGACTTGTCATCTTAAATGGGCTGAGGGTTATCCACTTTATAGGAGAGAAGCTGCTAACTGGGGGGACCTCACACCAGCACCCAGCAAGCACCAGGCCTGGCTCAGACCCCCCCCCGAAGGCTTTATACAGGTAGTGTTTAGTTACTTTTGTCCAAGGCACAAATACCTCAGCTTTTTTCCTTAGTTGCTAAGAAAATCCAGGGCCCTCATGAGCAAGTAAAGCAATCATAAATTATAAGGACCAGGAAGCAACAGGCAGGTTGAACTACCTGTGCCTATTGTCACTCTACTCAAAGCCCTTCTGCAGAGTCTAGGAGGAGAGCAGAGGAATGAAGAAAGGAGTTGGCTAGAGGCCAATTCTAGTGATAACCTGTGAACACGTCTGCCCCTCTGGTCTTTATCACCAAGGAAACCCAGTTAGGGCCCCAGGATCTTCTGCCCTTGGTGTCTGGACCCCACTTGTGGTCCTGGTTCAGACACAGCTGGAGGGATGTGGCTCCATGTGTGCATGGCAGTGCCTAAGGGACAGGGGAGTGAGCAGGGGGCCTAGCTAGGCACTGGTCACAGCTTTGGGTCAAGTGATCTTTATGGAGCAGGGAAGGACCTGCCTCCTATGGGAATAGCTATTCTCTGGTGATTTTATACAATTTTTTGCCTTCTGTACATTCCTATTAATCTTGTCAATACGTTAACAGGCTGTGATAGCTATGAAATTAAGAGTTCCAGAAAGGAGCTGTCTTCACCGTGCATTTCAGCCTCAGAGAACCAGATTTGTTGTTAGTGCACTTTTCTATATTTGGTCTGCGTAAATTCATAATAGTTTGATTTTTCAGCCCTAAACATTAAAAACAAATAACGAGATGGGGAACAGAAGGTGCAGGCCTAGTCTCTTAGGCCGAAGGCTTTTCCCCACTTCCCTTGAAACACACTGATTTCAAGGTCATTCTCTGGACCTGGTTCGGGGGTGGAGGGGGAAGTAGGGGGATCTCAGAGGTCTCACTTAGGTTTGGTGCTTATTGGCCTTGTTGTCCTGTGCCACGTAGAACACTGGGTCTGCCCTCCCTCCAGCTCCCAGAGGGTAAGAGAGGTGGTCACCCGAGCCAGCCTGCCTGGGTTTGGGCTTGAGTTGTTTTGATTTGGAAGTTTGTCAGGTCCTTAAAGGTAACTCCCCCTGTCCTGGAACTCAAGGAGTCATTGTTTCCTCATTGTTTAAATCCACTTTGACTTGTTTTGTAAATGAAGTTGCAGCTCTGACTGGAGAGGCCAGGTTTGAGGTTGGGTTTGTCTTGAGGAAGCTGGGAAAGGCTGGGGCTCCCACAGCTGGGGAGCTGGGGCGCAGTGGTTTCCTCTTGTGCAGGAGCCTTTGGCACGAGGCGCGGTGAGGCCAGACACGTAGGCGACTCTGCCAGAGACACCTGCCTTTCATGGAGCTGGAGAAGGGGCCACAGTGGCAGGAAATGGAGATTTATTTTCCTCCAGAAGTGAACATGAACTCTGGGAGCAAGGGTTGGGAGTCCTCAGCAGCATATGCTGCTATTGGCCTTGCACAGAGTGGGGATACATCGTTAAGAAGTTTTTGTGCCACTGTTCATGCAGTGATGCCCAGCATCCTTGGTCCTTGACAGACTTAGGACTTACATCTGAGTTTGAATAATCACCCAGACTAGATATGTGACTGAGGCCTGAGCCCCAGCTTCTTTTATTTAAAAACACTCCTGGGTGATTGTGAGAATTAAATGACATGTCACCTGTAAGGTGCTTGGGACAAGGGTTCCCTTCCCTGATTTCTCTGCTGCCAGCCCAGCACCTTGGACAGGTCACTTCCCTTCCCTGGTCTCCTCCCAGATGGAGCAGAGGCCCGCTGGCTACTTCCTGAGATTCGGATGAGATAAAAGAGGCAAGTTTGCTGCGGCAGTTACCAGCAGTAACTGTCAGGTGCCAGTTGTTGCACTGTCATAAGAGGCCATGAGCGTCGTTATCTGCCAAAGCAAAGCCCTCTTGAAGGGTAGCCTAAGCCTGTCAGGAATGTAGCAGCGCTGTGTCTTCATGGCCAGGAAGTGTGAGTACCTCAGCACTGAGGCAGGGGGGATCTGCCCAGGCTCCATCGTTTGGTGTCACTGGATTGCTGGCAGGTGCACTCTTAGGCAGGACGCTCACCACAGGCTTACTGCGACATTTCCTGTGGCTCTTGGCAGGTTTGCATTTATTTATTTGTGCCGTAATGTGGTAACTTTCCTCATAGGAGTTTATGACCCGTGCCTCCAGGTCAGATCTTTGAGCTGTCAGGAGCAGATAATCAGGTTACTGAGGGGATGTGATCTCTGGAGTAACTGCCCATAGAGCTGCAGCCTTTCGGAAGGTTTGTGTTTGAGTAGGAAACCCCAGAGGGCACTATTCTGAGCAACTGTAGTGAAGGGCCAGACAATCATTTTGATGGCGAAACTTAGGAAGTCTCCAGTGAAAGGCCAGTCTCCTGTCCTGGTCCCCAGCCCCAACACCTGCCCCTCGTCCATGAGCCACAGTCCACATACTTGGTGTCAGACCTGACATTCTGTAAACGGAGTAAGGAACAGCAAACTTTGTAAAACTGTACAAATAGGAATAACATTAGTATTGTTCTGTAGAACCTGGTACCCAAGAGCTGGTGGTTTGGCCTCAGTAAGTTGAAGATGGCATGAAATCAGCAATGAAACATAAAATGAGGTGTTTGGGAAGTGCTCTCTTTTTCAGTTTGTGGCACTTTAATAAAGTACGCATTTCCCAAATTTAATGGTGGAGTTTTATCTTCAAAAGGGTTCTTGCAAATAAGGGTAAAGGCTACCTACTAGCTGAATTGCATTATCACATAACCAAATATTCTGAATGATATGTTACTTTTGTAGTCACAAATAATTTAATTTAAATGTGGAATTAAGGTGCCACTTAAAAGTCAAGGTGGTTCTCAGCTCCTAATGTCTCCTAATGAAGATGGTGGCTGTTGATGTCTTCAGGATACAGAGTTCCTAATCTTTGTAAATCTTAGCTTAGAGTTCCTAATAAGGGAGATCAGGATGAATCCTAACTCTTCTTAACTTAGAACTCATACTCCCCAGTGCCCCGAGAGCTTGCGGAACTGTGGGACCATCTTCTTGTGCCTGTGGTTCTTCTAGGTGAGGGTAGGGCGGCTCAAATTTTTGCCACTGCAGTAGCATCAATCTGCAGGTGGTGGGTAGGATGAGTTTGGGAATGGATGAAAGGGCTAGTCATTGACACCGGCCAGGTCTTGGGACATGGACCCCCAGCACGCTGTGTTTGCTTCAGAGGCTGGTGCTGCCCAAGATTTGGAGGTCATGTGGCACCTCAGGCTTCCTCCACCCTCCTCTGTATTCTCCTGAGAAGATCACAGTATGTGTTGGTTATATATTTTTCTTCTTTTCCTTCAGAATATTGACATTACAAACTTTAGCAGCAGCTGGAACGATGGGCTAGCCTTCTGTGCTCTCCTGCATACTTACCTTCCAGCCCACATTCCGTATCAGGAACTGAACAGCCAAGATAAGGTAAGGCAGGTTACAAAACAGCCTGGCTCCTGGCAGGGGTGAGAAATAGAGGCAGAGCCTTCCATTGATGTGGACCACACTATTGGTGTTTCATACACTACATTGTTGGCTCACAATGGCCCCTGTTCTGACTTTGTCTTATTTTGGGTCTAGATTATCTGTGCTGAGCCAGCCAGTCCCTGACCCACCTTGTGTGGGATGTTTGCCTGGTCCAGAATTCCCCAGGTAATGAATGACATTCTCAGTGGAGCCATTGGTCCTTCTTAGTGACAACATTTAGGATCAAGGGCTTCACCAAGAATTGACCATAGAGAGCTGCTCAAGACATGAGTGGTGTGGCAGCACCAACCACAGCCTCCTGCCACCTCCTGGCCCAGGACTGGCTAAAAGCATAACTCCGTGCAGTCCAGGCTATGGTCTGACATTACATTTAGGGAGCTGCTCAAGGACAGGGCCCCTGGCCAGGGCACTGGGAGAGGACCCAGGCCCGAACCCTCCTCTGGTTCTCTGTGTACCTCCACATCAGCCGCCTCTTGCCCTTCAGACAGCCTTCAAAGGTTCCCACAGGGAGAAAACTCACTTGACAGGTATTTATTAGATTTCAGGGTCCATGTCCAGGCATCTCAGGGCTAATGTGTCAGAAGTGACCCTTTTCTGTAATGAAGAAGGAATGGATGTTTGGGGATTGTTCTACAGTTAGTTACAAGCAGAGCAGGCCGGGCCTTGCAATAGGGCGGTGAGTATGTGGCCAGGCCCTTGGTGTTAGGTAGGAGATCGGAGGGCTCTTGGGTAGTTTGCTTTAGTGCCAAGTGGAAGTGGGCATCCATCTTTCCCAGCAGCTTGTATAGTCCAGGTTGCTTTTCTCTGGTCTTGCTTGTCCACTCCAGTCACACAGTTTCTCTTACAGAGAAGGAACTTCACCCTGGCCTTCCAGGCAGCTGAGAGTGTCGGCATCAAATCCACACTGGTAAGCCCCCCTCTTCCCTTAGGAGTCACTGACAGGGCCTTACTTTTTATTAGGAACCACTCGCTTCTTACTAAGGGTGGTCCCAGATGGTGTGGCAGTGTGATAACAACGAGGCGATGCAGGCCCTGCGCCAGAGAAGCAAGCGCCCAGTTAGGTGAGGGAGCAGACAGGATTTCACCTCTGCCCTATGGGCGCTTTATGCCTCACAGGAAGTGTCCCAAGGAAGTTCCCTGAATTGGGTGGAGTAGTCTTGACCTCAGCCCTGGAGACCTTGAGCCACATTCTTCCTTAGAGTCACCTTCTTCCTTAACTGAACCCTTGGAGTCAGAAGGAAAATGGTAGCAAGTTTATAAATGTCAGTGTCAGATGCACGTTCCAGCAGTTTGTATGAATTTGTCAAACTAGAGGGAGAGGGTAGAGCGAGTGCGGAGTCTCGGAGGGCGGCTTTACAGGCTGAACAAGTGGCTCCTGCTCTTCACAGGGGTCATGAGAAACTGCTGCTCGCAGTACAAGAAATGAGTTGTCAAAAACCTGCGTGTTTCAGGGTCTTGTTTAGGCCTCTGCTCAGCGCCTGCAGCAGCTCATGTTCTGTTAGGCTTTTGCTCTGTCACCAGTTCTGATTGCTGGGAGATAATACTATATCCAAATGCAAAGCCAATCCTTTCACACCTGGGGACACTGTCATTAAATAAACTGTATACTGAGGTATTTTTAGGATCATCAGTGCACAGCTTGGGGATTTCCACAGAGTAAAGAACCCATGGGGCCAGGTCAGAGACCCCAGGATCTCCCTTGGGGCCCCCCAGTGCCACTTCCCTATCACCCTTACTTGTAACAACTGATAGTTTTGAAGAAATGTTTACATTCATATTTATACTATAAGAGTGTCCATGTAGCGTTATATAAATGTTTCTTCTGAATTCATAGAAATATATTTTTTAGGGTAGCTTCTATTCAGTTTTATATAGAGAAAGAAAAGTTGTAGTTATTGAAATATTTTTCATTATCTGAATATTTTAGATCACATGTAAAGTTCTAACATAAAAAGTGGGCAGTTTCTGCACCCTAAAAAATTTTTAGTCAGGATTTTTATTGAACAAACGTTATCTTTTCTCTATACCGAGTTAGCAGTGGGTGTCCCTTCCCATCCTGCGGGCGCTGGTGCATCCCTGCCCCCAGGAACCTCTCAGAGTGGTGCTCTTCAGACCAGCTCCCTCAGAAAGTCACAGATCTTCAGCAACAGTGGGTCTCTTTTGAAGGCCTCTGGTCATACATCAACATCCAGGGTTTCCCACGTTCGTCCTCCTGCATCAGTTAACATCTTACACGTTACTGGTATTCTGCAGCGTACAGTTAGAAAACAGTATCAATGATGATTTCAGATGATCGCCATAGTGAAGGGTATTAGCATGTTGAGTTCTGGGAGCCTCCAGCATGTAGGCTCTCCCAGAATGGTAACTGGGGTGAGAAGCAGTCTCAGAAGTGACCATAGGGAGAGTTTAAGAAGAAAGGCAGGAAGAGGAGGAAGTCCCAGTGGTAGACGAAACCCTCCCAGCCTTGCGGGGCAACAGGGTGACCCTGGTATGGGACTTGAGCAGGGGCAGGCGGCTCAGAGGCGACGCTGACACCTAGGGAGGAGGTGCTTCCTGGGGCACTTGGTAGAGTTGAGCAGGTGTCTTGGTCAGGCCTTTGACGTTTTTGATCGGGCTTAGACCAGAAAAGTCCTTCAAGGCCCCTCTCCAGCCCCAGGAGCCCTATTGCTGCGGCCAGGAGGCTATTGGGTGAGGTGACATGGAATTCTAACCAGGCCTCTTCCTTCTCTGCCAGGACATTAATGAAATGGTGCGAACTGAACGGCCTGATTGGCAAAACGTGATGCTGTACGTGACGGCAATCTACAAGTACTTTGAAACCTGAGCACACCTGGAGGACCCTCCACATTTACCAGGCGACACCAACACCATTAGCTACGCGCCCCGTAAAACTTTCAGTAACTCTCTAGGCTGCCCCTAAGCATTTGAGCCTTCAGCCCAGGGCCTCTGAGTTGTGAGAACTCGGACCTGTGTAGCCCACAGCACAGACCAGGCTCCTCCCACATGACCTATCCAGAAGAGGTCAGCATGGGCTCAACACACATCACACACGCTGGTTTGCTGCTGGAGTTTTTCTTCTGAAGAGAATATTGAACTTTGTTAGTGCTGTGGGGTAGTAAAAAAAAAAAAAAAAAAAAAAAAAAAAAAAAAAAAAAAAAAAAAAAAAAAAAAAAAAAAAAAAAAAAAAAAAAAAAAAAAAAAAAAAAAAAAAAAAAAAAAAAAAAAAAAAAAAAAAAAAAAAAAAAAAAAAAAAAAAAAAAAAAAAAAAAAAAGTCTCACACACAGCTAAACTTGGGAAAGGGGATTAAATTATGTGGGCAGCTCACAGGGGTTAGTGAAAGCTTTTAGCCATGGCACTCCTTGACTGCACGCCAGTGCACGTTCCGTTACCGTGTGAACCATTAGGGGACTCAGTGCCTGACAGAGATTTCTACATCTGGTACCAGGCAGTTGGGCCTCAGCCCTTTCTGTGGGCTTTGTTTAAAGGAGTGTGTCACTATAGCAGTGGGACAGCCACTCCTTCCATGTGACAGGGCTTCCTAGCCAACACAATTTAGATGTTTTCAGCTTGAGCTAACAGGTGATGAAGACTTGGCATTCTTTGCATTCCTGGCTCTCTGCTGTCCTTGAACAGTTCGCGAGGCTGGGCCTCTGTCATCAAGCCCCTCGCCACTGCTCTGCTAACCTGTCCTCCACCCTTGAAGGGGCTTGTTAACCCAGCTCTGACTTTAGGTTTTTGGACAACAGAATTGGTCATTAGAAATTCTCTAGTTTAAAGAATAAAAATTTTTTTTCCCCATGAACAATGTTGGGGGAAAAAATAGCTCTTGTTGTAATAGTACTAAAGTTCAATTGTTTTAGTAAGCGTAGAGATACAACACAAAACCTGAACATTAGCATGGTGAAAGCCAGGCATGAAGTTGGTAGTAGCAGGAGAAACAGCTAAACTTGAGGGAGCCCATACAGTATAATTTAAAGTCACTCTGAGTCACTCGGATATAATCCTCCTAGGCAAGAATTTAAGGAAGTGCCTTAACGTTCCTTGCAAGGGCAGCCACCATACAGAGGATCGCAGAGGCTGCCGCAACCCGGTGATGGAGTTGGTCCCCTGCCGTGCAGCCTCTCCACGTTCAGAGCAACAAGCAGCTGTGCCACAACCCCCTGCACAGTTTGAACCAAACAAAGTCTTATTACAAGGTGTTCTGTTGAGGTGACTCTCAGACTGGGACTCAGCCCTGCTTGGAAACAGGGAGCCCACATCCCGTGTTGGTTTAAACAACGTCAAGACCTGTTGCTTCCAAAACACAACTATGTTTGACGCCTGCAAAGTAGCGTGAGGAAGAGCTGCTACCGCTGGAAGCAGAATCGCTGCCCCGACCACAAGGAGGGGACTCACAGAAGGCTGCCAGCCAGCGCGTGGGCTGAGGGTGCTGCATTCAAGCATGATGTTCTAGACTAGGAGTTTGACATGTCTATAGCCTGGAAAAGAATGTGATTATTATGAACGGGCTGTGCAGCGTGCTGACCCATGGTCACCAAGTGGCTGGTAAATGCCCATCTGCCTTGGCTAGAAGTCCTAACCTGGCAGCTCCAGCTGCTGCTCCAACTGGAGGCTTTTTGTGAAATGCCCAACTCCAGCTAAGGAAGGAGAGGCTGGTGAGCAGAGCCTATCCTCTGAGTGCACAAGAAGACTCCAGTAGATGCCTGTCCCCATCCTCACAGCCCGGGTTCTTTCATTTCGATTGCTCTGTTGACAGGTTCCTGTGCTGTCACCTGAGGGACTGTTAACAGTCTTTACTGTCTCTCCACTTGGTTCTTTGAGTCCTCCTTTTGTTCCCATTTGCCCTCACAAATCTGTCTGGACTCAGTGTGTCTAATCTGCAGTCATGTTTTTGTTTATTTATTACGTGGGGGGCACTGTCTTGTCCTATGAGGGAGAAGACATCTTGGGTCTGCAGTTCACACCTTTCTAGCTGAGTGAGCCAGCCCTGGGGGCGGGGGTTGCAGGGAATGTCACTGGCGTCTTTTGGAGGAATAGAGCCGCTGCTGGTGGGCTGTGTCTGTGTGGCTGGCATTACCCAGCATTGTGCCCTGGGATTGGTGATAGGTTAGAGGGTGGCTGCAGGGAAGTCCTGGCCCAGGCCTAACCTGTCTGGGGACCCACCTCATTTGCACGTGGGTCCACAGGTGAGAAGATTCCAGAAGCGTGAGTTTTTACTTTTTCTAATAGGATCCTTATAACACTTGGCTTTATGAAATGATTCTAGATGGTTAACACATACCTAAAAGTGATACTCTGAGGTGCTTTTAGTCCAGTGACATTTGATGCGAAGCCTCCAGGAAGTCATTTTGCCTCTTCCCTTCAAGCACAAACTTTACTGCAAAAGGGCCAGTTATGTTTCTCATTCTCTTGCCCACGGGCTTCTGCTGATACTTTTTTATTTTGTTCTATTAAATATTCTTGAATGTATTAAAATTGCTGAAACATCAGGTTTGGGCTTTCCTAGTTCATGACTCTCTGCTGCCCTTCTGACCTTGTGTGGACAGGACCCTGGCCACTTTCTGGGACTGGCTGTGGCCAGGAGGGCACCCGAAACCAACCTCCATCCCCTTGGGCTCTGGGGGGAGTGCCTGACAGGGTTGGGAGTGGTCCCACCCTGGGCTTCAGCCACAGCCATGGCCTTGGCCAGATGCCTGGGCCTGAGATGGGGG
The DNA here is from genome assembly GCF_000325575.1 of Pteropus alecto. Lineage (NCBI taxonomy): Eukaryota > Metazoa > Chordata > Mammalia > Chiroptera > Pteropodidae > Pteropus > Pteropus alecto. The sequence continues at coordinate 8,129,671 of NW_006433949.1, read as the reverse complement.
ATGGCTCAGGTGAGCCCAGAGGTTCTGCAGCAGGTGCTGACACCGCAGCAGCACTGTCCAAGCTGCCCTACAAGGATGGCAGGCCTGGCGTTCTCCAGCTGTAGCCCAGACACGTGCTGTTCTGGAGAGGGGGCAGTGCCTTGAGGTTTTTTGGTTTCTTAAGAAATGTATCTTGGAGATAATTTTCAGAATATACAAAATTATAGAGAGACCAAAAAGAATTATAATTGTACCACTCAGAGGCAGCCAACCAGTCAAGCGTTTTTCTGCTATGCGTCTTGTGTGGAATGATTATGAATCTATGAGCACAGCCTGGAACAGGACTGCATCTTGTCACGTTGCACATATCACATGTCACATGCAGAGGAGCCTTTGTGGCTGCCTCCTACTTCACACTGGGTGACCTGGGGCACCCTTCCTGGGCCTGCAACCCCCTCTCCATTGTCAGGGGTCCATCCAGTAAGTGACTTGCTCCCAGAAGTCCCAGGGCCCAGCACCTGAGTTGAGGTGTGTCCTGTGAGTGCTCTCAAGCCCCCCAAATGGTGCTGATGGCTGCAGGCACTTATTATGGCCTGACTTACAATGCTCAGCACCCCAGACCTTAGGTGGCAGGGATAGGCATAGGAAGGACTGATCTAGGACCACATGTGGCTCCTGCTTCTCCCCACTCACCAGCCCAGGGCCTGGGGATATTCAGTTACTGAGCTCATGTCTTCTGCTGTAGTGTGTGGAGGTCATTCTGCTGTGGTCAGTGATAGGCCGCTGAGATGGGTGTGTTGGGCCCTGCACGCAGTGGACACTGATCACAGTGGTAGGTGGGGTGACCTCTCCCTGGAGCCCTGGGCAGTGAGGGCAGCACTGGGTATCTTAGCTGATGCCCCTCAGGTAGGGGTGCCCTCCCCAAAACATCTGCCTGTCGTGCTAGGTGTCTCAGGAGCAGACGATGAGGAGGTCCTATTGTAGTGTGACTTCCTGACCTCTAAACTAGTAGAGCTTGTGGGGGCTCCTCCGCCCACCTGGACCTCTGGTGATGGGACAGCTGGCTCCCAGTGGGGCCAGCCCAAGGGCTCTACTTTCTTTAACTGGCACTTACTTTTTCTGTCCCAGGATAGCAACTGCAGGAAGGGTATCATTTCTGCCTTAGGGAAAGTTCTAGAACCTTTCAGGGCCACAGCTTTGATGGATGGGAGCAGGAAAACAGGTTTCTCGGGGAGGGGAGAAAGCCAGAAAGGATCTCACACCCCTCCATCCACAGTGACTTGGGACTGGTGTCCAGAGCATACCTAATGGCACAGTGGCTAGCTCTCCGGTTCCACCATTACAGGGCCTCACTGCCCACAGCCGTGGGTTGGCCTGGGTTCTGTCCGATGTTGTCTCTAAAGTGGGAGACAAGGACTGACAGGGGCCTTGTGTTTGCAGGCACCATGCTTTTTGCATCAGGTGGTTGAGGGGTGGATTCCAGTCAGGATCCCAAGTTGCTGGGAAAGCTCTGGTTTGAGCTCTGATCCTGGCAGGTCAGGACTTTGCTGGGCCGCAGCTGTGCAGGATGCAGGGTGGGGCTTGGGAGGATGGGCCTCCACGCTCCCTGGGCAGGGCCCTGCCTGCTGAGCGCCTGGGTTGCATGCTGGGTGTGAGAGAAGGGCCCGGAGCTGGGGTGACCATGAGAGTGGGTCAAGGGTGGAGAGCGACCTGACCCGTGCCAGGCTCTGAGCAAAGGAAGACCCCAGGACCCCCTGGAGGATGTCTCCAGTATCTAGTGTGTGTGTGAGTCTGAGTTCCAAGGAGGATGTCTGCGGTCCTAAGAGGAGGCAGAACCGGAAGGGCCAGGGAAGAGCACAAGACAGGCACATCACCAGCACCCATCAGGCAGGAAGCAGGTTGCTCTGAGCAGGAGTCTGGACACCTGGGTCATCACCCCACCTCACCCCAGCCCCACCAGGTCTGCCACCAATACTTGTGACAGGTTGAGGCTGTTCCCACTTCTGCAATATGGTGACCCCAAGAAGCAGCCCCATCCTGGACCCAGCTACCAGGTACCCTGCTCTGTAAAGTGGGGTAGGGTGGTACAGGGAGAGTGGGGAAGGGGTGAGCGGTTTGATATTCTGGCGGTTGCTGGCCAGTGCCTGGGCTGGCTTAGGACCATCCTTAGCGTAGTGAGGGACAAGCCCTGGCATGCATAGGGCTGTCCCTGCCCACCGTATAGCCCAGGATGAGGCCCCATCCCCATGTGGGCCTCTGTTTCCATATCTAAACAAATACACCCAGATCAGCTCAGAGACACAGGGTTCTTCGCAGGGTTGCTATTTGATCCCCAGAAGCCAACGTGGGCTGAAGCATCCTCAAGGGGGCTGGACTAGAGGATGGGGTCCTCCCTGCTGATGCTGTGGCTATGGGTGGCCAGGGAGCTTCCTCAGGCATGTTTCTGCCTCCTCTGGGCTGCCTTAGTCTTAGTATAACTTGAAGCCCTGTGAGATTCCCCCACTTTCTCAATTCCAGAACCCCAGGAAGTGTGCAGTGCCCCTCCCCTTTGGAGAAGTAGGTGTGTACCTCAGGGTGGCCTGGTCGGTTCCCAAGGATGTAGCCCCAGCACTCACTGGTACTTCGTCCTGGGTCTGGCACTTTCTCCCTGATGTTGCCCAGCTGGCTCCACAGAAAACAATCAGGAGCCAGAGGCTGTCCAGGTGCATCCTGGACAGGAACAAAGAGCTGGCGGAGTGGGGAGGGGGTGGAGAGTCTGAGAATGGAATTCTGGAGCACGAGAGCCCAGCTGGTCCCACTGCCTGGTCTGAGGAGCCCGGGCCTGGATGGAAGGAAGGGCAGGTGCCCACAGCCTTCAAAGCCTGGCCTGGAGATGGATAGGGTAGCCAAGACTCAGAGGTAGAAAATGGGGCCTGCCAGGGGCATCCCCGTGCCCACCAAGGAGCAGTAGGCCTGTGTCCCCACCCTCAGAGCTCCCTGGAGGGCTGGCCCAGGTGCAGGTTCCTGCACAGGAGCCTCCTTCAGCCTCTCAAGGCTCAGGAGGGCACAGAGCTGGAGAGAGCGCAGCAAGGCCAAAAACAAGGAAGTGCCTTTAGGCTCCTGGTGCCAGGGCGCAGGCCCCTTGAGATGTGAGGAATGTGGCAGCACTGTCTCCCAGGAGAGCCTGGAGGTGATGACGTGGATCAATCACGAGCATGTCCACTCCACCGGGGAGGCAGAGTTTGTGAATAGCCCTGTCATGTACCTGCTTCCTGTCGTTGCTGAATTGGAGGGTCCTCGGCATGTGCTGTCGCTGTGCAATGGCTGCACTGGAGACCTGGACAAAAGCATATGACAGATGATACAGGACCATTGGAGCAGCTCCCTTCACTAGCAGGCTCTGCTGTAGAGGAAGGCTGGGGACCTGAGGGCCTAGGGTGCTGGCTCTGGGGCTGGAGCTGAGTCAGGCCTTGCTTGACCACCCCTGGCTTGAGGACACAGCTACCCCAAGCCTGTGGTACCCACACTGAGGTGGAGGCGGGGGCTGCCCACTGGGCCCCATGGGTGAACTCTGAGGACCAGCTGCAGAAATGGAGCCTTCCATTTCTGGGCATGGAGCATGGCCAGGAGGTCTGGGCAGGAAGGATGCTGGGCCGCAGAATGGAAATGGCAGGTGAGAGAATCATTGGGGCCCATGCTGAGGGGTAGGGGACAAGAGTGACCCCTGCAATTGGCTGAATGTTGATCTCTGCCCCCATGAGCCCCTGTAGTCCCTCCTGGGTCCCAGGTGACTCTCAAGACAAGTTGTGTCTTGCCTTTTTGTTGAGTAAGGACTTGAATGAATATGAATCCAACAAGTGTGGGCAGGAGAGTTTTGTACCCCCCATAGAAGTTTACCCTGTGTAATGGCCCAGAAACAAGGGCGGAGAGCCGAAGGCCTGGGGGTGGGTCCCCTGGCTGGGTAGTGCCCCGAGCTGGTACCTCATGGTCTGACTCTGGCTCAGCTCTGGAGGTAGCAGGGCAGAAACAAGATCGTCCCATTTTATAGGTGAGGCAAGGACCATGGGAAAGCCAAGGAACCAGGGCAGTATTCCTCCCTGGTGTGGAAGCTCCTTCACTAGACAAGCAAGAGCCTGGAAGGATGGGGATAGGCTCCTTCGGTTCCTCAGTCCCCCTTAATGGAATTGAGGGGGATGGCTTAGCCAGCTGGGGCTCCACAAAGGCTTGGACTGGGGAGGAGTGGAGGTGAGGTTGGAACAGGTGCCAGGTTTGAGATTGGAAAGGCATCCGGGACTGGGATGTTCTCAATTTGAAGGTTGTCAAGCGTACCTTGCCCCATGAGGTCTTGAGTTTTTCTCCAGTTGCATGGGACCCCTGACTCCTCCCAGCTTGCCCTCCTCAGCACCCCTTGGCCTTGGAGGCTCCACTGGACATTAAGGGAGAGGGGGACGAGGGGAGCCAAGCTGGCCAAATGGGGATGGGAGCCCAGGCTTTAGCCCTTGACCCAAGGAGGCGATCAAGGCTGAGTCAGGGCAAGCGATGGGCTCAGTCACAGGCTCTGGCTTCTCAGATGTGTTGGCCAAGTGCCTGCACTCCCACTTCCCCCTGCCAGCTCCTATGGCCAGCAGTGCAGGAGACACTGTGCTCCCGCCTCAAGGCTGGGGTCCAGCGAGGACCTGGGCAAGCCCCTCTGCCCTGGGCCTCTCACAGAAATGCTGCCGGCCCCAGGAGGTTCAAGAATGCAAGGGTCCCCACAAAGCTCTCTGGCTGTCTATTAGGCTCAGAACTGAGGTTACTCCAAGTCTGTCCAGATGGAAGGGTCAAAGGCAGATCCCTTTGTATGGCTGAGCTGGGGCTGGATGTGAGGTTGGTCCCAATTTAAAGTCTCCAGAACATGAGCCTGAGGTGTGGGGGAGGGGGGGCGGGGGCTGCGGCGGTGAATGACTCCTGGCCCAAGGGTCTGAGATGCCAGATTAGTCTGTGGTGCAGAAACTGACTCCCCCTCCGTTTGCCAAAAAAATGGGGCATGGGGTACAGGACCTGACTGGGTACCAGAGGCTTTTAGAATGGGAGGGGCCCTGGGCCAGAATGTGGGCTGTAAGAGGCTGAGGAGTCATTGTAAATTGGGACCAGCTTCTTAGAGGCATCCTCATCCCCGTACAGCCCAAAGCAAGACTCTGGGAGCGAGGAGAAGGCTGAGGACCAGGCAGGGCAAGGTCCCCTGAGTGCCCCGAGTTGTGGTAATGTAGCTGGGGAGCCATGGGAGAAGTTTCAGAGGAGTGGGCACTTCCTGAGTCACAGCTGGATATTGGGGAGGGGATGACACAGGGGCACTGACCTAAACCAGCACCTACGATAAGAGACAGAATTTCATGGGGACCAGAGGGGTAGGGGCAGCCTTGGGGACTTCTTGGAGGGCAGAGTTTGTAGGCCCAGGCCCGGCAGACTTCACTGGGTGGGGTGGGGGCCTCCGGGGCCAGAGATTCGTCGAAGGGGAGGGGATGTGGTGCAGGAGGAAGTGGCAGAACCGACGTAGCCTGGGAGAGCAAGTCGGGGCTGCGGGCGGGGGCTGCAGTGCGGCCCAGGCCCTACTAGGGGAATCGCCGGCCTCTCGGGCCGGCTCCTCTGGTTCCCTGCGGCCTCTCGGGATCACGAAGCACTCGAGATATCGGTTTCCCCGCGCCGCGGGGCGGGGTGGGGACAGCGTGGGTCTCGGAGCTGCCTGCAGGGGGCGCCCGTGAG
>NW_006433949.1:8118794-8123087 GCF_000325575.1 Pteropus alecto | reverse complement strand
GGGAATGGTGGCGGCTCTCGAGGGATTCGGTGCTGGACAGCCCGAGGCACCAAGGAGGGTCGCAGAGCAGACGCCTCTGCGTTCCCGCACAACCACCCCGCTTTAGACTTTAATTTCCTGACTGTACAATGGGAAGTCGAGAGCTCTGCGGAAGGGGGTGTGGGAAGCAAGAAGCTGGAGGGCGGGTCTCCCCACCCCCCTTTCCCTGGGACTGGGAATCAGTGGCTGGTTCCTGGGGGAGGATTAGGCCGCCTGCCCTCTGTAGCCAGCTCTCCCTCCCCATCACAGGCAGCACCCAGACCCGTCTCCACCCAAAGGGCCTTGTACTCCCCTCTGGCCTGGAGTTCAGGCTGCCCTCCCCTCCGCCTCTGCTCTCCAGCTGCTGTGGACTCCTAGCCTCTAAACACCCCAGAAGACTCTCCATGTCATCTCCATGCTCAGCCAGAGCTCAGCCTTGGTGTCCCAGCCCCTGGGACCGTGATAAGGAGCTCTTGGGAGCACAGCGGGTCAGGGAGGATGTTGTGGGTCCAGGGGCTGCCTCGTTAGTCCTGCTATGCTGGGAAGGCTCTGGCCTCCGGGCCAGTCCCTTGTCCCTGGCCTTGGCAGGTCCATGGCAGGAGCTCCTCACTGCTTGTTCACTGGCAGTGGTGTCAACACCTCCTTGTTCTGCCCTTGCTTTTGGGGTCTCCCTGGCTCTCCCAGGTCTTAGTGTCCCTGAGGCCACTGCCCCTCCATCCCCATCCTCTCATGCAGATCAGGTTCTGGGCGAAGCTGGCTTCCCTGTTCATAGCCTCAGTGGGGTGGAGGGCAGGCAGCCCAGGTGGCTGGCAGGAGACAGGCTTTGGGCCAGGCTGGTCCTGGGTGGCCTTTGAGGGCTTGCATATTTCTTCACTCATTTTGGCCTGCGAAGTACAGGTTCCAGACCATACCCTGGTCCTGCCCCCCACTCCAGGAGCCCACTGCCTAAGAGCTCAATGACTGGCTTCAAGGACAACCCAATGAACTGGAGATTTTGATGCCCAAACCTGGGTTCTGGTCTTGACTCGCCCACTGAGCGGCCTTGGGCAACTAACTCACTGTCCCTGGAATCATTCTCACCTGCAACACAAGCATGATTCAAGCAATGCTTACGGTGCAGAGCTGTGGTGCAGGGTAAATGAGAACCGGGCATTGGCTGTGGGAGGTGGAGGGAGGCAGGGCAGACCAGAGGACAGGTCAGGGTCTGTGTTGAGCTGGGGAACTGTGGAGGGGGTCTGTTAGCCTCGCGGGGTCGGGGAACACCACAAAGATTGCTGTCAGCAGAGGGACATGTGGACTCTACTTGGCTTGGGAGCAAGCACTTGTCTTCAGGGCATCACACCCCACAAAATTCAGGGCCTCTGGATGGCCCTGGGCAGTGCCTGCTGTGTAGGACCACAGCCAGTAGTGGCTCTCTGCAGAGACCTGAAGTCCTGTAGTAGCTCTTGCTACCATTTAATTTGCCTAATTCCTGAGCGACCTTATCCTGGATAAGCTGGAAAGGCCACCCCAACCATTTTACGGCGTCTGCCTTGTCTGCTGCACCTCAAACTGGGTGCTGAAAGATGCACACACGTGAGAGCCTCCGGAAGGATGGCCGGATGGACGGCAAAGGCATGAAGGGTGAGCGGAGAAAGGATTTTGGGGTGTGTGTGTGTCAGGATGCTGAGGAGACCACTGGAATCAGGTGCTGAGTTGACAAAAGGGACATGTCCCGACCCCTAGGTAAGGGGTCTGGGCCCGGGGAAGCCCTGGAGACCGCAGAAGGGAGGGGTTGCCCTGTGGCCTGGAGGTTGGAGGGAGCAGCAGGGTGTGGCGCCTGACCGTGGGACCCTGGAGGTCTGTGCTGGGCCCAGGTCGGGGAAGCGAAGTGGGAAATGGCTAGGAGCTTGGAGCCAGGGTGCAGAGAGGAGCCCCTGGGAGACTGCTCCCCTTCTGGGTAGGGCCTGGGAGCTCCGGGTGGGGAGAAGGGGCAGTTTAGTTTCAGAGGTCCCTCAGCCCACCCACAGAATCATGGAAGGGGCCCCTGTGATATGGAGGCCATAAGATTGTGCTGGGGACAGGAGGGTCTGGGTAGAGGGGAGAGCAGCTGCCCCTCACTCCAGCCCCGGGGAAGTGGGGGCGCCTAGGGAAGGCGGGATGCACCAGCTTTCTAGGACCTCCTCAGGCCCTCTCTGACATGCCTCTGAGCCTCGCACTGGCTGTTACCTTTGCCTGGAGTCACTCCCTCTCTGTCCCCTCATTTCCCTGTCCTCCAAGTCCAGGCCAAATGGTCCATACTCTGAGGAGCCGTCCAGATTCCTCCGGGCCCTCACCCACTTCTGCAGTACAGGCCTGTGTCAGGGGTTGCTGGGCAGGGGCTAGAACTGTCTCTCTATAGCTCCCATCTCTGGGGCTGCTCCAACCAGCGCAGTTGTGGCCTGCGGGAAAGGCCGCCTCAGTGCACCGTGGAGAAGGGACCGACATTGCTCTGGCGCTTCCCTTGGTGTCTGGGCTGATGGTCTCTGCCCAGAGACCCCCAGGGCTGATATCTGTCTGCCCATTTGTCACAGGGGCATTCACCTCTGACCCCTCAGTGGCCTCTGCAAACTGTGGGCAGGGTCCAAGGGGCGTCTGAAGTGGATGGGCCAAGAAACAGTGGCGGGGCCGCGCTCCAGTTGGTCTCGCTAGCCCTCCCACCTTCTCCCTTCAGCTTCGGGGGCCACATCATCGCAGCTTCATCCCAGGGACCCCAGGAGTGGCCCGCCTCCCTCCTGTCCTCAAAGTAGCTGTCCTCTCCTCTGAGAAGTCCCTGCAGCCATGGTCCTGGCATCGCCCCATTCAACAGGCCGGGCTCTACCAGAATCCCACCCCGGGCTCACTCGGGTCTGTGTTCCCAGGGCCATCTGGAAGCCCCTCCACCTCCCCCGCCCCCCGACAATGTCGCCTCTTCAGGCATCGGAGTGCCTGTCCTCCTGCCATTAGAGGGATCGCCTGAGGGCTGTTCGGATGCAGAGCACTCGCAGGCCTGCTGTACACACAGGAGGAGCCTCCGCACAGGGGGGAAGCCGCTTGTGCAGAGTCCCAGGGAGTGTGGAACAGAACTGCCTCGTCCACCACAGCGTGGGCACCTGGCACCCTGTGTTGAGTGGCTCCTTGGAGGGTGGTGTCAGGTGAGGTGGCCTATGGGGGGGTGAGTGACCTTGTCAGGCTGGGGCGAGGCGGGGCCTTCAGCCTCTCTGGCATCTGGCCAGGACACTTGGGGATTGGAGGGGATTCTGGGCCTCCAGTGGGAGAAGGGAGCCCTGGAGCCCTGGGGGCTGGTGGTGTGGAGGCTGCTCTGGGGGCCGGGCTCCGTGCAGTGAGCTTGCTCTCTACCCCATTCCTGCCCACATCCTGTCCCCAGGGGCTGAGATCAACAGCCACACACCCCAGGGGCAGGGGGGTGGGGGCCCCGCTGGGTGCCTGCATGGGCACCTCAGGCCCAGCCTGCACCAAGTTCCTGGAGCTGAAGCTGCTGGCAGCCCTGAGGGGCGGGAGGGAAGAGGCGGTAGTACTTGGGGGTTGCTCACCTTTAGGCAACACCGGAAGACACCTGCCAAGACGAAAGGGGCTCGGTGGGTCCTGGGGCCCAGGCTGGGCCACACCAAAGGCTTGCGATTGGGAGCAGGAGCTAAGCTACCTGTCCAGCTCTTCTTGTTGCCCTCTCTACTCTCTGACCGAGCTCCCGTAAGACGAGACGTTGGTGCTTCTTAATCCACCTTCCATCTTTCTCACCTGTCTTCTCGTAGACTTTGTCTCTTTGTGAAGTTTCTGTGAGAATTCCTCCGCGTGGTCTTCAGATCCCAAACTGCATTCCTGAAGCACATCGTATCGAGTGTGTTCTCTGTCTCAATTCTCTATTTTTAATTTCTGGGATTTTACATTATTTCTTGTTCATCTTTGCCTTGTTTCGTTTCTGCCAATGGAATCGTAAGTTTTCATTCTTGTTTATGGATGCTATTCCTTTATCTCTTTAAAGTTCCTAAATGTATTTGAAAATCGCTGTTAGATAACTGTTACCTTCATCTCTTCTGGAATGAATTAATCTCCATATTTTGCATGCCGTCACTTATCTTTCTTAGTCTGAATTTTCCTTTTGTGCTTTGAAATTGTGGTTTATAGGCTCATCTTAAGTGGGAGCTGAGGTCCTGGAGGCAGGGAATGAATGACCCGCATGCCAGGGTAGCCGCTGGCTCTCAGGACAGTTTCCTGGGACACATCTTTCTTCAGGGTTCCCTGCTGTTGGCTCAGGGC
>NW_006433949.1:8106089-8118730 GCF_000325575.1 Pteropus alecto | reverse complement strand
CAGCAGCTGGGATGCTGCCTGGCACTGAGTAGGTATTTGGGAAACATTTGCTGTGAGAAAGTAGTGGAGGGTTCTCAGGCAAGGACTCTGGAGCCCAGGAGTGGGTCTGGTGTGGCTGCGACAGGTCCAGGTCCCTCCGCTGGGCTCGGTACGTGGCCTTTAGCTGCACCCAGAAACAGGTATTCAGGATCCTGCCTGGAAGCTGGCGGGAACCTTCATCCAGCAGGCGCTGGGGGTACAGCCACCATCTGGGAGTGTGTGCAGAAAGCCTCGCTAGTCTGACATAGAAGGAGACAGAAGTGTGCTAGGAGATATGTGGGTTTTGATTAAATGGAGTTTTAATTGAAGTGGCCAGGCCCGTGGGGGTGAGGAAGGAGGCAGGAAGAAGCCGCGTTTGGAGTCTGACTGCTGGGAATCCCATGTGGTTGTCTTTTCAAGGGTCATGCACGTTCCCCAGCATGTGTCTCTAGTTTGTATGGGACAACGTCTGACCTCTGCCCTGTCCCCAGCAAAGGACAATCACAAGGAAATATTACATGATTAATATTTAATTTCCCCTCCTGGCTAGCAACAGAAGACTCAAGGATTAATTAGATGGATAGAGCCAACAGAAAGGATTAGAAAATTGCCAGATCCTGGCCTCACCCCCTGATCCCCTCCCCATGGGCCTCGCGACCTTCCTGTCGCTCTTGGAGGCCTCTGAAGGGAGGAAAATGGAGAGGGGCCAGGAGGCCCCAGAAAACACTTCCTGCTGCAGTGTTTTCCATGGGCCTTCCCCCAGCTTAATTCCAGCATTTATGTGGAATTTATGCTCATGACAAGGCTGGGAGAGCTCATTGACCTCTTTGGGCCTTAGCATCCTCATCTGTAAAATGGTGCTCATGGCTCCCGATGCCCCCGTCAGGCTGCTGATTTGAGACAAGTGATTTAAGAGGGTCTGGAGTACACTCTTGGTATTCAGGCAGGTAGGCCCTGGGAGAGCACAGGGTTTGGTGACTCTGTGGTTGCTGGAGACCAGAGGCTCAGGCTCTCTCGAGCTGACTGATGGTGTGCATTGATTCTCAGTTTCTGTCGGTGACACATTAGTACCTTGAAACTGACCATAATGGGAGCATTTACACCATAAAAGCCTGGCAAAGGCCACAAATCATGGTGCCCCCACTCCAGGCCGATTTGCCAGCCTAATGCCGAGAAGCTCCTCGGCTTCCCATAGAAGGGTGAGAACAGCGGTTCCCAGCTCCTCCCTGCCCTGCCTGCCCGCAGTGCCTCGGGCTCCGCCGATGTGCTCTGCTCTGCTCACGGCTGGGAGATGCCCAAGTTGCCCATGGGGCCAGGCCAGCCTCACCTGAGGATGTGCTGTCAGCAGCTAGCAGAGCCTACAGGAAGAGTGGATGGGGAGCGGGACATGCAAGGAAGCAGCCTTTTAAGGCCTGGCTGGCAGGGGCCTTGGGTGTGTCTTTAGCTCCTTGCAGGCTTGACCTGGGCAGGAGGATCTGGGCAGTTGCGTCCAGGATCTGGCGAGGCATCCCAGGCCTGGTGGATAGCAGGAAGGCAATTTCAGGAAGGGCGTTGGTACCAGGCGCTGTTCAACATGGCAGCCCAGAGCGCAGAAGGTAGCTGGTCCCTGGGGCTGCTGGGAGAGCCTCACAGAGCAGAGCGCTGGGTTAGGCCCCTCGAAGGCCCTTCCGCACCAGGCATTCGGCTCACAGGGACTCGACTCAGCATTCAGGGTGGGTGCCGATGGTGTGACCCCATCAGCAGGGCTCTGGACGGTGCATCAGAGCAGCCCAGCTACCACTCCACAGACATGTGATACGTGTTTTGGTCAAGGGCATCACCGATAGGCTCACTTTGTTGGCCCCCTGGCAGGGCCCAACTGAATCTGGATGATGGTCTGCACTCAAATCAGGCTTCTAGCCCGGGCTGGTTGAATGGGTGGGGATTGTTGCACCTCTCAGTGCAAATTACCCTGGAGGCTGGAGCTGGCGTCAGAAGGACGCAGGTGGCTATGAGGCGCTAGGAGGGTGGGCAACTCGCTGGTGGTGGGAGGCTCCCTGGGGCTTACCTGGCCTGGCTGGGCCCGATCAGACTGGGCGCTGATACTGCTTCTGCTGCTGCGGCTGGGCCTGGGAGGCCCCAAGTGGAAGGCAGGCCTGAGCCTGTCACTTCCCTTCTGCACAACGAGGATGAGACAACCCTGGACACAGCCTCTGCAGTTGGGCGGGCGCTGATGAATGCTGCTCTGGGCTGCAGGCTGGGAACACCAAGGGACGCCCTGTGTGGCCAGGGATGGCACCAGGAGATCTGGTGTGGCCCGCCTCTGCCAATTACTCACTTGTGAACAGCTGGCCGGCAAGTGCCCACTGTGTAGCGGGAGTTCAGCAGCGCTTGTTTGTGCCCCTTGGCAGTGGGCCCCTGCCAGGCCTGGGAGAAGCCACAGGCTGTGAGAACCTCGTGGTTTCTCAGAAGCTTGGCCTCCTCTTCTCTCCTCCTGCTTTCTGGTATTGGATGCTCCACTCCGAGCCTCCTAGTGGGCACAAAGAACGCCCCCCGGGTGTGGCTGCAGCCCATGCCAGCGCAGCTCCAACCACCTGAGGCACATTGGAGTTAGAAGGAAACTTGGGGCTCATCTATTGCAACCCTATGTCACCTCTGTGACAGGGCAGGAGGAGCCTGGCCCTTGGAACATGGCGAGTGACCTTCTCCCAAGGTCGGCCATCCCACCTGATCCTTGTTTCCTGGAGGAAAGAGGGAGAATGTAGCCCCCAGAGCCCACTGTGCAGATGGCTGAAAGGTAGCTTTGGGCCTCTTGTCCCCGGCCAGGCGGCAGCTGCTGCCTGTGCACTCTTAGGGCCCCATGAGGGACTGGAGGGGGTGGTGGATTTGGCATGGGGGACACTGTGAGCATACGTGAGTGTGACGGGTGGAGGCGGAGGCAGTGGGGAGAGGCCCCTGGGGCTGGCAGGGGAATGGAGACCATTTTACAAGTTCAAGGGGGTTCACTGGGGGTTTGGGCTGGAGAGATCAAGATCGTTGGCTGCTGCTTCTGAGGGGTCTCAGTAATTCCTTACACTTCTATGGCATTTTGAATCTGGGGAAGCCCTTTCAAATCTGTTTCTTTCCTTCTCATGGCTGAGAGCTGAAAAGGCCCCCAGAGGCTCTGTGGGGTCCAGTCTCCTCACTGTGTTAATGGGGAAACCGAGACCCAGAAAGGAAAACCATCCTCGTCCACGGTCTCCCAGCAAGTCCAGGCTGAGCGCCCCACTTTCTGCCTGACGCCGAACTGAATTCAGTCTGTCCCCGTGTCAGCCAGGCAGAGGAGAAGGCTGGGGAGTGGGCGTGGGAGAAGGGAGGCGAGGCCGCTGCCCCGCCCAGGTGTGCAGTCAGCTGGCGGGGGCTGCTAAGGGGCGGGCTCCCTCTGTGCCTGCTCTGCCACCCTGTGCAGCGCTGCTGGTGAGGCAAGAGGACTTACCGGCTGGCAGTGGGAGACAGGCCCAGACGGACCCCCAGATCCTTCCAGATGGGAGCTCTAGGGATCATCGGTCCTGCTCCTGACCTGGGCCGTGTGGGGAGGTGCTGGTAGTTTCCAGGGAGAGCTCGCGGGGGATGGAGCTGACCGAGGCTGCCTGAGAGAAAAGGTGGGTGGGCCTGGGAGAGCTGGAGGGTCATGGCAGAGCTGGAGCTCAGGGACCAGGAGACTGGCAGGGCTGCCACCGAGGGCTTGAGAAGCTGAGCACGGGGGGCTGACACTAGTGACTTAACTTGGAAAGATTCTCAGCTCTACTAGAAAATAAACGGAACCTGTGGCTGCGGGCCACTCCCGGGAACCTTCTTTAGCTGTGCCCACTCTGCCGCGGTCCGGGTCCTCATGTGGCTTCTCCTTTGACAGGTACCTTGGGAACTGATGCTGAGCTGATCCAAGATGCCACCGGTGCCCCTGGAGGGGGTCTGCTTTCTGGAGACTCCAAGGCAGCCGTGGAGAAGCCCTTAGAGAGCGTCCGCTCTAACAGCAGGGACGCTCTTGGCTCCTGTCAGGAAGGGGCTCAGGGGCCTGAGCAGGGCCAGCTGCACTGCAGCTATGGACCGTGAGCTGGCCCGGCCCGCGTCCTTGCCGACTCTGTCTGTCTGCGGCCATGCCCACCATGGGCTCCTCAGTGTACATCGTGGTGGAGCTGGCCATTGCTGTGCTGGCCGTTTTGGGCAATGTGCTGGTGTGCTGGGCTGTGTGGCTAAACAGCAACCTGCAGAATGTCACCAACTACTTTGTGGTGTCACTGGCGGCAGCCGACATTGCGGTGGGAGTCCTTGCCATCCCCTTTGCCATCACCATCAGCATAGGGTTCTGTGCCGCCTGCCACAGCTGCCTCTTCTTCGCCTGCTTTGTCCTGGTCCTCACACAGAGCTCCATCTTCAGCCTCCTGGCCATCGCCATTGACCGCTACATTGCCATCCGCATCCCACTCCGGTGAGCTGGGGGCCCCGGGGGTGGGCTGCCCCGTGTTCTCTTCCATGGCACAGCTCGTGCTGGGTTCATGTTTGTTCAAAGGCTGCCTGTGCCAGGGTCTGGTCTGTGTGGTGAACCCAGGGTCAGGGTGAGGTCTGTGGTGTCAGACTGTTGATGTGACAGGGCCATGGAGCTCAGTCTGGGGCTGCCCAGGTCTTGACACGTGGCCAGCAGTTGTACAGCCTAGCTGTCCTTGTGGGCACATGGCACCTTGGCCCTTCCCAGACTCCCGCAGGCTACGCGGTAGAGGCCGCCATGCTCTGGTAGATGCATGTGGCCCAGGCCTGGGTTGTGAGTCTGGCCCATCCCTCGCACAGCATGATGCTGGGGTGGGCGGGGCGCCGCGGGGAAACCACAGGACCTTGGGGCTAGAAGCCTGCCCGCCCTCCTCCAGCTCCTCTGGGCTGGTCTCACAGTTCGCACATTAGGAAAATGACCTAGAGAGGGGAAGGGAAGTGACTTGGCCAAATGCCACAGTGAGTCATTTGAACCTATATGCAAATTCTGTGCTGTTTAGGTCACCAAGTACTCATGGTCTGGGAGGCAGCCTGTGCACTGGGGAGAGGAGGGCGGGCTGGTGGAGGGGATTTTTGTGTTGGATCCTTCAGCCACTTACTGTGTAAGCGAAGACTTCCCCTGAGGCTGAGCCCCAAGGCCTCCACCTACCTGGCCAGTTTTGAGTCTAGGAAATGTCCCTCCTGCTGGAGGTGGAGGCTGAGCCCCAAGGCCTCCACCTACCTGGCCAGGAAGTCTAGGAATGTCCCTCCTGCTGGAGGTAGAAGGGTGGCTGGGACCCCATTGAGGGAGGTCTCAAAGGACTGGCGTACCCCATTCCCTTTGGTGAATTCTCCCAAACAGGTGGGGTGCCTACCTGTGGAGCAGACCCCAGCCGCCCCACGCAGGGCCAAGGGCACCCCAGCCAGGAGGAAAAGCAGGCTTAATGAGCAAATGGAAATTTAGAGTGTCAAGCCCAAGGGGGCCCGTAGAGGTCATTTCCTCTCATCTTCTGGATGGAAAAATGAGGCCCAGAGAAGGGAGCCAGCCCTCAGGGCCACACAGCGAGTTAGTAGCACAGCTGGGACTGGGCCTGGGAAGAAATGTGGCCTGCCACCCACTGCACCTTCAGTCTTTGGGGAGCTGAGTCACAGGGTGGCCTTTGTCTCCCAGAACCTGCACCAAGTGACCATTTCTTGTCACAAGGGCTCTAAGAGGGAAGCGGGCACCCTCGTCATGTTGCTCAAATGAGGAAAAGAGCCTGGGCCCCATGTGGCCCTACGGGATGCTCTGCATCGCAGGAGAGCCTAGCACCCTTGTCAAAATAGAAGGCCAGCCTCAGCGGGCAGAGCTGAGTCCAGAGTCCAGGCTCGTCGAGGGACGGCTGTGAATATGGAGGCCTGTCTGTGGGTTTCCAGGTAGACCAGGCCGAGCATGGGCTAGGGCTGGGCCAGCCCTGATGGAAACATTCTCTGGGGAAGCAGAGGCCTTGCTTTCACTTTCTCCCCTGACTCACAGGGCAACAGCATTCTAGGGAGAGATCAAGGCTGCTGGTCTCAACCGAAATGGCCTCAGCTTCTTTTTCTTGCTTTTGTTTTCTGAGAGTCAAAAGAATGACTCCCCGATGTAGGAGGATGGGACATGCTGTGTGACCGTGGAAAGTCAGCTGTCCCTCTCTGGTCTGTAAGAGGGAACGAACCTTTCTGAGCTCACAAAGGTGTTGTGTTATGAGGGTCCAGTGAGTGGATGGGAGTGACAAGGCCCTGAAGGAGGTTGGTGGGTGGGGTGGGTAGGGATTCAGCTCTTTCTTGAGCTGTCGGAGGCTCAGAGCTAGGCCCCTGGATAGAGTCATGAGCCTGCCCTCCACCCCATGCCTGACTCCCATGATCCTCTGGAATGGGACCTAGTTGTACTCAGACCCTGGTCATTTGAACTCTGCTTGATAAGCCTTTGGAAGGATCAGCCTGGGTCTCCTGGATCTGGGAGCTGATGGGGGTGAGGATGCTGCTGCTGCTCAGCCTCCTTCTCGGGCAGAGAGCTTCACAGTTGCCAGATGATGTTATCACAGTAGCATCTCACTTGATCCTGGAGCAGGCACTGTGGCTGGGGCAGGGCGGATATTATGACCCTCCTGTTACTCATGGGGAAGCCAGAGCTGGAGAAGGAAAAGTGTTTCCTGACACTGGGGACTCCAGGACCCTTCACACGGTTCCAGGTTTCCTTGGGTCCCTTTCAATTCCTCAAGGGCCCTGGGCTGGCAGTGGCCAGGGGGTGAGGTTCGCAAAGGTGTTCTTGTGGGGGCTCCTGAGGGCAAACTGGGCATGAGGGGGAACTAGGTGGAGGAACAGGAGAAGCCGGAGCTCCAGGCGGCCCTGGAGCCACTGCCTGGCTGGGCTGCCGTTCCTGCCCGTCCTCCTCTGTCCCCTTCCAGCTGGGAACCGAGCCCCCTCTGGTGTCCTTTTCCACTCATCAGGTCCATGTGGCTACTCTGAGCCCCAGCCTCTGACCCGTGCCCTGGTTGCGTAGCCCCAGGCCTGCGGCACTTGCCCTTCCTCCCTTTCTTTCTTCTTTCCTTCCTTCCTCCCCCCGCGCCTCCCCCCCCCTTTTTTTTTAAGAATTCAGTTTCAGAAAAATCTATGTGCTTCTTTCCAAGTGCAGGGATCCTGGTGGGCTAGGGCAGGGCCTACTCAGGAAGTCGGTGAGAAAGAAGCCTGGCCAGAGGCAGAGATGGGAGCCCCCAGGACAGAGAGGCCAGGGTAAGAGACAGAGGCTTCCTTTGCCCAGGGGACTTTCGCACGCATTGGCTCCTGTCTCTCAGGTGAGCACTCTCTCTCCTTGGCAAACAGGCCAAGTGCTGAGCAGCAGTTGATGAGGAGGCCTGAAGTCTTATGTAATGAATCACCCCCATGGAGACAAAACCTGAATGCCCCAGCTTCTAAGGAGGGCAGGATCAGGAGAGAGGGCTCCCTGGAGGAGGTGACACTGATGGGTCTTGCAAGATGGGTCGGGGGACACAGGTGCAACAGGAAGGGGACCAAGCCTGGGCAAAGGCCCTACGAAGGAATGAGCCTGGGGCTCTGGGCTGGGGAGAGGTGATGGAGACAGAAGAACAGGCAGGTAGGAAGGAGTAAGGCCAGCTCAGGACCGCTGGTGTCCAGGATGGAGTTTGGGCTTCACGCAAACTCAGTAACTCTTCAATCTTGGATCACAGGCTCCTTGGGACAGCTTAGGGAAGCTCCCCTTCTCCTCTGTACGGGGCAAATGCACCCGACGCCCTACCTGGAATCATGGGAGGGGATTCTTGGATCATGGGGTGACCCTTCAATGTGGATAACAGAGAGCCCCCAGGAAGGGGCAGCCTGAGAGCTAGAGGACCAGAGCGGTACAGGCACCTCCAAGTGTGGGCAGTGGCTCTGGCATCCTCTTCCTATGACACCTGTGCGCTCCCCAGAACATGCTGGATGGCCATGTCACCTCTTCCACCAGACGGTCTACGTCTGGGCCCCAAGAGGCTAAGATGTGACTGCTCTAAATCACAGATGTGTCCCAGGGGACACTGCTGGGTCGGGCTGTGGCTTAGCCGTTGTTCCATTTGGGCCCTAATGCTGTTCCAGCTCCCTCGGGGCCTGAGTCCAGGGCCTTAAGCCTAAGGGCTTTCCTTTGAATAACAAATTTAATCTTTCCGTTGAATAACAAAATTAATCTGTTTTTAAAAAATGACTAATACTTTCATGTACTAACGCATCAAAAAAGAGCAAAAGGGTGTGTGGTGAAAAATATTCCCCCTTGCCCCCGGCCCCAGCTCCACTCCCTTCCCCGGAAGGCAGTGTTGGGAACCCTTCCAGAGACTTTCTTGACACATACGCAAGTGCTATTGGTGTGTGTTTCTGTCCCCACAAGGGGCTTTCTTTCCAGACGCAGTGGCAGACTTCCCCTTGACAACTGGGCAGACCAGGGATTTTCAGACCGTGTCCCTGAAGCCTTTGCGCCAGGCCCTGGCATCCCCACCACACATTCAGTGAATATTATTAAGCTTCCTCCCTTCCCCAGCAGCTACACTTCTGTCACTGCCTGGGAATGAGGGCAAGAAGTTGTCTTTCAAGTTGTCTGCTGCTGGAGGACAACTTGAAAGTCCTCAAGGCAGGTAGCCTCCAGGATCCTTTACACCAGGGGTCCCCAACCCCCAGGCCACAGATATCTACCAGTCCATGGCCTGTTATGACCAGGGCCGCAGAGCAGGAGGTGAGTGGCAGGCGAGTGAAGCTTCCTCTGTATCTGCAGCCGCTCCCCAGGGCCAGCATCACCGCCTCAGGTCATCAGGCATCAGATTCTCATGGGAACACTGGTCCTTGCTGCCTAAAAGGTTGGGGACTGCTGCTGTACACCATCCCTAAAACTGCTTGCTTCTGCTTGTTTGCCTCGAATGACAAGAAGCTTACTGCGACTTGAGGCAGCACATCTCTCCTGTGAACAGCTCCGCTGAGAAGCTCTTACTCTGAGCCACGATCTGAACTCCCTGTAATTTCCACCTACTGGTTTTACGTTCTGCCTTATGGACCAGTACTCACAGGCCCTGGATTCTTCGTCCCATTTTACAGATGATGAAACTGAAGGTCAGAGAGGCAGAGTGACAGTACTTATATTTAGTATTTGTAGAGTACTAAAAACAGTGTGTAGCGCAGAGCAAGTGCTATGTAAGTAAGGATTAAGTGCAGAAAAAAAATAAATAAATGAAACAAAATAAAGCCCGTGACTTCGCATTTGAGGCTCCAGAGTGGAGTAGGGCATTGCAAGCTTTTGGTAGAAATGGGCAAGTCCCTGGCCCTCTTCTTGCCCAACTCTGTTGCAGGCACCAAGCCCCCTCTGAGCAGGGCCGTGGAGCTCCTGGGAATGGCCCTGCCTGCTTACTGTTTGCATTCAGAATGGACAGTTTCAGAATCGACAAACTTACCTTGGCCCGAGTTGCCTCTGGGCTCCTGGAACATCTAAGATGAGTCCATTCCTCTCCTTGGGCCTTGGTTTCCCCAACTATAAAATGAGGGGGTTGGGCTGGATCAGAGGTCAGAGCCACCAAGTTTTTGTTAATCTGAATTAGTTGGCGGCACGGGAGATTTTGCCCAGGAAATCGGTTCCCCCACCCCTCCTGAGACCTGGTGGCACTGGGCACACATTCCGCATGGCGGCGAGGGGCGGAGCGGTGTTATCTGCCTCCTGCACACAGAGTAGACACCTGCCAGCCTGTCTCACGTGTTTGTTGCCCGTAAGCCCCCGTGTTTGCCCTCCACAGACTGCATCATGTCTATAGATGCTTCCAATTCTGGAATTAAGTTAAAGCACATTTTCCTCGGCACCTACTGTATCCCCGTCTCCATGCTGGCGATGTGGAGACGGATGTGGGAAAGCCCTGCACCCCGGGGCCCCAGCCTCGGGGGCCCAGATGGGGTAGGGATTAGTTGCTCTTGGGCAGGAAACCTCTTCAAGAAGATATCTAGCCTGAATCTGAAGGGTGGGTAGAGTTTACCAGGTAGAGGGGAGGGCGGTCTGTTGTCACCAGAATCAGAACCGGTAACAAAAGGTCATCCCTCAGAGATCACTGAGGTCCCCTTCCTCAATCAGGGAGAGGATTTTTTGGTTCTTTTAGTGAAACCTACGCCACCTTTTCTGTGGGCTGGTCCGCTTCCTGGCCAGCAGATCAGGCCACTCCCTGAGCCTGGGACTGAGTCTGGCTCTCCAGAGTGCTGAGGGGTTTCAGGCAGGTTACTTTTCCTCTCTGGACCTCAGTACCTCATGCAACTCTTTCCTCCTCACAGTTAAGACTGCTATTGAAAGGTTAAAACACACTGATCTCATCTCTCTCCAGAGGGCCGTGGGTGAATTTGGAGGGGAAAAGGGCTATCTCATTTGACCTGGGACCTCCACCCCTCGCTTACCCCCGCTGTGCCACTTCTGAAGACCCTAAGTCGGGAAGGAAGAGCATAGAGTATCAGAGATGTGAATCACCGACAGGTCTGATCTGGCCGGTTCTGCCCCCAGCCAAGGAGTCCGCCCTCCCGACCCGTTCCCACTCTGAAGGGAAGCCTCATCTAAGACCAATGTGGAGGTGACATCTTCTCCCCCTCCAAAAAATCACTTATTCATTCCCTCAAACCAAACTAATCAAGTCTCGGGGCTACTTGTAATGCTGTCCAGTGACTCTCTAAAGGTCTGAGCAGTGGTTTCCTTTCCTGGGTGCCTGTGTCCTCTTATCTCCTGTAAGGTCCAAAGCGAGGCTTGACCCTCCCCTGAACCGAGGATACCGAGGCCAGGAGCAGGAAGCAGGGCATGAGTTTCTGACTCTTGGCCCTGCCTACCCTGGTTTCTCAGGCCTCTGACGCTGGGCTTCTCTCCCCAGGTACAATGGCTTGGTGACCGGCGCGAGGGCCAAGGGCATCATTGCTATCTGCTGGGTGCTGTCCTTTGCCATCGGCCTGACGCCCATGCTGGGCTGGAACAATTGCAGTCAGCTGAAGGACAGGAACCACTCGCAGGAATTTTTTTTAATGCGAGGAAGGCCAGGTGGCCTGTCTCTTTGAGGACGTGGTCCCCATGAACTATATGGTGTACTACAACTTCTTCGCTTGTGTCCTGGTGCCCCTACTGCTCATGCTGGGTGTCTACCTGCGCATCTTCCTGGCAGCCCGGCGGCAGCTGAAGCAGATGGAGAGCCAGCCTCTGCCAGGGGAGCGGACTCGGTCCACGCTGCAGAAGGAGGTCCATGCGGCCAAGTCGCTGGCCATCATCGTGGGGCTCTTCGCCCTCTGCTGGCTGCCCCTGCACATCATCAACTGCTTCACCTTCTTCTGCCAGGAGTGCAGCCATGCCCCGCCCTGGCTCATGTACCTGGCCATCGTCCTCTCCCACTCCAATTCTGTGGTGAATCCCTTCATCTACGCCTACCGCATTCGCGAGTTCCGCCAGACCTTCCGCAAGATCATTCGCAGCCACATCCTGAGGCAGCACGAGCCCTTCAAGGCAGGTGGCACCAGTGCCCGGGCCTTGGCAGCTCATGGCAGTGATGGAGAGCAGATCAGCCTCCGCCTCAATGGCCACCCTTCTGGGGTGTGGGCCAATGGCAGCGCCCCCAATCCTGAACGGCGGCCCAATGGCTATGCCCTGGGGCTGGTGAGTGGAGAGGGTGCCCACGAGTCCCATGGAGACACGGGCCTCCCGGACATGGAGCTCCTCAGCCATGAGCTCAGGGGAGCGAGCCCAGAATCCCCCGGCTTTGACGGCCCCCTGGCCCAGGATGGAGCAGGAGTGTCCTGACGAGCCACGGAGTTTGCCCCTCCCTAAAGGAAGGAAATCTTTATTTCTAGTTGACGGGACCAGTCACGTTGGGAGAAGAGCGAGTGAGCTGGGGGACCCTTCCTGTGGCTGGTTCCCACTTTGGACTGAAGAGGGAGCCTTGGCTGGCACAGCATGAGGCCCAGCAGGAAGGGTTTGGAGTCCGACGAAGCGGACATTTCATGCTGGGAGACCCGACATCAGGCCAAGGCCACAGCACCAGAGCATCTTGGCTGGGCAGGGCCCAGTCCCCACTCCAGAAGCATCCAGAAGTGCCACCTGGTCTTCACAGAGCAGCTGTAGCAGAGCAGGCTGGCTGGCCCTGAGGCTGGGGAGTGCCCCCCACACACCAGCCTCCCCAGACTTTCCAAGGATTCTGGAGCTGCTGTGCCCGGAGGCGGCATTTATATTTTCTAGAGAAAACATAAGTGTGAGGATGTCCTTTTTATTTTATTATTTCCCCTCCCTGGCTGCAGGGTCTATTGTCCTGGCACCAGGAGTTGGCCCAGGGAGTCTCAGGCAGCCCTTTCCCGCTGCTGTGAGCTGCCATGTGCTTCTTACATCATCGGTCCTAGGGCCATCTCTTGGGTGACGAAGCTGGGCTCGAGGATGCACGGAGCCATAACGGAGTGGTGCCAGGGTGTGGCTTAAGAGAGGAAGCTGGGGCTGGCCGGCCAGGGGGGCGGGCCTGGGTACCTCAGGAGAGGCCCTATCTAACTGCCTTTTCTTCTGAAGGGAATGGTTGTTTTTTTGTTTGTTTTTGTTTTTGTTTTTTTCCTGATAAAATAAAAATGAGCCATGTTGTGTTTTAAGCTTGTCC
>NW_006433949.1:8100924-8106043 GCF_000325575.1 Pteropus alecto | reverse complement strand
CAGGCCTGGCACACATATACAGGTGCGTGTTGCACATGCAAGAGTGTAACCATATGTGCAGACAGATAGACACCCTGCCTGCTCGGGGGGGCCTCCCCAGGCTCACATCCTTTGAGGGAACAGGCTGCCTGGTTGCGCTGGATTCTAAATACCCATGCACAGTCCCACGTCCTGTGTCCCTGAGCGAGGGGCTGTGGGAGGGGAGGGCTTTTCCCCCTGGCTGCTCTCCAGAGGCCGCTGACCCTTGCAGCCTTAGGTGTCCCCTCAGTGGGGACCGGTATCCTCCCTCCTCATTACCTTCCTAAAGTCCTTTGAAGAAGATCGATCTCCTTGCACATTACCTTCTCAGAGCTGTGCCCTGCCCTCCCCGCTGCTCTGCTCCACCCATTGGCTGAGAGACCACAGAAGGATCTGGAAAGAGATGTGGGCTGGAGTTACACTGCCTTCCCCTGGAGTCACCCCTCCTCCTACTCTCAACAAAGAAACCTATAAGGAACAGGTGTTTCCTGCCCTCATGCCCGTCTGGGGGCACCTTGCCTAAGGAGATGATGCCATCCTTCTGTGATGGAGAAGTTGGAGGCCCAGGGGGAAGTTAGCAACCTGCCCCGGCCTGAGGGCCGGGCACGGTCTGGCAGGGACAGGGGAAGGAATATTAGAACTCAGGTAGTCCTCCTGCAGCCCTCGGAGCCCCATGTTACAGCTGACTAAACAGAGAGACTAAGTACTTGAACAGAGAGGTTAAGTACTTGCCCCAGGTCACACAGCTAATAAGTGGCAGAAGTGAACTTAAAACCCAGGTCGGTCTGACTGCAAAATCCACGCTTTTTTTTTTCTTTATTAACTTATTTCAACCAAATTGAAAAGTACAACATAATACCCTGTCCCCACCACTCTGCTTAAGAAATGAAACATCACAAATACAGTGGAAGCGTCTGCCCCTCCGCAGATCATGACCCTGGTTCCTACACCTGGCAACATTCCAGGGCACATCTTGATACTTTTACGACACAGAAGCTTATGTGACGATCCCCAAACCAACACAGAGAGGTTTGGGTTCTATTTTACTGTTACATCAGTCCGAGGTTCTCTAGACTGGCTGCTCAGAAGAGACAATTAGGACGCCTTGAAAAGCGCCAGAGCCAGAGCCTTGTCCCAGAGACGCCGGGTAGACCAAGGCAGCGGTAATGTCCTGGGAGTTCTAACGGACAGCCAGGGGCTATGGCCTGTCCACACTGCCTTTCTCCTCCCTCTTACACACTCTGGTCTGCGCTAGCTGTGGGCTAAAGGTAGAGCGGTGGCCTGGGCTATGCCTGAGGAGGCCACGAGCATGGATGCTGTTGGTCCTCATGACCGGTTGGTGGGTAGAAGCCAGAAAGAGAACCACAAAGGTAGAGAGGGAAGAAACATAGTGTCTCTAACCTTTTCTCAGGCTTCTTGGGACCTGAGTTTTGGGGGCTGGACTACTCAGCATGCAGGCTTTGGGTGGGGGAGGGACCGGGCAAGGGGTTCAGGAAAGGTTTCTGAGTACAACGGAGCCCCCAGTCTTCTAAGGACCAACCTGAGGCGAACCACTACGGCAGGGCAGGGTAAGGGGCCGCCTGGGAAGTAAGAGGAAATGAGATGCTGACGACGCCCCTGGATCTACTGGGTGGGACATCTCAGAGCTGGGGCACAGGCCTTCTTTTTCAGCTGTGGTGGGGAAACAGGAACCAGGGCTCAGGGAGTGGGAACGGTTCTGTGCGGCCCGCTCCTGCACCTGGGGCTGAAGCACAGCTGTGTCAGGATGGCACTCTGTGCCGAGAGCCTGCTCCTGCCCTGTCAGGTCACACGGTCCCCTGGCATGGCAGCTCTCGCGGGTTCTCGCCACAGTGGGCACACTCCCCCTGAACTCTCGTGCTGGGCCTAAGTACTGCACCCTAAGTGACACACTTCTGCTGATGGGAGAGGTCATGTTGGGGGAAAGGAAGACCTGAGGTCTGCTGTGAGGGAAGTCACTCCCTCCCTCCCTCCGGTCCTTATCTCCTCTGAAAAGTGGAAGGTATCAAATTAACCCCTTGCCCTCCTCCCGCACCCACCCCTCCCCTGTCCTGAAGCGCCCCTCACTGCAGCTGTCACCGTCATTAGCAGTAAGTGTCACTGTTGAGGTAGCCCCTGTGGTGCTACAGAGCTGCAGGGGGCGGCCGGTGGGGGCAGGCATCAGATGTCAGATGACTGGGAGCCTCAAAGGAGAGGAACTACAGAGAACACAGAACCCGAGTTTGGGGAGGCACCGTTCTAGATGCTCTCTGACTTAACCCTTTTTTTTTTTTGCTAGAGGAGAAAGCACAGCTCTGGAGAGGGCTGGGTGTGGGGAGAGGCCAAGCCACGGTGTCGTCCTCAAGAGGCTAGATTGGTGACGCAGTGTCCTCTGAGGGAAGGACTTTTTCCCGCCAGTGGGAAAGGCTTCGCATGGAACCACCCACATCTCTTTTCTTTGCCTGGGGAAGTGTTTGCGTATGTGTGCATGCTTTTGTAGAATCAGCCGTCTGGATGGGCATCAATGACCAGTAAGCTCTCAGAGAGGCCGCAGTTAGGACGCAGCAGGCTAGAACTTGAGCCCCATCTCCTGACTCTCTGTTCCTCTCTCAACCGCTTAATAAGCTCCTTCCTGCTTTAGACCGGGGGGCAGACGGGGGCTGGTGCACAGGGAACTGTCAACCAACTAGGGAAAATAAGCCAGATGCAGCCTGTCTGGGCAGCAAGAGGTGAGGGCCGTGCACGGGACCTAGGCTCCGGGAGTTCATTGGAACACGTTGCAGCCACCTGGGGGATCAGGCAGGTGGAAGTTGAGTTAACTTTTAGAGTTAGTCAACTCTGGGCCTTCTCCTGAGCGGGTTTGCCAG
Organism: Pteropus alecto; assembly: GCF_000325575.1. Lineage (NCBI taxonomy): Eukaryota > Metazoa > Chordata > Mammalia > Chiroptera > Pteropodidae > Pteropus > Pteropus alecto. The sequence continues at coordinate 8,103,161 of NW_006433949.1, read as the reverse complement.
GAGACAGAGGGAGAGGAGTGAATGTGCGCCTGATTTACATCTGCCTACACGGAATTATGCCATCCACTTACAGGCAATTTTCAAGTTAAAATGTTGTCAGAGGGTTGTCACAGTTTTGATCTTTCTTTTCTGTTCTTTCCCAATCCACCCACATTTTTTTAGTTGCGTTGGAAAGGGGAGTGAGGGGGATAGAGCCTGGTTTAGATTCAGAGATTTTTGGAATTGTTAAAGATAGACGGAATTAAAAAAAAAAAAATGTATCTAGTTTTAGGAAAATTCAGGACCAGAGCTCAAAGTCATAATGACTCTGTTGACGGCAGAACTTTTAGAGGCCGGGCCAAGCATCGTGCAGTTGTCTGCGGGCTATATCTCTCGGGGTTTCAGCTCGACTCTCTTTTGTGCCTCATCCCGAGACAGGCGATAATCCCTCCACACACTCCTTCCAGCCACCACCCTGCGTCCCCGAGCTCTGAATGGGAGTCAGCACCACGCTCAGACCCTGGCTTTGCCACCGACTTCGTCTCCGGCTATGGGCAAGTCACTCTCTGAGCCGCCTGCCTACTTTTACCTAAAACGGGATAATAAATATAAAAGTGCTTTGGCAGGCTTTCTAACATAAATGCCCAGGATTATCATCCAGTGTGATAATAATAAATAATAATAAATCAAACAAACCCATTTTCAATGCAGGAAACACAAGAGGGCAAGCAGTCATAGCTCCAGTGTTCTGGCTAGCGGAGAGTAGAAAGGAGGCTGGAAGGAAAGAGACGGCTACTTCCTTGGTTTCTATATGCTGTTCACTGGCATTGCCCAGCCATTGTCAGATAAAGAAACGCAGTGAGTGTGAATCTAAACCAGGCACCTGGAAGCCTCTGGTGTCCGTGGGGGCCGGGAGGTAGATGCGGGAACCGGCAGACGACTGAGGCAGAGGCACTGGCTATGTGGATTATTGGCTATCTTTAGCCCCATCCTGTCCCATTTGTTTATATAAATCTCAAATCCTGAGGAGTTAGGGCTTATTAAAGAGGTGAACAGGGAAGGATATAGTAAACGTCTGGACTGACAGAATGAGGATTCAAAATGACTCAAGGGGCTGGACAGATAAAACAGCAAAGATCAGTGTAAAGTCCTGCGCAGAGTTTGAAAAGCAAATGTGCAGGAAGTTCCAAACAACACGGACATGTCAGCGGCTAAGTTCAGCATCAGCTAACTATGTGAAAAATGCCAGAGAAAGAAGCCACTGTGGCCTCAAGCTGCATTGCATCACAGTTATTAGGCACCCCAGGGGTCCCTGCTCAAGGCGAAAGACTTGTGCTCAGCTCTCAACACCACAGCTGATCACTGACAAACTGAAATACCTCTGTGGATGTGGCTGGCTGCCACAAGATGGTAGACTCTTGGCAGAATTACACCTGGCAGAATCGGCAAATGGCCGAAGGAAGGCGATTAAGACGGGGAAGGTCTAGAAAATGGAAACTGAAAATGGCTGTAGGAAGTGAGGTCGGAGATGACTTAGGGAGCACTACGGCAGCAGGTGAGCAGACCATAGAGGGAACCGGCTTGCTCTGTGCTGCTGTCAAGGGCATAGATAGGCTTGGTAGGACAACCTAAAGGAGCTACAGGGTTCACAGATGCTCTGGCGGGATAACTAGTTCATGTTTGAGGCCACTAGGCTGCAAAAATTTAATGGCTGGGTCTTCGATGCACTCTAAGGGCAGTCAGTGCTCATTGGCCTAGAAGGGGCCTGTGCACCTTTGTGGGCCCTCGAGGATCCTTCCCCGAACTGCAAGGACACAAGTTCAGATAAGGATGGTTCATCTTTCTTGGCCAGAGTAGTCAGTCTTTGGAAGCCCAAAGAAAGCCTGAGGGATAAGACAGGTAAGTGGAAGGAGGGAATGACACAGTGTATTAAAAAAAAGTCAGCATCTGAATCAAGTTTATGGGTATAGGTTGGAGGTGATTACCTGGTATGGACAGAAAGGAATCAAAAAGGCCCCAAGCCCTGAGCCAACGGAATACGCCCAAGGCCTGAAAGTCCTGCCACCGGAACCACCTATGGTGACAGCAATGTCACCCCCAGCTTAAGTGCACTGCTGTCTCAGGGTGCGGGGAGCCTGTGATTAATCGGGTCAGCATGTGGACACGTGGTTGAGCAGCCAAAGGGGCTGGGTAAAGAAGGTTTCATGCAGCACATAAAGCAAATTTGCCAACTTTACAAAATGCTCTACGCAGTGAGT
>NW_006433949.1:8079267-8100453 GCF_000325575.1 Pteropus alecto | reverse complement strand
CTGCCCCACCGATTGAGCCAAACCAAAGGCTATCATCCATCCTCTTAACACGCTCCCTGCCTTTCCCGTTCGGGAAGGCCTCTGATTCAGCGACCCCCTGAACAACCATCTCCTCCAGGAGGCCTTTCTGAGCCCTCTGCTGAAAGCTGCTTCTCCCTCTTCTGAGTTCCATTAGCACTCAGTGCCTGTCCTGTGCACCTGAAGTTTGTTACCTACTTCCGGTAACACCTCTTCTTCTGCTGAGGTCTGACTTAACTGCTGGTTTTCACCAGTGTGCGTTCTAGCTCTCTACCTCGACCGCAAGTTCGAATCTCAACCACAGAGTCCCAGAGAGTGAAGTGGGAATAGTCATCGCCTCCATTCCAAGGCTAAGTGTAGTGAGCACTAGATAAGGCGTGCTGACCAGAGCATGGCCATGAAGTCGAGAGGCCTGGGTTTCAGTTCTTTGCTGGTACCAGTGGGTCATGTGACTTTGGGTATGGCGGGCATGTTTCCTTCCCTGCAAAATGATGGACAGATGCAAATGTCCCTTCCAGCTCTGGTATTCTCTGAGTCTATATGACTGAGGGCTGACCAAGCCCTAGGCCTAAGGAAGGAGCAAGGAAGGCTATGGACCAGCCTTTGGAGGGAGAGAAGAAGAGGGAGATGGGGAGCTAATAGCTCTGGAGGAAGGAAGGACATGCTGGGCTAATGGGATAATTGGATAATCCTCAGAGCTAGGGGCTGCCAGGCTGGGGCCAGCTGTTAGAAGCAGACACAAATAGCACAAGCAAAACAAGGGTGCTGGTGCAGGAAGCAGCTTGCTGAGAGATATGGAGGAGGGGCGGTGGTGGCCAGAGGGTGGGGTAGGGGGATAGAAGTGAAATTAGAGCTCCCTTACCCCCTGGTCTACGGCACTGTTGAGAACAGGGCCCTTAGGGACCTTGTGCTCTGACCTTAGAGCAAAGATTCCATTCAGGGGCTGTGGACCCATTTCTGCATTAGTGGACATAGGGGACATTCTTAGAGACCCTGGACTTATTCTGGCCTTGAGGGTGTCCCTCCACCAAGATGAGCCTTAGGGACCATGAAGCCGTCATCCCTGCCCATTGGGATTATCTGCAGATGGACCATCTGTCTGACATGGTTGTGAAGATGTTGCTGGACACTTGTAAAATAATGATTTAGGATGCAGATCTTAGGGTTCCCTTTGTTCCAGGCTAATAAGTGGATCTGTCCGTGGGGTTGGGCATAGAATAAAAACAATTGGGGAGGGGCCTCTGGTCTGGCAGTCAGAAGCCTGGCTTCTAGTCCCAGGTCTGCTGGGTCACATAATTCATGATGTCATCTCTCCAGACCTCAGTGAGCCCATCCGTAAATGGAGGGTGATATACAATACCTTTCCTGCAGGGCTGATAAAATGTGAAGATAAAATGCAATCATGAGTGGGAAAGTGATTCGGAATTTATAAGTGCTCTGCAAACTACTTTAGTTCCCATCCTGTTTCTAACTCTATGTGATTTTAGAAAGGCCATTTCCCTTCTCTGAATTCTAGTTTTTTTCTACTACAAGGTGATGAAACCAAACTAGATGCTTTTTATTTTCCCTTCTAATTTTAGTGATTCTAATCCTTATAAAAATAGTATATTTACATTTGTATACACTACAAGGAAAGTATGAGAAAGGAAAATTTGAGGCTAATATTATTTATGAATATAGATATAAAATACTCTATATTAGCAAACCGTATTCAGCAATGTATTACAATAACATAAATCATGACCCATTAGGGATCATTCCAGGAATGCAAGGATGGCTTAACATTAGATAATGAATCAATGTTATTCGTATTAATAAATTAGAAAATATTATAGGAGCATCTCAATAGATGCAGAAAGTGATTTTGATCAAAAAAGTAAATATCCATCCATAATAAAAATTCTTAGCAAACTAGAAATACAAAGATATTTTCTTAATTCAAAGGGTATTTTTCAAAAACATACAGCAAACATCATGCTCAACGGTAAAAGAGTAAAGCCTTCTCCTAGCAAAGACCAAGCCCACTACTCTATTCATATTTTACTAAAGGTCCTAGAGATCACAATAAAATATGAAAAATAAAAGATATAAGACTGGGAAAGGAATAAAGTGGCATTATTTGCAGCTGAGTTGACTGTCTATATAGAAAAATCCAAAAAACTTCTTTGGAGTATTATTGAAACTAACGAGAGTTCATCAAAGCTGTCGGGTATAAGATTAATATAAAATCGATAGTGTTCCTATATACCAGCAAAACTATTATAAGAAGTAATTTTTTAACATATCGTTTGCACTTGCAAAAAAAACCTAGAAGTTACCTAGGAATAAATCTAACAAATACACACAAAAAAGAAGATTCAGATTGGTGAAGAGACGTGCCGTGCTCATGGATGAAAAGAGTCAACTTTGTAAAACTGGCGGTTTTAATTGATCTCTAAATCAATTTGGAGATCCAGTGCAATTCCCTTAAAATTCCCCATTGGATTTTTCATGAAATTTTACAGTTTGGATCCAAAAAATGACATAAAAAGAACAACGGTCAAGAAGAGCCGCAATAATTTTCTTCCTTTCAAAGAAGGTGATAATTGGCCCTAATAGATATCTAAAGTATAAATCTCAAATCAGTACAATAGTGTGGTGTAGGAACAGGCAAATCAACATGGTGAATGGGATATGAAGGTTAAAAGCAAACTTGTCTGCTGGATGGGAACCTGTTAAATGGTCGAGGGCATACTGAAAACCACAGAAAAAGAATGGTGTGTTCATGAATAGTTTTGAGACAATGGAGTTTCTATATAGAAAAGAAAAATTGAAAACAAAATAAAGGTGGGAAAAAACCAACATTTAAAAAAGCAAATATAAAAAAATATCTTTATGATCTCTGGGCAAAGATAGCTTTCTTAAAACTCAAAGCAAAAGTTGTAAAAGAAAATGCTGCTAAATTGACAAAACGACATAAACAAAGCACAAAGAAAAATCAGGGAGAAGGTATCTGCCATGCATATAATCAATAAAGGATTAATGTCCATAATATAAAACTCCTATAAAAATAAACAACTGATTAGATAAATGGGTGGAGTTATGATCAGACAAAATAGAAGAAATCTAAATGATCAAGAAACATGTAAAAATAAGTTCAAACCCCTTATACATTGTTGGTGGGAATGTAAATTGATCCAACCACTATAGAAGACTATATGGAAGTTTCTCAAAAAATTAAAAATAGATCTACCACATGATCTAGTAATTCCACTTCTGGGTACATACTCCTAGGAAATGAAAACAAGATTTTGGCAAGATAGATGTACTCCCATCTCAATATTGTCTCAATATTTTTCACAATAGCCAAGACACAGAAACAAGGCAAATGTACCTCAGTAGATGAATAGATAAAAAAGATGTGGTACGTATACTCAATGGAATATTATTCAGCGACGAGAAAGGAAGATATTGTGCCATTTGTGATATGGATGGACCCTGAGCACATTACGCTAAGCAATATATTTAAGAGTACAAACTTGTAAGGAGTAGTAAATAAGTCACAGAGATCTAGTGCACAGTATAATGAATATAGCCAATAATAGTACACTATAATTATAGTACATAATATTGTACTATTATTTAATATGGTAAATTAAATACCACTATATCGGTAAGCATATCGCAATATATAAATGTATCGGAGTAACACACCGTGCACCTTAAACTTACATAATGTTACTTGTCGAATTTAATAAAAAATGTTTTTTAAAAAATGAAAAGTTCAATCTCACTAGTAATTAGGAAAAGGCAAATTAAAATATATTTCACAGCCATTCATAGTCAGCCAATTGGCAACAATTTAAAAAATGTAGATAGGGCCCAATCATGTGATTAGAGGGTTGGGGCTTTATATAAACTGTGATTTATTCTTTCAAGCAACTATCATACGGAAGACAAAGTGAATGAACTCAATAGATTAACTCTTATTCTGTACTCAAAGCTAAATGTCTCTAGCGCTTTCTAGACTATGCCTTGAATCTGTCTTTTATGCCAGTGTTCACGGCTGTTGTCCTTCACCTCGTTTTTAGTATAACGAATCTTGATATAATTTAAATTCAGCTTCCTCTTAAAACATCCCTGCGTCCTTTTAATTCTGACATTACAGATGAGAAAATCAAGACCTAATAAAACTGAGTTGTGCTAAGTTCACACGGCAGATGAGTGGCGGAACTAGAACTGGAATCTGGTCTTAACTCTTCAGACCATGTAAGGCTACAGATAATCGCAGGGAATGGTCAACACAGAATTTATCCTGCTTCCCGGCCTGGGGCACTTTGTCCCTCAAACATCCCTGGATAGCTCTAGTCTCACCTGTGCAATCCCTTCTAGCTGGTGAAGTGTTTAGATCTGGCTTTACCATTAAATCTCTGTGACTCAGTAAGTCAAACTCTCTGTGCCTCAGTTTCCTCGTCTGTTAGATGCCAATCATTGCTGCCTGGCTATCGCCTGAGCTCATGGATAGAATCAAGTGGAATAAAAGACAGGAAACGATAAATGTGTGAAATAAATGAGAAATTCATTCTTTTAAAATTACTATTTCTTTTTATTATTCTCAGGATACAGAAATGCCTGTTCTCTTGCTGAAAGGATCATGGGAAGTCCAATTTGTAAAGAAATTCGATGTGGGAAATTTTGCCACCTAAGGTGAAGGAAGCATGGCGATGGAGCGGGGACTGCTGGCCTTATACCAGAAGCAGGACTCTGGATGCTCTGCTCCCTTCTCCTGCTTCCTCTTGCTTGTAGCCTCTGTGCCACTGAAGTCTGTGACCCGGAGGGCTGGCAGGCAGTCTGGGGTCCTTGGAGGCAGGGCTGGCCATCCCCGACAGAATATTGAAATTGGTCTTCGAATCTCTTCTCTGTGCCCTTACTTCTGGTCTAGTCTTCACTATGTCCTTCCTGGGCTTCTGAGGGAGGGGTTCTGTACAACCTCTTCCCTCTCTACCAACCACTGTTAGGTTTCCCACTATTTAAGGCCTAAGAGCACCCTGAGGTTGAGAACTGATCTTGGCCCCATCTTGGTAGAGTTCATACTCAACAAATGCTGGACTGAGCCAGAGGGACTGACTGTGTGTCTTCCTCCTTAACCACAGCTTTGTGCTGAGCTGGGCCTCCTACTCACAAAGAACATCCAACGGGTCCTTTCCCACAGACTGCTGGGGACCACTGCCTTCGCCCTGGCTCTGTTCATTTCCCAGCAGATCTGTGGAGAGTGATGGTAGACCTGGCGGATGGTCACACGGAGCCGTGGAAGGAGAAGCACGTGCACCTAGAGGTTCCACTCCCTGCCCTGACTCCTCTGCGGCAGCTCAGAGGTGTCACACCTCCACGTTCCCTGACACCGGCTGGCAGGGGGCCTGGGGGCCCCATGGACAGGGCTGGCGCTGAGAAAGGCTTTAAATTTGAGCAGGTTATGCTACCTCTCTTTTCTTGTTTTTAAAATGGAGAAATATTTCTCATTCTCCTGCTTTGTAGTGCTGTAAGAATTAAATGTGAATTTATTAATGAAGAAGTAAAGATTAAATGTGAAAATGAATGAGAAGAGAAATGAGACAAGCAAGGCATCTCTGGAGCCAGGCTAGTGTGCCAGGCTCCTCTGCCTGCAATCCTTGGGCCACTGCCAGCTTGGACTTCAGTCTGGCTGCCTGGGGGCCACCTCTGGTGGCCTTCCTCTCCCCTGGAACAGAGACATAGAAATAACGCGGGAGGCCCTGCCCTCCTGAGTGACCTTTTATCTACACAGGATTGTTTTCTCTGCCAAATAGACCAAAAGGAAGGAAGGCCGGCAAGACATTAGTTCTTTTCTTAGCTCCTAATGGCTGACATTTCAGGAAACCAAAATTCTGAATGGGACCAGAAGGGATTTCAATCCATTCTGCCTGTCTGCAGGCAGGGTCAGTCTTACATGACGGCTCTGTTAAACAGGGTGTACTTTTAGAGGTTCGGGGGGTGCCCTTGGCCAAAACTCCCTTCTAAACTCATTTGCTCATGCTTGGAAATCCATCATTAGAACCGTAGTACTTCTTTGGCACAAGCCAAATGTGGGTTTTTGTCTTTTGTATAATCATACGAATCACACATATAAAATCGTATCAGTCACCTCAGAGTGAATGTAAGAAACTGGTCCTCTCCTCAGAGCAGGCTCAGATGGAGAGACTAGAACATTGCAGGTAGCAGCCCCTAGGTCTGGAAGAGGGAAGATGGGAAGCATGCAGAACAGAAAGGATGTAGAGGGAGGGAGAGCTGATGAAGTCTTTCCACTTGGACAGTCAGGTATGGCTTTCAAAGCACCCACAAAAACTGCATGTAAAAACAAGCGAGACAAAAATTATAGGTCACATTTTATGGTTCCATTTATATCTAGCAAATGCAACTTAATCTATAGCAACGGAAAGTAGATCAGTGGTTTCCTGGGTAGAGTTGAGGGGAGGTCAGAGGAAGGAGGTCAAAGGTGCATGGGAGAACTCGGGGTGGGGGGGTGATCGATATCTTGATTACAATGACAGTTTCAGGAGTGTACGTATGGGTCAAAACTTATGAAATCAAATACTTTAAATATGTGCAATTTATTTATCCTGTATACCTGAATAATACTTTTTGGAAAAGAGTTAAAAGAAAAAAAAAAAACTACACGAGTACAGTGTGCCTGCTGAATTATTCATCGCACACAGCTCTGGTAAGTTCTGGCAGAAACAAGTGTTTTCTAATAAGACATGCTACCTCTCTTTTCTTGTTTTTAAAATGGAGAAATATTTCCTCTCTGGGAATCGGGAATTCTCTCTGTAAGGTGACAGGGATGAAGTAAACGATCCTAAGGTCCTATCCAGATGTCATAATCTAGATTGTGAAAGTCAAAAATGTTAAGTGATAGGAACCATTATGAAAGCTCAAAGGATTTGAAACAACTGTAAGGTAGGAATTATTAAATAACCAAAGTATACAGAAATACTGGGTACAAATAGTGGATTAAACACATACGTCTAATTTCATTATAGCTAAAACTCACTAAAAGAGATTTTTTTAAGGGCAAAGTCCCCAATGGGAGGTCTTAGAAAAAAAAATATGACGTCAGAAATGAAAAACTTAATGGATGGATTAGAAGATAGGTTGAAGAAATTTCCGAAAGCAGAGTAAAAAGACAGAAACTAGGAAAGAACGGATGAGACATTTATCCCAATAGCTAAATCACGGTCGTTTTAGAAACACAACAAAGGATATAAAATAATTCAAGAAAACACTCAAGAGTCGAAGGAGACAAGATTTCAGATCAAAAGGGCCACTGTGTGTCCAGCACAATAGGTATGTCATGGTGAAATTTCTTAATTCCTGGGACAAAGGAATCCTACAAGGTCACATGCAAAGAAAGCTTTGGCTTCAACAGCAGCCTTGGAAGCTGGAAAACAATGAAGCCGCGCTATCAAAGTTCTGAGGCAAAATGACTTCTTATCAAGAATTCTGTACAATCAATCAAGAGTTAGACATTTTCTGACATGCAAGATTTCAAAAAATTTGAAATCTTGCACTCTCATGCACTCTTAGGAAGTTCTAAAAATATAGATGTCATCAAAAAGAGGGAAGAAAGCAAGAAATGCAAAAATATGAGATCCAGAAACAGATGATCCGTCACAGAAAAGAGACCAGGGAAATTCCAGGAAGATAGTAAAAGGGGGTTCTAGGGGCGCAGCCGTGTAGCTATGCCCCCCCCCCCCACATAGCAAAAGAGAAGGCTCCATGAGATTTTCCCAAGAACATATTGAGCGGAGAGCTGGATGGCTGTCAGAGTTTAAGGTTAATTAGTGAGAAGATTTTAGAAAACTAAGTATATGAGAAAATAAGATAAAACAAAAAGATTCTGGAACGAAAAAGCAATCATAGTCGACTCTATGGCTTAGCTGTTAGTGGCATTTACATTGTCATAATAACAAGCACACTAATTATTGATCTACCAAAAATTACACTATACCTACATTAGGAAGAAGGGAGTCTGGGAAGTGTGCATATGTGTAGAGGGGGCGAGTAGAAAAAAACAGAGCAGAATCCTCATCTCCCCTGGTGGGAAGTCAACAGATAATGTCTGAGCTGAAAAATCAGGAAGTAGCAATACAAACATGTTATTTATAGATAGGTAAAAGAATTAGTTAAACAAGTTGAAAATGGTCCCTCTAGGGAAGGGGAAATGGGTGTGGGGGCGGGTACAGGGAGGCTGAGGACCACTCTTTGTCTTACTAAACCTTACAGAACTGTAGAGTTGACTTTTTTTAATTACGTGACTGTATAAGTTTGATAAAATTTTTAAAATGAGTATGGTGAAGGGGTGGTGAAATTAACCAACAGTGCAAATAGGTGTTCCACATATAGGTACCAACCTGCTGGGGCCAGGTTTCATGCAAAACACATGTATGAGGGGGCTTCCATTTGGGAAGTAACATGGGGCTAATCCCACACCAGTGCTTACTGCCTTCTCAGTACGTTACTTAGCCTAAATCTCAGTGTCTCACCTTGAGAAACCAGATTGAAGGAGTGGTGAAGGTTTCGTGGGCAAAAGTCTACAGAATACTGAGTGGGCAGAGCTTAGATCCACAGCCAGCTGCTTCAGGTATTAAAATGGAGTAGAGCTAGGGGTTGAAACGCAATGAGTGGAACAGGGAAAGATGGGATCTGCTAGTGGCAAACAGACACTGGCCCTAGCAGCAGGAGAAGACTAGGAAGGAGGTCGTGCTTGTGGGCTGGCTTGTACCTTGCATGTCAGACTCTGATTCTTGTACGCTTGAGTCTTAAATTTCATTGGAAACTGAAAAGTTTCTGCTTCAGCACACAATGGTAACTCCAGGAGGGTGGTTTCTGAGAGGGATTCCTGTTGTCAGCCACCTCCATCAGCGGCAACACAGTGAGGGGCCGGCTCTCAGACACAAACGCCCTTGGGAGAGGCCACTGTCATTAGCAAGCGGAGACGAATGTGTTTCAGGAGAATTCACAACACAAGGTATAGTGTGGAAGAAAAACACCCTGAACTAGGAAAGAAAAGACCCAGCTTCCCAGGTCTCCTCTCTGCCACTTCCTGGGTAAGTCACTCAGTTTAATAGCTCACTTTTCTCCTCTGTGAAAGGAGAAAAGGGTCCATTCCTGGCATGTAAGAAAATAAACTCCCTGCGGACAGGTACTGTCTGTCTTGTTTACTGTGGCTTGCATATCGCACTCTGTAAACCCGCTGTGGTCTCATGATGTGCAAATTTGCACTGTGGTGGTCGGTGGAGAAGAGAAGAATCTCTTATGGGAGCTTTTTTTTTTCTTTCTTACTTTTCATTCTTTTGGGTTTTCTCTCCTGTTGTTGTTGTGTTGTTGTTGTTTTCTGTTGGCAGGTTACACCCAAAGATCCAAGTTTGTATTAAAAAGAAAAAAGAAGAAGAAAGTACCTAGCATAGTACCTGGTACATAGCAGGTATTCAATAACGATTTGTTAAATGAATGAAATTAAAGATAAAGATAATTTATTAGACTCGTAAGACTGAAAAGTGAATTTCATTGAGCCCAGTCAATGAAATTAATCACAGATGAAGAAACTGAAGCCTAGTGAAAAGGAAAAAATGTGTTTGTGGTCATTCCAGGTTAGTAGGAGTGGAGCCGAGACTCAAGTCCCAAAACTATGGGAGCTCAATAGAGATAGGTCAGGACAGACAAGCCGGGGAAGAGAAGTAGCCACATCTTTGCATAAGAGGAAAACATCAATGTAACAAAATACTATTCTGAACCAATTAGCAAAGTCTGGCAGTGGAGCAAGATATAGCAACAAGAGCACACAATATTTGGTTCAAGTTCCACCTGTGCTACTTACCCATGTGACTTTGGGCTAGCCACCTAATCTCTAAGTCCCGTTTCTTTTTCTAAAAAGCCAGGAAAATAATAGCGTCTACTTAACAAAAATTTTGTTCGAATGAAAGTAAGTTAGATGTGGTATGTGAAGAAAATATCTCGCAAGCTATAAAATATCATAGATTGTAAATCTGTTCGGCCAGGATCCTTCCTGAGTAATCTCTCGCTCACTAACAAATCAACGTGGATTATTAATGATAGTTTTGTTTTGTTTTTTCCCCCAGCCAGCTAATTGTCGCTTAGAATATCAAATGGAAGGAACTTGAAGGATAAGTTTTGATGGAGAAGGGCAGGAGGACGAAGTGGAAGTTATCGTCTGGGTGAGGGTGCTGCAGGGGTTAGTCCTGAGTGGGCAAGAGCGGATAACACCACAGAGAGGACTGGTCCAGGAGTTGGAAACCAGGTTCCAGACTTTAGGATTAGAAGGGGCTGTGAACCCTCCCGATTGGTCTCCTCTGTAGAGGAGAGATAACAACACCACCTCTGCTAACTTGGTGGCTATTGCAGTGTCACGTGAGATGGAGGTTTGAAGAACTTTTAGGAATTTTCGATCGCCCATCTCTGTGAATGAGAGATTATCGTTCCTTTAGAACAGCCTGGATGAAGGAATAGGAGCACGTGTATAATAAACCTTGCCCATTGTTATGGACTGAACTGTGTCCCTCCAAAACTCTATGATGAAGCCCTAACCCCTAATGTGACTATTTGGATATCGGGCCTTTAAAGAGGTGATTAAGGTTAAATGAGGTCATAAAGATGGGGCCCTAATCCAATAGGACGGGTGTCCTTATGAGGAAGAGACACCAGGGATGTTCACCCACAGAGAAAAGGAAGACGTAATGAGAAGACAGCCATCTGCAAACCAAGGAGAGAGGCCTCAGGAGAAACCAGTCCTACTGACACTCTGATCTTGGACTTCCAGCCTCCAGAACTGGGAGAAATAAGCTTCTGTTGTTTAAGCCCCCATTTGTGGTATGTTATTATAGTAGCCCTGACCAATTAATATAGCCACTTAACAGTTTTTCTTCCTTTACTCCCTTCCCCAGAACAGATTCTCCCTTTATACTGAAAGATAATGCACAAAAAAATTCCTAGAGGCATTCTGGCCAGCCAGCCAAGGTAGGGGAGGAACTATGGTTAGTGTCAGGACCAGATGTTATGATCTTGCCCAGTCTAGTTGTGGGTTATGCTCCTGAACTGCTGTGTGAGTGGAAACCAGCTCTGCTCTTAGGTACCAAGTTTGCATTCCCTCGCCTGTATAAGATCTTGAGGCTCAAAAGAATAAGGTGTTTACTTAAAAGAGCTTTTAGTCCAAGAGAAGAATGTAGGCCCATAATTAGAGTTCAACTTTCCTCTTTGTTATGTGCTGGGTAACCTGAATAACGATACCTTAGAAATAGAGGACATCATCAAATCTTGGTTGGGAGCTCCAAAAGTAATTAGGTGGGCTTCTTCTGGGGTTGAATTCTGTCAGAATTCAAAAAGACAAATCCAGCAACTCTGCATTACTCCTTACACATTAACTTCATAGGTTTATTCAGTCAATAAATTTTCTTGAGCACCTGCTACCTGCCAACTTCTATTGTAAATCATAGTTCCTATACTAAAGAGCTTACGGTTGAGTCGGGGAGAATAGACAAGAGCCTGAGGATGAAAACAAAACTCTGTGGGCTGGCCTTTGAAAATCCAGTTCAGTCTGGGCCCAGTTACCTTCTATGCTCCTATTCAAATGTCTTGTTCCAACCAAATCATTCCAGTCACTCTTCTAAAGTCTGTGCTTTTGCTCTTATTATTCCCAACCCAGAAGGCTTTCTCTATCTTATTTAAATCCTATCCACCCAACAGTGTGTGGTAGACAGCCTCTAAGATGGCCCCCAAGGGTCTCTGCCTCTTGGTATTCACACCATTTCATGTGGGCTGGACCTAATGACTTGCTTCTAATGACAAGAAAGAGCAAAAGTGATGAGATATCACTTCTGAGATGAGGTTACAAAAGTACTGTGTTCTATCTTGGTCACTCTTGCTCTCTCTTAAATCTCTCACCCTAGGGGAAGCCAGCACCAAGTCTTGAGGCAGCCCTGGAGATAGCCTGTGTCACATGGAACTGAGGCTTGCCAATGATCCCTCCATTGAGCTTCATATTAGGTTCCCCTCCACTCCCCATTGAACGTTTAGGCTGGGAGCTTGACTGCAACCTTATGAGAGACCTTGAGCCCAAGGGGCCCAGCTAAACTACACCTGGATTCTTAACCCACAGAAACTGTGAGATAATAAATGTTTATTGTTTTAAGCTGCTAAGTTTTGAAATAACCTGTTACCTCAGCAACAGACAATTAATACACAAAGTGGGGTAATTTGTTACACAGCAGCTGATAACTAATACATAAGAACCTCGTTCAAATTTTCTTTGACCTAGCCTGGCCCAGAGCATCTTCTGCCTCCTTTGAATTTGATGTAGATCTGTTCTTCTCATTGGTCATTTTACACTTCTGAAACATCAGTTACTTTCTATCCTCTGTGTTTCTGGTCCTTTCCAAGTAACTCAAGGTCAGTAGCTGCTTAAATTTCTTCTGTGTCCATGTTCAGAGCAAGTATTTGGCAAAGTGGAGAAAGAGGTTTTAAGAGGGTAAAATTTTGTGTCAGAAAGGGATTTTTAGCTCATGTTTGGTGGCCGACTGATAAATGACTTGTAGGTGGGAAACTGAAGTGTACGTTAGAACAGGGACCAGAGCTTGGGCAGAGCTAATTTTTGGTCTTCATCAAAGGGAGGCATCAGTAGCCAATACTAACAGCCAGTCCTCCCTGTAAATTCTTTCTGGCAATTTCCTTCTTATTGTGTGAGCTCAGCCTTGCGTTGGCAGTTGTGAGAGGCAACAGAGGGAGGACGGCTCTGAGGCCCCGGGGTCGCTTCAGAGGGGGGAAGCCGATTGTTTTCTCAGGGCCTCTGTAGCAGGACTGTGCTGCAGCCCGTTTCCTACACGTAGCACCATTTATTTAAAACGCACACCACATACCCACAAAAAAACCAAATGCAAAAGAAAAAGGAGGAAAAGGGCTGCTGAAGACCAGAGTCACTAAAAGTTCAGGCTAAGAATAGACAAGGAACTCTGAGAGCTGCTTGGCTATGTGACCTCCTGCAGGGGCCTGGAAATAAGCCCAATCCTGCCTTGTTTTTAATATGCCTTTACAAAGAAAGAGCACTAGCTTGGGAGTCAGGAGATCTGGGTTCTAGGCCTGGCTCTGCC
The DNA here is from genome assembly GCF_000325575.1 of Pteropus alecto. Lineage (NCBI taxonomy): Eukaryota > Metazoa > Chordata > Mammalia > Chiroptera > Pteropodidae > Pteropus > Pteropus alecto. Next base: position 8,087,281 of record NW_006433949.1, on the reverse strand, counting down.
GGTGCCTTCGTTTGTGACCCTGGGTGAGTCTTTCTTCTCTCTGGGCCTCTGTTTCTCATTTGTGGAATGAAAGGGTTAGACCAGACTCCAATATTGACATTCCAACTCCAATATTGAGAGAACATAAAGGAAAACAGAGAGAATGCTGGCTAGCCTGGGAACTAGGAGACCTGACTTCTTATCTCAGCTTTGTCACCAAGAAGCCAAACCTCTTTGGGCCTCTGCTTCCTCATCGATAAAACAAAGCGATATATTCAATCATTCATTGCTTTGACAAATATTTCTTGCATACCTGCTATGTACCAGGCTTAGTGCTGGAAATATAATAGTAAGTCTACAGACATGGTCTATGTTCTCATGGAATTTCCAGCCTATTGGGGGTGAAGGAGAGGAAGAAAAGATGAACTGTCATCAATCGCAGAGATGAGGGTATCGTTAATGCTGAGATAAGCATGACAAAGGAAGCCTCATACTGGGTTCTCACTGACAGGGGGATAGTCACAACCTCCATCAAATTTAATGTTTTGTGATCCAGGAGGCATCTCTGCTGGGAGACACAGAGAACCCCTTTGAAAAACTCACATCTCATACCACAGTCTTTTTTTCAGTTCAATTAACCCAATCAACCAACAGCCATCTATTGGGTACCTACTACATGAAATCAACCACCCGGTTCCTGTCTTCCTGGAGCTTACACTAGTGGGCAGAATGGACTCATAAATTGACAGAGCTATAAAATGTCTCACATCATTCTCTGATTGCTAATTATGTGCTTTAAATAACAGTGTTTATAAGAGTTAAGAGTCAAGTGGGAATTTGGATGTGCTGAGGCAATCAGACATTTTCTTCAAAGCGGAAATTGAAATAGGTGCTGAAGGTATGCTGCGTGGTTTCAGATAAACAGAAACAATGATATCGGGGTGTGATGGCCCCACTCCCTACTACGAGACAGTACAGGTACATGGGACATACCAGAGGGATGGAAAGTGCAAGACTCCCAAATCCTCTTTTGGGCAGGAGGAATTCAAGCACACTTTTGTCAAGGAGCAAGAGGCCTCTTCTGCGACCATCTCTGAATACTGTCCCTTGGATTGGGAGGCCCGCTTCTGATGGACTTCCTGACTTAGGGCGGCTACCTCACCTCTGTGAGCCTGTTATCTCATTTGTAAAATAAAGGGCTTAGATGACACCCAACATCCCTAACAGCATCCAGAAAGATGGCTAAAATCTGAAACTTTGTAAGAATTTTTATTATTTTATAATAGAACTCATGGTTGTTGCCATGGAGTATGAGCTGTGGGATCTCAGATAAGTTACTTAGTTTTCTAAATCTGATTTAGTTTCTTTTTCAGTTTTTAGCCTTCAAAAGTAATACATGCACATAACTTTAAAAAATCAAATGTTACAAAAGACTATACTATAATGGTTACAGAGTTTCTGTTTGGGGGATAAAGAAGTTTGGAAATATAGTGGTGATGGTTGCACAACATTGTGAATGTAATTAATGCCACTGAATTGTATGCTTAAAAATGGTTAAAATGGCAAATCTTATGTTATATATATTTTAAAAACAATGTCATATAGCACAAGCCTGAATAGTACACTGTAAATAAATGAATTATATGTTATATAGATTGTATCTCAATAAAACTGCTGGGAAAAAATTTTCGAAAAAAAGAGTATACTGTAAGAATACATTCTTTATTCCAACCTAGAACCTCTGTCCCCCTTCCCAGAGGCGACTATTTGTTTTTTGTTTCTCCTTCTAGAAACAGCCCAGGCATAAACGAGTATACTTTAAAATCTATCATATATTTTTCTTTTAATACAAATGGAGGAAGTTGATATTCTGTTCTGGACCGCTTTACTTCACTTAATAATATATCTCAGGTCACTGCATATCAGCACATGCAGATCTACTTCGTTGTTCTCTGCTCCTAAGCAGAATTCCACTATGGGGGCCTATCGCAATTTATTTAATGAATTCCCTTATTGATGAACATTTCTATTGTTTCTAGTTTTTTTCTATAGCAAACAGTGTTGCAGTAATCACTCTTGCACTTACGGCCCTAGGCACAGGCATGAATATATCATCTATAGGATAAACAACTAGTTCTTATGATGTGGGATCAAAAGGTTAATGTGTATTAAATATTAACATTGCTAAAATGACTTCTCTAGAGCCTATACCAATTTATACTCCTACCAAGAATTCATTCATTTATTTTTTCATTCAACCAATATTTGAGTGCCTACTATGTGCCAGGCACTATTCTAGGCCGGGAGAATTCAGCAAATGAACAACAACAAACAACGAAAAGACAAAATCCATAGCCTAAAAAAGGTAAAAGACATAGTATTTCAGGTGGTAATACATGCTATGGCTAAAATAAAGCAGAGACAGGAGGGTTGGCTTGGGGTGGCGATTTCAATAGAGTGGTTAGGGTATCAGAGTTCTAGGCCTCAATTTCCTTATCTATAAAATGGGACAATAACAGTACCTATGTCATAGGACTATTGAAAGAATTCAATGAAATTATGTCTGGTACATAATAGTGAACATTTCATAAGCGATAGCTATTGTTATTATACAACAGCTTTACAGCTGGGAAAACTGTGGCTTGGGGTAGAAAATTGGCCTAAGGTCTCAAGGAAAATTAGCAGTTGAGTAAGAACCAGAACCCAGGCCTCTTGACCCTCCATGCAGAGTACTTCTAAATATACCTAGGGACCAAAAGCACTAAGAAGCTATCCTCCCAGGGCTGTTAATGGGCAACATGGTTTTAAGTCGAAGAGCTCTCCGAGATTTTCAACATCAACAAGAGAGGAGGGACGATGTGAGAGTACATGAGGTTCTTCTTCAAGGAGAAGCAGGCCGGCTTCACTCTGGCCCAAGGCTGAGCCTGCTGGGGTTTACTCACAAGACATTCAGATCCAGGATGCTGCTCTCGGCCAAAGGCAACAAGCTTTCTGGCGGCTGCTGGCCCATCTGCTCTGATGAGACTCTCCCAAACCCTGATCTCCCATTGGTTTCATTCCAAGGAATCTCCTGGAGGAAAGATAAGCAGCAGTTAAATCACAGCTGTAGAAATAATAAGTTCTAGAGGGGTACTTGTATATGTTTGGCCGGGTGAGCTTTTTAAGTAGGCCAAGTGTGTGGTGGTGGTCTCTCAACTCTCTGTAGCGCCTCTTCTTCCTGCCCGCAACCAGGTACCCACCGCTTCCCTGGACCTTCTGCCTACACAGAGCCCTCCCCCTGCTTGGCTTCTAACCTTCCTTTAGCCCTATTCTCTCTTCATTGACAGCCTCATTCCCTCCACTCATCCTAACCCCTCCTTTAAAATAAGATGCTTACTGATTTAACAGAGTCAGTATGGAGCAGGATTCAGAGAAGTTAGCATTCTGGGCTTGACCTCTGTTAATGAGTGCTTGTATGACCTTGGATAAGTCTATCATCTTTTCTGGGCCTCAGTTTCTTTATCTACAGAAACGTTGTATATCATATGGCAATTCAAGTACCGTGGAGTAGATTATTCTGCAAAGGATAGGGACCCCAATGGTTTACCTAAAGACAAAAGGGTACACAGAGAAGTGGTGAGGCCAAGGGCAGATATTTTCAGAGTGGAGGTGCCAGGACCACTAAAATGCTATTAGAAAATGTGTTATGATGACCGATGTCTGGTGTATGACATCCAGTATCTAGTCCTGGGTCAGCTACAAGGGAGTTCACACCTGGACAGAGGCCTAGGTTTTGAAGTTGATTCTTGTGTTGTATATGGTGTGAATTGCAGCACGTAACAGACTTTAATGCAGGGGAAAATCCAGACCGGCTTTGGACCACGCCATGTTTACTCTTGAAAAGGGAAACAAGAAATAAAAAGCTCTTTGGCCCATATTACCAACAGTTAGTTGAACGTAATGGTGTAGGGCTAGCTGCTCATTTCTTCTGAAAGGCTAAAAAGAGAAAGAATGTGCAACATTCAATCGATAAAAGGCGTCTCAAACCCAATTTTAGGAAAGCGATATAAGAAGATTTCAAAAGTTGTTAGAACTATAAGCAAATGTGTGAATGTTTCCACTTCTGTTTAAACTGTGGCCAGTTACATCGACAGATAAAGCTTCTGCTGGGGTAATTTGAGAAAACTTAAAAATCTTAATGGCTATCGCTAATGTGTGCTATCTCTCAAAGTGACATCCAGCATGTCTACTTCACCCACAAAGAAAGGCTTGGAGGTTGTAGACCTGAGATTCTGAATCCTGAAATAACCTGTGACCGTCACTACATCATTGTTCCTGCCTAGAAAAACAATCTGGACTTCCCGCTTTTCTTCCTTGATGCCCCACGGTTGGGTGGACAACAAACTCTCACAGGTTCAGTCTTGCCGCATTATTGGAACAGCAGAAGAACCTGCAGACAGTACTTGGGTTGGTATACGTATCAAGCCTGCTTCGATCCTCTGCCCGCTGGGACACGAACATGGTCAGACCACCACAGTCAGTGCGCAGTGCGTCCTCGCAGAGAAAAGCTGAAGGAGGGGTGGCACTGTTTTCACGGAGTCTGCAGTGACTTTCCACTTAACTGTGGGAAAGTCTGACAGTTGACTGTGACTGAATCATAACCCAGAGGTCCTGACCACTCAGTTCTTTGAAGATTCCTTTCATTCTTTTCCCAAAAGGGGAACTTGGCAAACTCCAATTGGTTAATTCCATTTACCTCTGTTCATTGCAGTTACACGTAGGTGCAGAGTTGTGTGCTCTCGGTGGTGGCAAAAGGTATCAGAATAACAGCATCTACAATCTATAATTTCTATAGTTTATATGTATCTAGTACTTATACAGTTGTCAGGTACTTCCTATAAAAGTTTTTTTCATTGAATCTTTATAACCACCCCAGTGGGTTATTTACTCTTAGTATCCCTAGTTTACGGATGAGGAAACTGAGGCCCACAGTCACACGGCTTGGGTGTGATGTGCTGAGATGTAACATAAGCATTCTGACTCCAGAGTCTGTGCTCCTAACTACTGTGTTATACTCTACCCAAACACCAGCACAGATATTCCGAGCTCAAAGGCACTTCGGATATCACAGATCAACTCCCGGATTTTGCAGCTGAGAAAACAGACTTAGTGAGATGGTGGGAACTGTGTAGTGACAGAGCCAGGATTTGAGGCAGATCTCTTTATTCCAGAGTTCAATGCTCTCTCTGCCGTATCAGAAGGCCTTGGCTTCTCCGTATAATCTGAAGAATCTGGAGTTTTTATACCTTATCACTTATTCTTTAGAGAATGGAACTTAAAATTTATATAAGCATAAAAATACATTTATATAATTTTCCTACAATATACTGATTCTCCATTCCTCCTACCCCTTTTAGAGGACTTTTAACTTGGCTCCTTTATGCCTTCTCCTTCTTTTTTTAAATCCCAAGAAAGTAAAAGTTTCAGATAGGATTTAAAAATATATTGAAACTCTTTTAACCATTTTTCCCATTTTTTACAAAAGCGTTTTAAACACTGCTATTCAGTTATGATTTCTAATTGTCAACCATCCGTTTAGTGCTTTGCATCTCCTCCTTCTACCCTCCTTTGCCCCTCCCTCTTAGGAGATGATCTACTAAGGCTCAGTATGTCCCCTCAGCTCCTGAATATCCATCTTCAGGCCTCACCCTGCGCAGGCTGTTTCTCACATCCTGCTTCCTGTAATGGAGGGAGTGTCCCTACTGCTCCCCAGGTAGTCCCTACACAGTGACCTTGACCCCATTCCTTCCCACACCCTTTTATATCTAAACCAACAAATTACAAAGAGATGGGAAAGAGCTTGGAAATAGGAACATGTGGCAAAGACAGTTTGGACTTCGTAGTCAAATAAATTTTTGGTCCTCTGGTCATATTAGTTACCCATGCTAAGTCAAATGGATAGATGACCCCACTTCAAGACAGTAATGAGAATGGAATGAAAGAATGTGTTCGAATGAAATCAGAAGATTACCTAGCACACACAGACACCTCATATTAGTTACCCATGCTAAGTCAAATGGATAGACGACCCCACTTCAAGATGGTAATGAGAGTGGAATGAAAGGGTCAGAAGATTACCTAGCACACACAGACACAGCCTTCTCTCATCTGTTCTCCTTCCCCCTTTTTCACAAAAATGTTCAAAAGGGCTTCATTTTAAAAAAACCCTATCTTGTCCACAAATAATGAACCATTCTTTCTCCTTCCTGTTATTCCAACCTTATTCAGCTTTAATCTTCACTGTTGTCTCTTCTTTTTCCCTATTGAATCCATTTCGGCCACTCTATGTTGAACTCCCACTAGGAACCAGCCTGGTCCATTTCAATACTCTCCTGAACTCTGAATTCAACACACACTTGTGAATTGACCCCACTGCAGCATTAACTACTACTGCCCAGCACTCTGACCGCCGTGGGCAGCCTGCCCATTTCTGCACCTCCTCTCACTTCTCTGAATATTTCTGTCTCAGGCACTTTCTACTTTTCATCTTTCTGCATCCTGTCTCTGGATGATTTCTCATGGATTCGACCACCACTGTTTGCTAAGATTCCAAACTCTCACTCTCTCTAGTCCAAATTCTAATCCTTAGGCCCCAGACCTGAGTTTCCATCTGTTCGTAAGGATCTATCTCTCTTTGGAGGTTCCATGGGCATCTAAATCTCCAAATCTGCTTTTTCCCCGCTTCGTGGGTCTTATTTCCTTAATAGCCTCGCCATTAAACCAATGCTCAGGCAAGAGGTCTGAACCATCTCGCACGTCCCTGTCTTCTGAACGCCATGTTCTATATTTCAGTGGTCACAAATCTCTTTGATTTTTATTTCCATAGTATCTCCTAAATTCACCCTCCCTATTTTCCAGTGCCTTAGTTCATGCCTTTGCCATGTTCCGGCTAATGCTGCAGACTAAAAGGCCTCATTTCCAGTCACTCGCCCTGCCTATCCTCCGCTCAGATCCATGATTTATCTAATGAATAGATCTGAGGATATTAATCATCTGCTCTAAAGTTCTCCATAGCAGTGACCACACAAAATCCTAAGTATTTATATCTCTACCTCCCTATAAGAATAGAGGCACCTCTTATTGATTATTGTATCCCATTGCCTACTGAGGTACATTGAGTAGCATCAAGAAAGCTTATAAAATGAATGAATACAGGCATGCCTTGGAGATATTGCAGATTTGGTTCCAGAGCACAGCAGTAAAGCGAGTAGCACAATAAGTGACTTGTAATCTTTATGCTGGTGGAGGGTCTTGCCTTTAATTTGTAAAAAAAAAGCAACGTCTGTGAAGCATAATAAAGAGAAGCACAATAAAACGAGGTATGCCTATACAAGCCCAGGAGAATATGACAGAAATACAATATGGTCTCTGTCTTCTAGTGTTTATACTCTTTTTGGAGATACAAAATAAACACAAGAAACTATTAAATACCTAAACTGAGTTACAAACTCTAAATGCCAGAAGAGCTTAGAAAAGAGAGAGAGATGAGTGTAAGATGCTGGTGAAGACATCACAGAGGAGAAGAGACTTCCTGCCGATCTTAAAGGACGGGTGGGGGTTGTGAGGACATGGCGGAAGGCACAGGATGGTCCAGGATGGTCAGCACAGTAAAACAGAGTATTTGCTGGACAAAAAGGAGCCTGGCCTTTTATGTTGGGGAACAATGAGACTAACCTGGAGAGAGAGGGTAAGCCAGAGAAGAGAGACCCTCGAAAGTCAGGGAAACAAAGGAATTTGCCTAGAATAAGAAAGTAGTAACCTTTTTAGTACTCTAATAATATAAAAGCTGCCATATACAAAAGCTATAATAATACAAAAGCTACCTTTTCACATAGACACACATACACTCTTTTAATGCCTTAATCTTTTGAGATACACGTTATTACGGCATTTTACACATGAGGAAACTGAGGCAGAGTGGCCTTAAATAACTTGCTCGGAGCCACACAGTTGTGTGCAAGGTCCTGTACTATGAACTTTCAGCACAGATAGATAA
>NW_006433949.1:8060226-8079090 GCF_000325575.1 Pteropus alecto | reverse complement strand
GATTGAAAAAGGGACAGAATGCAAGGCATTTCTAAAGCAGAAATGATAGTAATAGGTTTTTTTTTATTTTGATTTTTTTTTAGGCGAGGCAACCTTTGGTCGACCTCTCAGATTGCAAGGACCTTGTCAGTTTACAATCCCTTATTTTTTCATTTTTATTTTATTTTTATTTTTTACGCCTACAGCACCTGGTCTTCCTAGGTGGTCTCCCATCCAAGTACTAACCAGGCCTGACCCTGCTTAGCTTCTGAGATCAGACGGGATCGGGCTTGCTCAGGGTGGCATGGCCGTAGACAGTAATAGGTTTAATGTAAGAAAAAAAGAATCAGATAAATTTTTACGTCTGGGAAACTGGAAGAAGGATGTTAGTAACAGGAAGATAAATTCATTTACAGGAATACTGAGTTGAAGACTAAGTAGGACTGCTCTGCTCTGGGAGAATGTAATAGGCCTTAATATAATATGCTTTATAAATGAGACTTTAAAAATTGTTAGCACCCAGGCTTGAGTAGTATTTACAGAAAGAATTTTAAATATTTTAATGAACTCTGTGCTGGTAGGACAGCCTCTACGCATTTTCTATGGTTTCGTTTTCTCCTAACCTTCTGCGAGTCTCTGTTAACAATTCTGTTTTGCATCATCCTTGCCACAGAAATGAAGTGTGATTATAATGTAACAAAGCTGAAGTTTAAGTACATACGAACTTATCTACCCAAAACTGATTCCAAAAATGCTGCTTTTGCTCAACACTTTTCTGGAACTTTTCTGTTGGAGTTGCTTTCAGGGTCAATCAACAATCCAAGCTTTATTATCACCCTTTGTTAACATCTCCATCCTGATTACTCATTAACTTAGCTCTGAGTTAACTTTTTTAAAAAAAATAAAATCCACCCTCAAAAAACCAGTAGATTTCTTGAGTACCACCACTAAGATTATTCCAGAGGTTGTGCCACAGACTTTCCAAATATTCTGATGAGTGGCAATATCACTGTGGGGAAGGGGTGCCCTACCCAGAGTGGGGCATCGCACTGCTAATTATTTCACATACCTGCTTTTCATTTCATCCTCGAAGCAGCCATACAAGCAAGTACTATACTATCATCTTATGCTAGGGAGTAAAAGAAGGTCCAGAAAAGTGAAGTAACTCGCTCAGGGTTATGAAACTAATACATAGCAAACTGAAACTTTAAAAATTTATGATTTTACTACTGTACCATGCTGCTTCTGATAAAATAAGAACACTGCTTCCCAATGGATGGGAAATTTATTAGTTAAATGGTATTATTACTATGTAATCCTATTGCATATGGCCATAACTTTAATACTCTTATAATTTCATTTGTTTCCCCATCACTTTCTGTATCGATTAATTCAGGAAAATACTGAGGAAAATATGGACAACTAGCCAGACAATTTGTCATAGATTTTGAATTAAGTCTACCTTATAGAAATACAGAATGTTAGATATAGAAATGGCTTTAACTCATCAGGCTTGACTCCCTCCGATTATAATATTATTATATGGTCTAAGTGTGTTACACTCCATGTCGACAAGCAAATGGATTTCCTTCTCTTTATATAACAGGTTCAACTGAAGGCTATTGTGTATTTACCGTCAGGGGTTTTATTCATGCACTCTCAGTTGAATACAGACAGTAAGTTTTCTTATTCCTCCTTTAAATTCTACTCATTCACCACTGAAACACCATACACATTTATATATAGTAGACGTTTATACTATCTTAAACTGGGTTGGAAGGCTGCAGGCTTGAATTATTTAAGAGAAAAACATTTCCACTTGTCCTGCCAAACACATTGATCAATGCCCACTTAAGTGATGTAATCATCTCCTTTCATTTTGTAAGGGCTACTCTCTCTCTTCAGGTGACTAAGCAGTCTGCAATCTTCCTTCCTTTAATTGGATAATTTTCAGGCTTTTCTTATCCTTCCGGTTTTTACAACTTCACGCAATCATTTTCCTCTGTGAATATAGCAATGGGTTTCATGGCTAGAGTCTTTCTTTAGCACACTTGTCTCTAGAACTCTCTAGATATCTTCCCACGCATGGGTGCAGTGCAACCCTTTCTCTACCCTGGTGTTCCAGACAGACTGGATACTGTGCAATGACCACCTTTTTCTGCTTGCAGTCTTGCTTTTCCTTCTTGGACTGATCTTCCTGCATCCTCCACACATCCTTCTCGCTCAGATGTTTGTTCTCCCACCTCTGGACCTGCGTGGCACTTTTGGTAAGGTTATTACCTAATATTGTAAACACAGCTACTGTTTAAGCACTAACAATGTGCTTTATCTGTACCCCAACGGATGTAATACAAACTATCCAGATTTTCCTCCTACCCCTTCACAGCACATTTCCCGTTCCCTATGCAGTCTGTCACTTATAGGCCTAGCATAGTGCTTGATCCATAGCAGGTGCTCAAGAAATAGAAGCCATTATTATTATGATTATGAGAGCAGGCACCATATGACTTATTCATGTTTGACCACAGGGCCTGGCAGAGTATCTGGCACATTCAACACATCTTTATAAAACTAACCAATGAAGAGAATGAATATTAAATGGCTATAAGATCCTTTGAGGCAAACTGTGCAGCCCGCCATGGACTGCTGAAACTCACTCTTTGGAGTCTGCACAGGAAAAGTACCCAATTAAGTTAACAGAGATGAGGCTGGGGAGCCCAGAGCATGGCCTGAAAGTCCAGCAAGACACACGGTACCAGGTTCGAGAAGGTTTTGTTGGCTAGTGGCTGCAGAGGCTGAATATGGGAGACAGCCTTCTGTAGACAGCTCAGGGTGAAGACCAATATCAGTTAGGCTATCCAGGTGCAGATGGCATAGTCAGACCAACTCCCTTGATCAAGGGGAAACTTGGGACTGTAAGGAAGGCTCTTGATGATGAAGGGGGACCTGATCCTTAGACAATTAAAGCCTGTACCTGAAAGTCCCACAGATACCAAAGGTAAGCCTCTGGGGCCCTGAGATTTAGCAGCGGCAGTCCAGGAAGTTGTCTGTGTTAGAGTCCAGCAAGAACTAGCAAGGCCAAGCAACCAGAATGAAACTCAAAACCCAGATTCAAGTCTTCGGCAGTGCTAAGTTTAAAAGGGGACAATGCACTGGGATGCCAGAGAGAGACTTGGGTTTAAGGAAACAAAACATAGCTTCAATTACTGAACTGGAGTGCAAGAAGGCTTAATCCCCCAAACATGGCAGACTAGTTATTCGATTTGGGGCATTAATTCAGGCAGAGCTAGCAGCAAGGTTGAGATCTGACTCAGTAAAGACTCAGATCTGGGACTAAGGACAGGACTTGCCAGTGATAAGGTTATTGGTGAGGCCGAGAACCTGGTACATTATTACAATACTGCGAGTCTTTCATAACGGATAATTAGCACACAACACAGCCTCTCAAAGCACAAAATCTACTTTGCTTCAGTGTTAAGGATTTCCAGATGCCAGCTAGCTAGAGATGGTAAAGTACAGATCACAGGTCTCTTTGGCCTGGCTTAACAAATATCCAATTCTTTCTATATACTTGTTTCACCCTTAGGCTGTGTATAGATAGCTGTGTAGCTGCTTAATCTTGTAATCCTCATAGTTATTTTTTTTTCTTAATCGAGCCCCAGATACAACTACTTCCAAATTGAAATTACTCTTTACGACCATAAGAGAGTTGTTTCATCCTCTGATTCTGGGACCAGAACTCCTGTCACCAGAATCTAGTCCACACATACTAGCAATAAAAGTGGCCCTTTTCCTTTAAAACCAACTAAACCAAACAAATACACTACTACTACACTGCTACGCCACCACCACCTCTACTACTACTACTATTACTACTACCACTACTACTACTACAGTCTTCCCATCACCTGGTTCTTCAGTAAGATTACACTTCTTGACTTTCATTTCTTGATATATCGAACTGTCTGTCTTGTATTGTTTCATGGTCTGTTCTCTGGATTTCATATCCCCCCCTTTTTTTTTTCTGATTCATGTTAAAGCAATATACACAAACCATGGACTGTCTGATTCAACTACCCATCTGATGACTAACTTTCCTCTACAACACTCCCACCAAGTGGTCATTTGGACAGTACTTGAACAGCTGGAATGATTGAGAACTCACCGCCTGCAGAGGCAACCTATTTTATCTTTTGAATCATCTGTTGGAAATAACTGTTTCGGACTGAAATATGCTTCCTTGAATTTCTATCCACTGACCCCAGCTCCTCTCCTTAGGGCCATATGGAACAAATATAAACCTCTATCCATGTTCCCTTTGGACATCTGAATAACAATATCGTTCCTGAGTTTGTATGCTTTGTTTTGCTGGATAAATATTCTCAGTGCTTTCAACTATTTGTTGTTATTGCTGTTGTTAAATGTTCTCACCAACATCATCTGTTTTTTTTCTAGATGTATTCAAGATGATCTATATGCTTCATATCCAGCCCATAGATAGATTAATTTCAGGTGTTCTCTAGTCAGCATAGAAAAGAGTAGAGTAGTTGCCTCATTGTTGTTCTGGACACTATGCCTCTCATAATGCAACCGAAGACTATATCAGCTTTTTGGGCAGCCATAACTCACTCACATTGAGCTTAAATGCCACATGTATTGCTGCTAAGCCCATTGCATATTTTTGCAATTGTTTTAGGGGGAGAAGGAGGTAGAAAGAAAGCTTTACTTATCATATTGATACTTCATAAAATTTGGATCCCAAAAATTCAACCTAGGATTTTGCATTCCTAATGATACTTAACAAATATCTAATTATTTCTATACACTGTTTCACCCTTAGGTTATGTACAGCTATGTACCTGCTCAATCATTTAATCCCCAGTTATTTTTTTTAGTTTGCTAGCCAAATGACGACAAACTAGAGATGGGTCATGGACTAGATTTCAGCTTAGGCTAGTCAGCTTTGCTTTATTTCATGGCCTCAGACTGTAGCCTTCCTCAAAATTACTTGTCTTTCAAAGGTATATTATTTATCACCAGAAGAACTGGTGGAAAGAATATAAATGATTCAAAGCAATATTACCACTGGAAACATGCCTCAAAAATAAGTATCCAGTACATTAAGGATGGTATGTTTATGATTTCCCATGAGAATATTATATCCAAACATATTTTCCTAGATTAAAGATAATATCTTATAGAGATAACACTGTATGGATTTTTAAAAATATTTTAACTTTGATTCTTTCAAATCAAAGAAAGCGGAATGAGTATTATTATCCTCATTATTAGATGAAGAAACAGACTTAGGAAGGTCATGACTTGTCTATGGTTACATGGCTGAAAAAGGGTAGAACCAGGGCTGAACCCCAAGTCCTTGTATTTTTAGTATGCATTTCCCACTGAACCTGTAGCACTCTGAGACAAGTGAGGCCCAGTCCTGGCACTAAGGCACTAAAATCCAAGGAGTTCTCCTCCAGGTATTAGACAAAATGTGCTCTACTTGCCCTTGCTATCCAGATTTTTTTTTTTTAAGGGTCTTGATGTAACAAATAGTTGTTACAATACTTAAGAGATGTCAAACACTAGCAATCATAAAATCATAGAATTTATGAGAATTAGTACAATGCCTTTAACTTTGGAGATTAGGAAGAGGTATCAAGTAATTTCTAAAGCGGCAATTACCTAATAGCAAAACCAGGAATAGAACCTATTTATATACCCAATTCAATGTTCTTTCTGTTACATTGTACTGTTCCTCAAAATACAAGTAGGCAGCTGTCTGTTACTTATAGCTAGGACATTTCTAAAAATGGAGTCCGATATATATTATCTATAACTCAAGAATATTACGGCCAAGGATCCTACCAAACTTCAAAGGACTATGGGCCAGGAGACTAATCAGAGAGGGGTGAACCATGATACTGAACCAGTGACTTCCCAGTAAACAGAGCTGTGCTACATGAAGCAGATCCTGAGAGCAGACTCCCTCCACCACTATCTACTGCTGTTGGGAGTCACTCAAGGACTGGAACTACCTGTGTCCTCGATGACCACGGTGCAAAGACAGCTGAGAGTCTTACTGAAAGGAGAGGATTATGAAGCTGCCAGTCAAGGGTGGTCTTTTTTAAAAGCAGGCTAAATAATCAGCTACTGAGATATTATATGTAAAAAAGACCCGATAAGTGATTATATAAACATTTATAAATACTAATACAGTGTTCGATTTGGTTCGACAATTATTTATTGAGCACCAGTTATATGCAAAGCACTGTAGATTCAAAGACATGTCATACCTCTATCCTCAAGAAACTTAACAGATTCAATACTAAGGCAACACAGATGTGGAAACTTAAGCAAGCCTGAAGAAGCCAGGAAAGGCTTTATTGAAGAGGAGACATTTGAATGGAATCTTAGAGTTTGGGTAAGAATTATCTAGGTGAAGAGGAGCTGAGCAAAAACAGAGGCATTAAATGGTGTGGAATGTTTGTGTAACTAGAAGCTGTTTGACAATGCTGGAGCCCAAAGTATAAGACGGGAAAGAATTATAGCATGAGATGAGGCCTTATGCCATGCCATTCTTGGAGTGCCACTAAAGAACAGAGCACCCTGGGAACCAAGACCAAGGGGGAATTTGAAGTTGGGAGGCAGGAAGACTGATGAAGAGTTGGTTGAAGTAACTAGGAGATGATAAAAGCCTTTACAAAGAATGTATAAGTTGCAATAGGAATGTATAAGATACATCAGATAGCCATATTCCAGAAAAAAAAAAAGGAAGTTATTGAATGATGTTACCTGTAGGGTGGGGTCTCCTGATCTAAATATTTCTCTCAGGACCTCTTCTCATGTCTGATACTTTTACCATCAGAAAGTTCCTTCTGTAGGATCTTTAACAGTCTCCTACCCTACTAAAATGGAGTTGATCAGTGCTTTTGAGTGTTGTTCAGCTAACATTAAGATGGATTACAAAAAAAAAAGATGAATTATGAAAGTTTACTGGGAGTAAAGGCCTTGCAGGGATGAGTAGGGCTAGTCATGAGGGGAGAAGCAAAAAACTCATATATTAAAAAAAAAAAAAAATCTCAAAGGAAAACAAGGGACGAAAAGTTCAAGCTGCTAAAAAGGAGACAAAGAAACCTCATATGCCACCATTTTGGCTGGTCTGGCCCTGCTCTGCTACAAAATCCATTTTCAATTGGCTTGAGTACATTATTTCAAAACTCTTTCATGTGCGACACTTAAATTCCTATAAGGATAATAAAATAACAATAAAATAAACCCTAGCAAAGCAAGAACTGTGACTTCTGAGCTAATAAACACCATGTAGAAACAAGTTAACCCAGAAATTGGGCCTTTAGAAAGTCGCTCCAGATCTTTCCTACCCTTGACTAGACTGGCTCCTATATTTTTATTTCCAGTTAAGTGTTGTGTTTAACTTGGAAATCTGACAAATACCAAGAACTCTTACCCCATAAGCCACAGTATTATTGGGAGGATAAAACAGGACAAAAAGAGGCAAATGCTTTTGTGTGCTGTAAAATGCTTAATGAGGACACAAGCAGCCCCTCTGGCTCATAGAAGAAAAGAGGACAGACAGGTGGGATTTTGGAGTTACAGCCCTTGCAAGCATTGCTCACCAGTGCTGATAATAAAATTTTAGTCTTTCAAATGTTGATGAGCAGAACCCATAGTACCTTAAGTACCTTTCCTAAGGATTAAAATTAATGCATTAGTGAATTTAAAAGTAACACCTAAAAATAGACACTAATACATTTTTAACAAATGAGCTCTTTCTATAAAACCAGCCTCCATAATGAAATTCTTTTGTCGCAGATAAGCGTGTAAATAGAGGAAGTTACATATGATTAGAATATTAGAATCATACTTTACTAGAATTAAGAAAGGCTTAGATTATCTCTAGAGACTATCTTCCCAGCTCCCTACCATCCCCTGCCTTTCTTATAGCAGGAAAACTGAGCTAATGGTAGAACCCAGACTAAACTGCCGTTTCCTGACTCCTGGTCTAAGGCTCTTTTTTTAAATAAAATATTTCAAATATAAAGAAAGCATATTACCAAACACCCAGATTTTTAAAATGTTAATCTTTTAATTCTTTTTTTTAATTCTTTTTTTAAAAAAAAGAATTAAAATATTATACATCAGCAGATGGTTCTCATTCCTCTAGCCCATTCCCCTACCTCCCTCTCCAGAGGTTAACCACCATATTGAGGCTGCGGTGTATTCCATCCTTCCTGTTCATGTTTGTATACACTTACCAAATGATTACATGTCCATATACCACACCCTGGTTGCCAGAGAAAGAGTTTGTCTTGGTCTTCACAAAAAGAAGGAGTCCCTTACTCTAGTATGCTTACATGCAGTTAAAACCTTTGGGGTTTGGCTGGATATTTCGAAAAGAAACTAGGGCAGAGCTTAAAGTCTTTCAAAATGATTGCCACAGAAGGATCTAATGAAGTGTCTTATTATCTAAAGTGAAAAATAAATTGGGCAAATATAACAATTTTAGTATAGCTTTTTGAATCCTACTCAAGTGTTTCATATCTGTGAAAGCCTGGTTTATAACAGCCTAGGATGAATGACCTGTCACCTAAAAAGAGAGAAAGATGGATTAAGCAATTTAAATAGTAATAATAGTTTCTACTGCTTCAAGTTCAAGCTCAAATGTCACCGCCTTAATGAATGTCCTTGATCTCATCAGAATTAATTCCTTCAACAGTCCAAAGCCCTGTAGATACAACAATAGATCAGACTCAGTTCCTGCCCAGAGCCCAGAAATAATTACACAATAGTGTTTGATAAGTGTTCCGATAGAGGGTTAGTGGAGTCCAATATTTCTGGAGAAATTGGAGAAGACTTTCCATTGGAGGTGATATTTGAGCTGCATCTTGGAGGATGAGTAGGAGTTCACAAAACGGAAGATGAACGGTCATTCCAGGTAGGGAGACATTGAATGAGAGAGTACAAAGGATGGTAAGCTATTAGTTTTAAAAAGACAACTACAGGTAGATAGCAGAGGTAAGTTAGAAGACTGGTAACAATTCAAGCGAAAGATGACATGATTGTAGGCATGAGGTGAGAGGGAGGATTTTCACAAAATTCAAGAGATACATTTAGCAGAACTTGATGCTTGATTGTATGGGAGAAAGAAAGAACACAAAGGAGCTGAGAATGACTTCCAAAGCCTTGGCAAATGAGTGGGCAGTGAAGGCATTAACTAAAATAGGAAATACCATACAGAAGATAAGAGCAGGCCTGAGAAGCGGGGGTTCAAGTTCCCTCTGAGGCATTTCGAGTCAACAATAAGGCCTCTTCCCTGGGGCCTTAAATGATTTCCTTTTCTAGGCCAGAACTCAAAGCTTCCTCTGAGCTCCATAGCATATTGTGTACCTTTTTCATATCACATTATTTAAATCTGCCATAGTTCCAAGTGTGTCCCTAACTTAAATCATGAAGAGGTACGAGATCTTGTTTGTCTGTGTATTGTCCTTATCTCAGAACCTTACGTACAAAAGCCTTCAAAGTTTGCATTCTTGAACAGCCAGCCAGCTCCATCAGATACTGGAAAGTGCCAGTTAACATTTATCAAAACAATGACCAAAAGTTGAGTTAGTGGCCCACATAACACATCTAAAGTATTTGGCCCTACAACACCTACTTTTAGCTCTCTCTGTGCTTATCTTACTTTTCAACAACACTGCAAGGTAGTTTTATTCCTGTTTTACAGATAAAGCAGCAGAAGCCCCAAGCGTCTTAATAACTTCCCTGAGGTCACAAGGTTTGCAAATGGCTAAATCAGGATTTGGGCGGACTTGTTCCTTCACCATTATGCCCGTCAGAGTTAGGCTGTCCTAATTCTCGGCTGGGCTGAAAAGAGGATCTTTTTTGGTTCCTGAGAGGGCAACACCACCGGGATTGGAGGGAACTACAAGAGAGTTCTCACCCCTACCATCTCAAAACAGTCTAAAGTGCCCCTCTGCCGGCGAAGTGCCCATGGGGACACAGCCACTGCAGACGGCAGAGTTCAAAGAGTCCAGAGGGTGAACCGCTGTGCGGGGACCCAACATTTTGCAGAATTAACTTCACGAAAGCGCATGGCATCACTTGACCTTTTGCTCAAGCGACGTCCGCGCGGCCAGGGCTCCAACGCCGAACTCCAGGGTCGGAGGACGCTGCCGCCGGGACTCTCAGGGTTATAAATTCTAAGAAATAATGGGCACTGGAAGACCGAGGGGCAGCCTCCTATCCCTCGGGATACTGAAACTCGTCCCGTATCTTCCTCCGCAGTCCCATGCGGTGAGCCAGCTGGCTTGCCGACCCCATGGTACGGACCGGAGACCGAAGTCGCGGCGGGGAAAGGCCCCGCGGGGGTGCGTTAGGGCGGAAGAGGCGCTGCTATGCGCCGGCCCTGGACCTCAGACCCGCGCCGCCGCAGCATCCCTCACCGCCTCTCCAGGTACCGGGTCCCGCTCCGACATCTTGGGGCAGGTGAGAGGTGGAACGTAAAGGCGAGCAAGAGGGCAACAGAACCGCCCTGGGAACCGGCACGAGGGCCTCCGAGGGCGACGGAAGGGCGTAAGCCAGGCCCGCAGTGGGCTCCAGACGCGCGAGGGCTCCAAGCGGCCCTGCCATGGAGGGGGCGTGTCCCGGCGCGTGCCGAACGAGGCGCCAATGGCAGGGCGGGGGCGGGCTCATCCGCGAAGCCCTGGGGTGCTGATTGGCTGCGCGCTGGGGAGGCGCGAGGAGAGGGCGTGCCCTTACGAGAGACTTGCAGGTGCAGAAGGCTCGCTAGGAGAGAGGCGAGTTTGTGCGCGGGCCTGGCTGTCTCCTCCTCTGACTCCTCCCCCTTCGGATAAAGGGCAGGCAGTTTGGGCCTGGACTTCGGCCTTTGCGGACTTCAGCCATGGCCGGACCTGAGTGGGAGTCGCTGGAGCAGTGCTTGGAGAAGCACCTGCAGCCCGCAGACTTGCGGGAGGTGAAACGCGTTCTCTATGGCAAGGAGACCAGGTCTGGGGCCCGGAGGCTGGGGCGGAGGGTTGTGGACAGCGAGCGTGGGTTCGGGGGACCGTGATGACTGTTTCAGCATCTCAAGGGCTCTTTGGGGGAGTCAATGAAGTCCTGAGTGGGCTAGCAGAGACCATACGAAGCCTAGATATGAAGTTCTGGGGTGCTCAGGCGTTGCACAACGGCAGCGTGACCTCTACAAGCCACTTCTCCAGTTACCTGGATCTAGAAGAGAAAGGATGGGCTTTTTACTCCCTGAGGCTTTCTCTGTGGCCACCTAACTCTTCTGACCCGCTTCCAGTGATCAGTGTTCTCCCCAGGTCCAAGCCTGGACTCTGGATGTCTATCCCAGTCAGTGCCTCCAGCCAGAGCCCCCGGCAGATCAACTGATTGTCCAGCCCCAGCTCCTCCTTCCTGCAGTGACCGGCCTCTAGTGGACTCTTGGAGATAGAAGCCTTCTGAATCTGGTTGGCCAAGGAAACTTTCCCACTTGGCAAGCAATAGAAGTTAGTTACCACACTTGGTACAGATGTGTTCCCACTCCCAGCCAGTCTTGTGCATCACTAGGGCTTTCTGGAGATAGTGCACTGCTGAGACTGGGTATACAAAGTTGGAAGATACTTCTCCTTCTACTCTGGTTTCTATTCAGTCTTCTTTTCACAACCAGAAACTGTAAATCATATCCTGTTGCTCCTTTGCTTAAAAGTCTATGAGAGAGTTCCGTGGCTCTTAGAAGGAAATCCAAACTTTGACCCCATTCAACTCCTAACTAAATGTCCTTCCACTTCCTTGCCAATTGGCAGGCTTCCTGACCTTGGCAGTGACCTTGAGGCAGAATCTGATCAACTCACTGTAAACATGAGGGTGTTGATTGGGTCAGTGCTTCCCATCTTCCAGCTGCTGTGGAGTTACTATAAGGAGGTCAGACCTCAAATACAAAGGTGTTTTCACAGCTAGTGGATGATAAAGGTAGAACAACCATCTTTGGGGGCGGGAGGGGTACTGAATTTGGTCAGAAAGGGCTCATCATACCCAAAGAGGAGTACCAGGACTGGATGACCTTCAAGGCCCCTCTAGTGTGCTCAGGCTGGAATACCACTTTCTACCGAACCTTATCAAGGTTTATCATGGGCAAAGTCTTTTAGAGTTGAGGCTCCCAAAGAAGATGTCAAGAAGGTGTCTTAAAGCAAGGAGTGTCTCAAGCTACAGTTCCAGGGATGAGAAAAGGTTTGTTTGAAGGGTGAGGGGGTATGTTCTCTGGGAAAAAAGATAGAGGGCTCATGAGTGTCAGGGAGAGGCAAAGCGGGAAAAGAGAAATAAGTTTCCCACATAGGTGGTTGACTAGGGCACATGCTAGAAAACAGGGTAAGGACTACCTTGCAAGAAGGGCTTTGTATGAGCATTTGGGTCGCTTAGGTGTGGGGAGGGATTATAATGGGTGGTAAATTGGGACCAACGTCCATTGACCAGTGACTGCCAGGCCTCATCCTGGGGCTTGGTTCACAATAACTGAGTTAAGTGGCTCCCCATTTCCTCTTTTTCTTATTGCCTTTTCTTGGTCTGTTCCACTCAGCACTGAGCCCTTCCAGGCTTTACTTCTAGGGCATAAACCTTTGTACTTGTTCAGTTCTTGCGATAGAGTAGGATTTGGCTATAAATGGGATTGCAAACTAAAGTAGGAAATGAATCATTTAAAACATCTTCTCCCACTTAAACTCCAGTTCGGTCCTCACAGCCTGACTTGGACATGGCTGCCTCTGTGACAGCCCGGTGGAGCCTGAATCCTCAGCCCCTCCCCTGGACTCCCTTTGCACTCCACACAAGCCCACCTTCTCTCCTGTGACTTGTTCTGCCCAACACAAAGATGATGCTTAGTAAGCGTTTGCTAAATGAATGAGCTAAATAGGCCTTTGCCTCTGCCAGACAGATGAAATCCCCAAAGAACATCAACTCTCAATTTTAAGACAGCTAGAACCAAGAAGCATTTGTTCATTCAACAAACATTTATTGAGCGTTTATTTTTGTCTCAGGCACTGGGGATACAAGGATGAGTAAGCCATTGTTGCAACCCTCAGGGGACTTTCTTCGAATGGTTATCCTGTATCGTGAGAGAAAGATGCAGGGAGAGCTAGAGAATCTACATGTACAAGGTTGGGGCAGGTCAAGAAGGCATCCCAGAGGCGCCACGCTTCAGCTGCAACCTGAAGGAGATGGAGGAGTTCTTTTGGAGACAGGAAGGGTTCAGGTATTCTAGGCCAAGGCCCGGACACCAGGGGACATGCTCATTTGGAGACTGTGGGTGTAGAGTACTGTAGGGTTCACCCGAGCGGGGAGGCAGGAGTAGCTGGGGTGAGTCCTGGGGGCTCTGTATGCCATGCTGAGGCAGAAGGACTTGTCTTGATGGTGATGGGAGCCTTTCAAGAATTTGAAAAGGACAGGTGAAGGATGAGGAGGCCTAAAGCAAACAGAGTGTCTGAGGGTGGAGAGGAAGAAGGGTTCCAGAGGTCTCAGGGAGGTCAGTGGACAACGTGGCTAGCAGGTGTGGCAGAGGAGGCAGGATCATTCCAGCTTCTGGTTTGCACACTCAGGTGGCTGGTGGATTCATCTGATGAGAAGCAGTTTTGGGAAAGGCTGGTGAATTGGATGGGGAATGCTGTTAGCTTCCTAGGGCTACTGTAACAAATTATCACACACTGGTAGCTTAAACCAAAAGACATTTGTTCTCACAGTTCTGAAGACCAGAAGTACAAAATCAAGGTGTTGGCAGAGCCATACTGCTCCAGAGGCCCCGGGGGAGAATTCTCCCTTGCCTTTTCCAGTTTCTGGTAGCTTCTGGCATTCCTTGGCTTATGGCAGCATCACTCCCATCTCTGCCTCTGTCTTCACATGGCCTTCTCCTTATGTCTCTCCTCTGGGCATCTCTTATAAGAACACTAGTCACTAGATTTAGGGCTCACCCATATAATTCAGGATAGCCTTATCTTGAGATCCTTAATTACATCTGCAAAGTTCCTTTCTCCAGATGAGGTCCCGTTCACAGGTTTTAGGTATTAGGATATGGACATATCTTTTTGGGGGCCACAGTTCAACCGACTATAGGGACCATGAGGAGATGGGCCTCAGCAGGGAGGCAGAGCTTGGGGTGGTCCCAAAGATGATTATTTCAGGTGAAGGAGGAAGGAGTGCAGAGTGGGATTCTGGAGAACCTGATGTTAAAGGGGCCAGAGGAAGCAGAGGCTTTGTGGGAGATTCTAGAGGCCAGGATGCAGTGGTAGGGGGCCCTAGGGTGGGTAGCAAGGATGCTGAGTGGGACAGAGTCAGAGTGTCTGGTGGCATAAGATCTGGTAGGATGAGGACAGCAGGGAGTCTACTGGCTTTAGCAACCAGAAGGCTGGTGGCTCAAGGTGGGGTGTGGGGGCCTGAGAACAAGGGCTGAGGAAGGTGTGGCAGGTGAAGATTGCAAGGAAGCTTCCAGCAGAGGGGAGGGGAGAGAGAGCAAGCGAGGTAATAAAAGGGACCTGTGTAGAACCTGTTCTCCCCCTCCCCCTCCTTTTTTTTTCCCCTAGTTTTTTAATGGGAGAGACTCAATCAGCTTTAGTGGTGTATATGGTGGGTCTATGCCGGACAGAGATGTCCAAGCCATGTGTATTGTTAAGTGAAAAAGGCAGGTGGGAGAGCAGAATATACAGACTGATGCTATTGTATTTATAAAACACGTACAGAAAGAGAAATATCGGGAAGGTACATAAAACATTGTTAAGAGAGGTCATCTCTGAAGTTCAGGACTGGGGCTAAGGGATGGGATGGAGAGGGAGACTCATTTTTCCTTTGATAACTTTTTCCACTGTTCGATTTTTTTTTTTCTCCCATGAATATGTGTTTCTTTCGTAACAAAGCTCTAGTTTAATTATTTAAAATGCTGATGGTAAAGAGCCATTAGAAGGGGAAAGATGAAGTTCCAGAAGTGAAAGGTTACTGAAGAAGCAGGAGCTGAGTTCCCTCAGGCAAGGTCTGCCTTGAGCCTGGGCGGAGATGTGGGGGCCCAGCGGAAGGGGTGGGGCGGGAGGGTGTCTTGGGGCTAAGTAGTGGGCTTTCCTTGAAGTTGGAAGTGAGAGGTGGGGCCCTTAGTAGCAGGATGAGGGGCAGAGGGGCAGAAAGCCAACTCTGGAGACCAAGGGAGGGTAGTGGGCAGCACAGATCCTCCACCCCTCCTATTCGCCCTCCCCCCAGTGAAGTCGTGGCTCATTTGCTGGTCTCCGCCCCTCCTGGGCCATGGCTGATCTGTGCCTCACCACATCCCCGAGACAAGCCTTTGGTAGACACAGCACATGTTTATGGAATGGGGCTCGAGGTTGGTTGGGTTCCCCAAGACTCAGCGATGGGCCCCCTGTTTCAGAGCAGGGTGGGGAAACCTCGCAGGGAACTGGGGCGGTGCAAAGATGGAGGCAGCACTCAGCATAGATGGTGAGGAGGCAGGAAGGTCGTATATCTTGGAATAATGAGGCTGATGGCGGTGGAAAGATGGGGAGAGCAGACAGCTGTGGGCTGGATGGGGAGAGATGACCAGAGACTGAGGGACATCATCCAAGTGATGGTTATAGCAGGGCTCGCAAACTCAAAACAAGACCTCATCTGCCTGATATCTTCCTGGGGTGAGACCTCAGGCGGAGGGTGGGGCTGCCAGGAGCTCTCTCAAAGGGCAGTCCGGTTCCCTGGCCCATAGGCCTTAGGGGAAACAAATACACCCTTCTCTCCTCCTGTCCAACACAGAGACTTAACCTGGGGTGGAGGCCTGCCGAGATGGGGGGCCCTGCTGCCTGAGGGCAGGAGGACTATCTCTGAGGCAGTCACGGCAAAAGAAGGCACAGTGTGGGCTCTGCTGGGGGCACTTGCTGTTATTTCCAACCCGCTGAAGCTAACAGAACCCTGACTAGTTGAAAAGCAGGCTGATTGTCAGGGGTGGAACCCAACGCTGAGCTGTCAAGGAGATCACATGGAAACCGCCTGGCAGGGGGCGGCGACAGGGGGCTTGGGCTGACAGGGCTGTGATTTTGAAAGAAACATCTTTAAGAAAGTGACTTAAAGTAGGAGGGAAATATTATTATTAGATAATGGCTGTCAGGTTATTTTTTGATGTGTTCTCTGGGTATTTCATAACCATCTCATCCCTAGATGGTAAGGCCTTCCTGGCCAGGGGTCAAGCCCCCATCCCCCTGTGGGTTTGGCCTCCATCCTGGGCACAACAGGCATCAGAGGTGTTTGGCCAATGGTTACTTCAGTGGGAGGTTTCGTAAATAATCCACTTGCCTTTGTTAATAAACCACAAACCAGGATGAGTGCTTGGGCCTTTGGTCTGGACACTTGGGCCCCCACCAAGCCCCAGCACGTGCATGGAACACTCTCCACACACACACCAGCCCCGTTCTCTGGCAGGAGCAGCAGCAAAACAGGACAGTGGGGACACTGGAGACCTGCAATCCCTGGTGGTGAAGGGTCACAGGGCCTTCCCTCATGCCTCAGCCCTGGCCTTTCCACCCAGCCGTATCTAGAACTCGTCTGGGCATCCATTCCCTCACTTCTGTGCTGACCGCTGAGACTTTAATCCCCACCCTGATTTCAGCATCTCTAAAAGGTCAACTCTCGACGAGTCACCTGCCGCTCCCAACCCTCACCCTGCTTCCTCCTTTGGCCAGGCCTGACCACTGCCACCCCGCTGCTGAAATCTCCCCAGTGACTGACGAAGTCCACACTCTGTGTGTGTCGTGCGGTGTTCGTTCCCGCCCAGCCAGGCAGGCCCCCCCTCTCTGCCAGGCCCCGCTCCAACTCCCCATGCTCTGGCACTGGCTGCTCTGTTTGCCTTCTAACCAGGACGCAGCACCTCTTCTCTACCCGATGAAAGACTGTGGGGTTGGGGAAATTTTAAATTCCGCACGCCTCATGCAAATCATCTCCCCTCTTCTTTCCTGCCCATTTAGGAAGCTAGACCTGCCCAGCAGGGCTTTTGAATTCGCCTCCGAAAGGGACTTTGAGCTGCAGGGCTACGCCTTCGAGGCCGCAGAGGAGCAGCTGAGGCGACCTCGGACCGTGCGTGTGGGGCTTGTTCAGAACAGAACTCCCCTGCCTGCAGACGCCCCTGTGGCGAAACAGGTGCAGCCTCTTTTGACCGTAAATACATAAACAGGCCATGGCCCATTTATTCTGTGTTTTGAACACACCCAACAGTGCCCTGCTGGCCACTCACTCGAGGTCCGCAAGCACATCGAGTGGTCAAATGGTCGCCCAGATACTTCGGCCCTAGCCACCCCACTTCCCTGTGTCTCTGGCTCCTCCTTCTCTTCTGGCTCCTCCCCTTTCTCTGCCTCCCTCTCACTCCTCACTGTCCTTTCCACCTACCCCTCACTTCCTCTCCTGTGATTGATCCATTGTTCCATTTACCAGTTGAGATGGGGCCCTTTTGGCTGGCTCATGCTCTCTCCAGGGAACTCTGCCTCTCAGTCTCCTGCCAAAAGGCCACTTGCCAACGCACGCCAGTCAGGACCCATCCGTCCGTTGATGCGTTTCTCTGCCTTGTTCCTAAGGGCGAGACTCACCATACTCAGATGTCTGTCAGCTGATGGTGCCTGCAGGGCTGCAGGCATTTGCTTATGATCTTCTTATGATCTGACTATTACTATCAATGTGATGGCACGTTGTATTTCCCTAAAGAAATATGTTTTCACGGACGCAGGTGGTTTCTCGTATACACTTCACCACTTTCCTCCAGCTGCTCAAACTTTCCAGGCCTTCTCTGCAGACGTAGCTCCAGATAGAGCATGCTTGAGAATTCTCAGGGATTCTAGAGAAACCTAAGGTCAGTTGGATTCCAGGTTGGGTTCTGCATTGTCTTTCACGTTGGTTCTTCCTCAGCTTTTGTTGGATTAAAAGATTTCTGGTTCTCTGTTCACCTTTTGTCTCCAGGTTAGTTGACTGTGAACATGTGTCCTCGACTGTCCCAGATTGTCAGGTCGTCAAAGGCAAGGGTGCTGTTTTCAGCCCCAAAACGCCTAGAAGCACTTTTTGCCTACTGTTGCTCCCTGCCCCGGGAACATCTGTGGGGCCCTGGCGTGCAGTCTCACAGGGGAGATAGAGAGCACTGTAAAAAATCTGTGCTCTCCGGGTTTTCAGCCTGGTTCCTCTGGTCTTTCTTTGAACAAACACTTCCGACTGTCTCCTGGGAGCCAGCTGTTGTGCTGAGGACACAGAGAAGATGAGGACACTTTCCCCCTGCTCTGAAGGAGCTCATGGGGTCATGGGAGCGACAGACAGTGGGAGAACATGACAGCACAATGGGAACAACACCACCAAAGGGGCACACGTAGGCTGGGGAGCACAGAGGTACCTCAATACTCCTGGGAGAGTCTCCCCTCTGTGAGTGACACGTGACATGGATAATCCTCCCCATCCAGGGAGGAGGATTGGGTGGGGGAAGGAAGCACATTCCTGGCCAAGGGCACAGCTGGGAAAGGCAAGTCATTCGATGATAAGGTACACACAAAAATAAAAGTGGCAGGACGAGGCATCCCCAAAGCCTTGAATGCAGGGTGGTGGAAAGGGGACTGTGTCCTGGGGCGAGGGAACAGTTTCCGCAGGGAATGGTCCTGGTCTTACAGTAAGCAGCACACAAGGCAGGCAGTTCTCCCCATTCTCTAGACAAGGAAACCGAGGCTCAGAAAGGCAGCGTTGAGTGTGTGGGGGACCCCAGAGGCTCTGCAGCTCCCCGTTTTGTGGCAGATTTTGGACCTGACGACAGTATGAAATATCAGAACTTCCCCACCCTGCTCATCCTCTTGCAGCTCGTTGGATGAGGGTGGTTGTGCCAAATGC
>NW_006433949.1:8058278-8060112 GCF_000325575.1 Pteropus alecto | reverse complement strand
TCCAGGAGGCGTGGAGAAAGTTTCTCTTGGGGTGCTTTCTCTGTGGCCCTCAAACAATAGTGTGCTGTGTTTTCTCCATGTTGTTAAGAGTGCTTGCTACCCAGTTTTTTAAAAAAAATCTCCTTTTCTCATCCATAGAAAGGTTTTGTCAACAACACCAGCAACCCAGGAACCCCAACCTCCCTTCCTCTCACACGCCCCAGTTTGTCATCTGGTAATATCAGTTCTTCCTCCCAAATAGTTTTGAATCCATTCACTCCCTCCTCCCTCCTCCTTACCACCGCCCTGGTGCAAGGCACCATCGGCTCTCACAGTGACTTCTGTAACTGCCTCTAGCGGGTCTCATGCCTTCCACTCTGGCCCCTGCACGGCTTAGTCTGTTCCTTCCCCACCCCCGCAGCCTCCTCTCCGCTGGGCTCTGCCCTGACCTCCCTTATCTTTCACTTCCCTAAGGGACCCTCCTTCCCCTCCTTCCAGGACATTGCATCGGCTGTTCCCTCCTCTTGTCTAGTTAACCCTGCTCAGCCTTCAACTCTCAGCTCAGAGCCCACCTCCCTATCTAAAATTGGGTCCCTATTATATACCTATGGTACCATGTACCTTTTCTTTATTTCATTTTTATTTTTATCAAAAATCACACATGCTCATGCTTGAGAGTCAATTGGGTCAACAAGGTGGGTTACCAAAAAAGGGCTATCCTTTTCGTCAGAGGCAGCTACTTTCAGCTCTTCGCTGGTTCCTTTGGAATCTACCTTTGTTTGTAGGTAGATTCCAAATCTTCCTAGTTTTTCAGTTTTATATCAGCTATTGACTTCCCGCTATGGAAAAAGACAATGTTAGTCTTTTCTGTCCTTGTGCCACCTTGACACACATGGACCCTTCCTAGTCTATCTGTTGTGCATTCTCTGCCAAACCATTTTGTAAATCTTGCTAAACAACTTTCTGTTTTCCCTGGAGTTTGCTTTGTACTCTGCATACCTACCACAAATTCTACCCCAACCTTTCTGCCAGTTTCCTACATCCCCTTAAGAGGTTTAGGCACATGAAACAGTTTGTTGGCTTCATCTCCCTGAAGGAAAGTGCCCCACAGCCTTCTGACCGCCTTCTGTCTGAATTGGTTGCCCCCTCTGCTGGCTCTGCGGCTGTCATTCTGGGATTTCTTGTCACTGTCATCCTGGGGAGTCCCTTTGCCTTGCTCTGTGTTCTCCCAGTCCACATCTTCCTCTTTCTTGGTTTACTCCCTCATTTTGGTTGGTACAGTCGACCCTTGAACAACATGGGTTTGAACTGCACAGATTCACTTATACATGGATTTTTTTCATCTTGTGAACAGAAAATGTAAACTTACAGTATCGATTAATACAGTACAGTAGTACTGTAAATGTATTTTCTCTTCTGATTTTCTTTTTTTTTTTTAAGTTTATCGGGGTAGCATTGGTTAATACAATTATAATTTTCAGGTGTACATTATAGTTTGACATCTATATATTCTATTGTATGATTACCACCCAAAGTCCAGTTTCCTTCAGCTACCATATATTTGATCCCTTTTACCCTCTTGACCCTTTTATCTCTTTGATTCAGATATTTATATGGGAGATTTTGTTTTTAAATAGAGTAGAGCAGATGACTTTTAGATTGAGGTAAGGATTTGAGGGGGGGTTGAAGATAATGACAGAAGAAAATATTATGATAACTGCAGATTGAACTCAGTGTAGAAATGTTGAGACTGAATTTGAAGGCGCTATTTTTTAAAATTTATTTATTTATTTTAATTAGTTTCAAGTATACAGTACATTGGTTAGACATCTGTATAGTTCATAAAAAGATCCCT
>NW_006433949.1:8044960-8057768 GCF_000325575.1 Pteropus alecto | reverse complement strand
CATTGAGATGGTTGTCTCTTTACCTTGTTGACAATTTCTTTTGCTGAGCAGAAGCTTTTCAGTTTGATGTCGTCCCATTCATTTATTTTAGGTTTTACTTCCTTTGCCTTTGAGGTCAAATTCATAAAATTCTCTTCAAGACCAAAGTCCTTGAGTTTAATTCCTATATTTTCTTCTATGCATTTTATTGTTTCAGGTCTTATATTCAGGTCCTTAATCCATTTTGAGTTAATTTTGGTGTGTGGTGATAGACAACAGTCTAATTTCATTCTTTTGCAGGTGGCCTTCTAATTTTCCCAGCACTATTTATTGAAGAGGCTTTCCTTTCTCCACTGCATGTTTTTGGCTTTTTTGTTGAAAATTATTTGCCCATATAAATATGGATTTACTTCTGGACTCTCGATTCTGTTCCACTGGTCCATGTGTCTGTTTTGCTGCCAATACCATCTTCTGATTTTCTTAATAGTATTTTCTTTTCTCTAGGTTACCTACTTGTAAGAATACAGTATATAAAACATACAACATACAAAATATGTGTTAATAGACTGTTTATGTTATTGGTAAGGCTTCCGATCAACAATAGGCTATAGTTAAGTTTTGGGAGAGTCAAAATTTATATGGAGATTTTCAACTGGGCAAAGAGTTAGCACCCCTAACCCCTGTATTGTTCAAGGGTCAACTATAGTTCCCTGAGAACGAACACATATGAGGTAAACTTTTGGGGTCCCGGCATATTTGAAAATATGTTCCTCCTACAACTTACTTGATAGTTTGGTTGTGTATAGAACTCTAGGTTAGAAATAATTTTCTTTCAGAAGTATAAACACCTTGCTCCACTGTCTTTTGGCTTTGGTTGTTGTTGACTAATCTAAAGCTATTTTGATTTATGACCCCATTGTTTATGACCTGTTTGTTTTTCTCTGGAAGGTTGTAGGAGCTTCTCTTATTCTCTAATACTTTGAAATTTCACAGCGATGCGCCATTGTTTGAATCTATTCTAATCCATTATTCTAAGTACTCAGTGGGTTCTTTCAGTCTAGAAACCTGGGTCCTTCAGTTCCAGGAAATTTTCATATATTGTTTCATTAGTGATTTTCTCCCATCTTTTTTTCTCTCTTATTGTTATCCTACTAAGAGGATATTGGAACCCTGGGCTAGATCCTTAATGTATTAAAATATATTTCCTCCTGTTTTTCATCTCTTTGTCTTTTTTTTCTCAATTTTCTGGTAAATTTTATCTCATTTGTCATTCAGCCTTCTATTCAATCTTTCTTTTTCTGCTCTCATATTTTGAATTTATTAGAGTTCTTTTGGTCTGAAAGTCCCTATTTTATCACATCCTGTTTTTATTTTATAGTTGCAATATCTTCCCTTATCTCTGAGGATATTAAGTACTGGTTTTTTTTTTTTTTTTTTTCCTCTGCATGGTTCCTACTTACTTCAATTGGTCATTTTTTTCATGACTGATTTTAAGAATTGGGGATTAAAACGCAAATTGCAATCTCCGAGTTTTGGGGAGGAATTCCTTTACCGAACTTCATGATAGGATGACCCTATTTAGGTATTTGTTACATAGTCCCCCACTGTCTTTGGGTCACTCTTTTCCGACTGGTCAGATACTCCAGAGAAGTTTCTTCTAACCTCCTGCCAAGAAGAGAAAGAGAACAGTGTTGTTGTCTCGTATGCTGACGTTTACTTAATTCCTCTGTTTTGGACACCGTACTTGCCTTTATCTGTTCCAGTTTCCCCAAGGCCAAAGACCCTCTGTTTAACTGTCTGGAGAGTGAGCCTCTGGCCTTCTGCTGGGGTGCAAGGGGCACGTTCTAGCCTCTCACAATGGAGGAGGGATGCAGGCTTCTAACGGCTTCTTAAACAGACTTCTGACCCATCCTTTTTGGTCACTTCTTCCTGCTTCGCCTGCAGAGCTCCTTGATGCCTCTGACTCCTGAGCTTTTGAGGGGTCTACAGTAAAAGTGGAGGCTTCCTGGCCTCCTCCACTGCCAGGGCGACTCAATTTTCTCAGTCCTCTAAGATATCATGCATCCCTTGGCTCTCTCGCCTCCTATGTGTTGTTGCCATTGTCTTTCAGTGACTCGTCCTGGTGGATTTTTACCTTTGCATAAAAGTTCCTTTACTTTCATGTTGGTGGGGTTTCAGGAAAAAGCAAGGGTGTGAGTCCAATCTCCCGTTTTCTTACATTTCTTGTTATGTGTGTACTTCTCCTCTTGTTTGTACGATACTTTAGGTTTTTCTGCCTCTTTCATTAGACTGTAAGATCCATAAAGCCAGTGACTAGGTTTGTTTATTTTTCCCATCTTAATCCCCACCCTTATTTTTTAATAGTAAAAATAAATTTTTAACTGTGATTAAATATACATAATATTTATTACTTTAACCATTGGTAAATGTACAATTCAGTGACATTCAATACATTCAAAAACTATCACCATTATCAATACCCCCAAATTTTTCATCATCTCCAATGAAAACTTCGTACTCATTAAACAATAACTCCCCCTCCTCTCCCACCTTCATAACCTCTATTCTACTTTCTCTCTCTATGAATTTGGCTACTCTGGGTACCTCATATAAGTGGAATTGTACAGTATTTGTCCTTTCGTGTCTGGCTTATTTCACTCAGCAGAATGTTTTCAAGGTCCATCCATGTGTCAGAATTTCATTCCTCTTTATGGCTGCGTAATATTCTATTAGATGAAATACCACATTTGTTTATTCATTCCCCTACCCCCATTTTATCTGTAGTGGCTTGAACAATTCCTAGTACATGACAGGCACGAAAAAGTATTTATTGGATGGCTTAAGCAACTTCTTCCCGTTTTAGGATCTAGAAAATTCCCACTTATTCATCAAGGCCTAGCACATACACCTCCTCCTTTGAGAGGCCCTGGGGACTTGCCTAACACAGAACTAAGCACTCCGTAGTGTCATGCAGCCACACCAGGTTATAACTCAGCTCCCCCATGTCATCTGGCAGCTCCCGAGGGCAGGGCCAGGGCTAGGTTTACAGCCTGACTCCAGGAGTGTTGGTTCAATAAATGGGGAACCCTCTTTCTCTCTAATTTGAAATCGTAGTTGGGACTTTGCAGCCAGTCTCCCCCAACTTCTATTCCACATCTTTGTTTTGAAAGTCAGTTTACATTACAGTGGTTGTGCAAACAGGAAAAGAAGCCATTAAAATGGAAATAGAGAAATTTGGAGAGCTTAGCAACCTGAAATGAAATCAGAAAGGAAGGCTTTATTCTCATGGGGCATGTGAGTCTCTTCTAATGCTCTGAAAGCTGAGAATAAATGGTCATTAAGGATCTTTTTTTTTTTTTTTATTGTTGTTGTTATCAACAGCCTTTTTGTTGGCTTTCTTAAAACAGTTTATCCCTCTTCACTGAAGAGGAGCCTGGGGAGTCTTGAGCCTGGTGCCAAGGCCCCTGGGACTGTTGTTGGCAGAGCCTGGTGCCCATGTTGGTGCCTCCATGGGCCACCACCATTGGTGGCCTCTTCATCTTAGTTCCAGGTTTCCTGGGACTGGAAGGGATTGGAAGGGTAATGCTTCTCTTCCTTCTCTGTGAAGCAAGGAGAGTCACACCTACTTGACAGGAGTATCGAGGACAGGCTGCCTATTCCTGGGCTTGGCACTATGCTGGGCACCTGGTACATGTTTGGGAAAGGTTGGCTACAATTATTACCCCAAAATGGGTGGCAACCAGTTAGATCACTCATCGGTCATATCACACAGCTTTCTGTAAACCTTCCCCACAGGTTATTCAGTTCAAGGCAACCAGAACAACAGCAAGCATCTGGAAACTTCCATTAGGCTAATCCCTCTGAAAGAAATGGACTTGGGTTATTAGGAGGAGGGAGATCTGAGGAATATACAGAATTGATCCAAAGAATTCAGTAATCCAAAACGAAAAAGACAAACAGCTCAGTAGGAAATGGGCAAAGGATACTAACAAGATGGCCTAGAGAACAAACCCAGAAGGCAGTGACCTCATAGCAAGGCGTGCCCCCTCACTGGTGATAAGGAAAACGCACATTCAATTGTGGTGAGGTACCAGTTCAGACTAGCGGTGTTAAAGAGTGTGGCTGGGGCTGTGGAGTGACGGAACACACATAGCCGAAGGTCCCAGGTACCCACCCCCACTGCAGGCCCTTCCCTCTCCTATGCAGGAAACCGCCATTGGCACCTGGTATAGGTAGCGTTCTTTGAACTGTCACTATATATATATTTACCTACCATTTGGAAAAAAAAAACAAAAAAACAAAAATGAAATTTTCTGTTTAATTCGCCCCCCGGTGGCATCTAGCCGGAGGTCGTAGGAATATAGTCATGCACCACAAAATGACATTTCTGTTAACAACAGACCACATATACAGCAATGGTCCCATAAGATTACAGTGGAGCTGAAAAATCTCTATCACCTAGTGACATCACGGCCATCGTAACATCATAGCGCAACACATTACTTGTTTGCGATGATGCTGGTGTAAACGGACCTACTGCACTGCCTGCCGTATAAAAGTATAGCACATATCATTACATGCAGTACGTAATACTTGATAATGATAATAAACGACTGACTATGTGACTGGTTTATGTATTTTCTATATTATGCTTTTTAATCATTATTTTAGAGTATACTCTTATTATTTATTTAAAAAAAAGTTTGGTCTACAGCCATGCCACCCTGAACGTGCCCGATCTCGTCTGATCTCAGAAGCTAAGCAGGGTCAGGCCTGGTTAGTACTTGGATGGGAGACCACCTAGGAATACCAGGTGCTGTAGGCGTTTAAAAAAAAAAAGTTTGCTGTAAAACAGTATGCATTGTTAGGCCGACAGTAGCCTCACACATCTCGTGTTTACCACGTCTCTCGCTTGCATCATTTTATTTTGTGCTTGATATCATCTTGTATTGTTTTGTACAGTAACAATACTGTACATGTTTGTAGCCCAGGTGTGATAGGCTGTACCGTACAGCCTAGGTATGTCGTAAACTATACCACCCAGGTTTCTGTAAGTGCACTCCGATGTTCACACAATGACGAAATCGCCTAATGATTCTTTTCTCAATGTATTCCTGCCATTAAGCAGCCCATGACAGTAATGCACTATCCTTAGGGGCTGCTTAATCTATCCAATGGTTCCCAAACTTCCTGTGAGGTCATTAAGTGAGCCGATTTCCATGTCCCCGGAGGAGGAACATTCATGTGGTGATGCTCCACAGTCCCAGTGCTATCCTCAGTGGCCTCTGATACCGCCCCCGAGGAGTCTTGACTATGCTCTTATCAATCTACAGACCACCCAGCAGCTCAGGATCTGCCAGTTGGGAGCAGTTTGGGGCCGTACCATTTGCAAATTAAAATATGTATATATACATTTTTTCATTGTGGTAAACAGACACAACATAACACTATTTTAGCTATTTTTAAGTGTACAGTTCTGTGGCATTAATTATGTTCACATTGTTGTGCAACCATCACCACCATCTCCAGAATTTTTTCATCGTCTCAAACTAAAACTCTGTCCCAGTTAAACAACAGCTCCCCATTCTCCCCTCCCCACAGCCTGTGGCAACCAATATTCTACTTTCTGTCTCCGTGAGTTTGCCTATTCTAGGTACCTCATGTAAATCATGTAGCCATTTGTCCTTTTATGACTGTCTTATTTCACTTGGTTTAATGTCTTCAAGGTTCACCCATGTTGTAGCATGCGTCAGAATTTTTAAGGTCGAAGAATATTCCATTGTGTGTATACACCACATTTTGTTTATCCATTTATCCATCAGTGGACACTCAGGTTACGTCCATCTTTCAGCTCTTATGAATAATGCTGCTGTGAACACAGGTGTGCAAATATCTGTTTAAGCCTGTGCTATAATTGCTTTTAAGACCGTAGGACAAACATTTGGCCTAGCCCCTTGTTTTGCTATGAAGCCTGAAAGGTTAGGGTCTGCCCGGTGTCCACAGCCAGGGACAAGACTCGTAAAGTAGCCCGAGGCACTAGGCTGGGACCCTCCACCGCCAGGCCATGAGCACTGGTTATGATTCTGACCTTTCTCCTCTCTGCAGCCATGCCCTTTGCTTTCTGTACAAGAGAGAAGCTTCCTTGGACGGAATTTGCCGAGTCAGCAGAGGATGGGCCCACCACCAGGTTCTGTCAGAAGGTAGGACATTAACTGCTCCTCTGGCAGTAGCTGCCAGACATGTGCAGGTCCCAGAGCAAGGCCACAGCTGCTGGGTGTGGCTCCTCACCATGGAAAATGCATCCGCTTGGTGCTTGTTTTGCCAGATAAGGTTAGATAAGACTCTTTGCTACCCTTTTTTTTTTTTTTTTACTGTACTTTCACTTAAAATCATGAGTTTCAGAGCCAGAAGGGCTCTTAATGGCTTTTTTCAGGGAGAGAACTGCAGCCAGGGAAGGGTGGCCTGGGGATGACCCGATAGTAGGTTCTACAGTGGCAAAAGGCAGAGCTGGCACTTGGGGACCAGGGACAAAGTTGAGTTCTTGTCCAAAACTGTGCTCCTTCACTTGCCGTTTGCCGGAGTTATGTAAACTTCTCTACATGGCCTGTCTCATCAGCATAGAAATTGGTCTTCACTTTTCTTTATTAAACCTCGTGATACATCTTGTATGATCTCATTTATACAAAATGTCCAGAATAGGAAAATACACAGAGGCGGAAAGCAGATTAGTGGTTGCCAGGGGCTGGACAATGAGAGGGAATGGAG
Source organism: Pteropus alecto (assembly GCF_000325575.1). Lineage (NCBI taxonomy): Eukaryota > Metazoa > Chordata > Mammalia > Chiroptera > Pteropodidae > Pteropus > Pteropus alecto. The sequence continues at coordinate 8,051,024 of NW_006433949.1, read as the reverse complement.
AGTGATTGCTAATGGGTATGAGGTTTCTATCTGGGATGATAAAAATATTCTAAAATTAGATTGTGGTGATGGTTGCACAATTCTGTGAATGTGTTGAAGACCGCTGAATGACTACTATAAAATAATATTGAATGTCAACTGTAATTGAAAAATAACAATAAAAAAAATAAAAGAAATTTAATTATTTAATTAATTTTTAAAAAGTAAAAAAAAAAACAAAACACTGAACGACACACTTTGAAAGAATGAGTTTTATGCTTTGTGAATTATATCTTGATAAAACTGTTGTCAAAAAGAAAAAAAAACCCTAATGTTCAAAGAGGTTACAAATGGTAACGTATCTTTATTCTCACCTCAAACAAAAGAACTCCTGTCATTTCTCCATGTCCCGTTTCAGACTTTATACATGTACTTAGGGGTTTTGGGAGCAGAACTGTAATCATGGTGGTTCTGTCAATACTGACTTGTGATTCTAAACATCAGCGATCTCAGGCAGTAGGGGAAAAAAATGTCTCGTCCACCAGGTTGTCGATTCTGTGCTATGGAAGAAAAGAGGAAGGGGACTGGTTAGGAGGCAATTGCAGATGACATGGCCGAACTAGGGCTAGAGGAAGAGAAAAGGAAGAGTAGAAATGAGAATTGGTGCCAAGGGACACACGTCTGCATCGAGAGTGGCCAAGGGGCTTATGGCCGCCCTCACATGGCTTATAGCATCACCTTCCACCCCCGAGCCGTTCCCTCTCTCCTGTCATTAAGGCCAGAGGTAATGACAGGCTTGTTAGAGTTGAGGACAAATGACCTGCTGGGGCTGCTCATCCCCGTGATCACCAGGTTCTGATGCTCTTATTTGAGACAAAAAGAATTCAGTGTCGGAGAGCCATTTTTTAAGAAGATATAGATGAAAAGTACAATGATTATTCTTTTTTTATTTCTTTTTTTATTGTTTTAAAAAAGACACGTAAAATTTACCATCTTAACCATGTTTAAGTATACAGTTCAGTACTGTCAAGTACATTCACCGTGTTGCGACACAACCTTTTCATCTTGTCAATCTGAAGCTCTATACCCACCAAAATACTCCCTTCCACCCCCAGCTGCTGGCAACCAAAGTTTTACTTTCTGTTTCTACAAATTGGACTACTGTCGATACTTCACATAAGTGGATTCACACTGTCTTTGTTCTTTTGCGACCGGCTTATTTCACTTAGTATCATGTCCTCAAGGTTATCCATGTTAAGGATGGCATCCATGTGACAGAATTTCTTCCCTTTTTAAGATAGTATAATATTCCCTTGTATGGATATACCACATTTGTTTATCCAGTCACCCACTGATAGACACTTGGGTTACTTCCACCTGTTGGCTACTGTGAATAATGCTGCTGTGAACATTGGGTGTGCACATGTCTCTTTGAGACCCTACTTTCAATTCTTTTGGATTATACCCAGAAGTGGAGCTGTTGGATCATATGGTAATTCTATTTTTAATTTTTGAGGACCCGCCATACTGTTTCCACAGGGGCTGCACCATCTTATATTCCCACCAACAGAGCACAGAACAATGATTACTCTTATTTTGCTGAGCTTGGGGCTCAGGACATTGGCATTTAGTCTTCCAAACGACGAGTGATGGCTCTGAACCAAGGCTGGTTATTTAGAAGAACCACTAACTTCTTCAATAAAATACCTATGGCAGTTCATTTGAAAATAGGACTCTGCTATATTTATCATTTTTCCAGCTGGCAAAGAAGCATGACATGGTGGTGGTGTCCCCCATCCTGGAACGAGATGGAGAACATGGGGACGTTTTGTGGAACACAGCTGTGGTGATCTCCAATTCCGGAGCAGTCCTGGGCAAGACCAGGAAAAACCACATCCCCAGAGTGGGCGATTTCAATGAGGTGAGCTGCCCCTCAGATCACCAACCTGGCTCACTCACTTTTCTGTGCCTAATCTCCCTGAGCCTTTCTGTCAGGGAAGTTCCGTGTCGGGTCATGTCACATCATGCGACACTGGAACATAGAGTGTCTGCAGCACCCAGGGGCCTCCCCACATTACCCCACATCACACAGGCAGACAGGATTCAGGAGGGACTCCCGGGAGAGTCCCAAACACTTTTAGCACAGAGGGGTATTTTTTTTTTTAATATTACCTAATTTGACTTCCTGAAATTCTTCTTTTAAGTAAGTAATATATAAATTAAACCAAAAAATTGTGTACAAGCATGAAATAATTCCTACAGTCCCTTTCAGGCTCTGAGCTCCTCACCCGTCACAGCCTAGTCCTCGTTTGGAGAGTGGGGGTCCTTGTCCATGGCTCATGTGGGAACTGAGTCAGCCATGTCCACATGTTGGGTGACAGTTGGTGAATGTGTGCATCTGTGCACATATGTATCAGGTGGGGCTTCATCCCCGAGATCAGAGTATAAGTCAGGGGAGCTGTTTTGTTTGGTTAATGCCAGTTTGTGGGTGGGTAGGATGGGGAGAGTGGAAATTTGAAGGAGGAAAATGAACTCTACCTAATACCTGAGATGAAATCTGAACTTGATCTGTAATAAACAGTTATTCAGGATGTGATGTTTCCAGTCTTTCTTTGTTATCCCTGATGTGTGGGAGTCCCAGCCGCTCTCAGGCTGGTCAGGTGGATGAGAAAGGATCTGCAAAGCTAGCCGAGGCTCCCTGGAGAGAAAGGAGAACCCAGCGTTTCTCAGTAACAGCTGGACTTGGGGGCAGGAGGACGTGTCCCTTGGCTGTTTACCCTGAGATTAATCTTTAGCTCCCTGCAGACAGTGAAGGGCTTGTCTCGACGCCCCAGGATCTGCTCTGGTGTCTAGCACATGTGCACTTCCTGGTTGCTGCCCGACCCTGGAAAATTTTGAAATTAATGGGAGGATGAGAAATGCTCCAGGAGCAGATCTGTTTGGGACCCCAACCTGCCCTCCACCCTAACCCCAGCGCCATCCATGAAAATGTCCCAGAGCCAGCACCCGAGGGGGCAGGTGAAGAGGGAGGGATGGCAGGACTGTATCCCACCTGTCTGCCCAGCAGGGACTTCCTTAGCTGCCCAGGGACTTTGTGGAGAAGAGCACTGTCAGGGTGTGTGTTCTAGTCTCAGATGGGAGTGAGTGACCTGGGCAAGTCACATGTCCACTCGGGCTCTGGTGTCCTTCCCCTAGCAGGCAAGGGTTGCTCTGGATGAGCTTCTGGTCTCTTTGGCTCTGACCTTCTTTATAGGAACATGTGATTGGTGAGGACATTGACCAACTTATGTTAACACTGACCAAACCTCAGCCTTTAGCTGTACCATGACTGAAACCCAATCAAAGTTTCTCCTTGGAAATACTGTGGGAAGTTGCTTTGGGGTTTTTTTTGGTATGTCACAGAAGAAATTGTGGGTAAATGCTTAAGCCATGGTGATTTCCCCTTGGGTTGGCTTGTAGTTACTGTGTCTGGGGGTTTTTGTGTGTGTGTTTTTGTTTTTGAAGCATATTGAAATTTTGAAACTTAAAGTAGAGTCACACCCACGAGTGTCACTTTTGGAATACTGGTGATATTTCATTTTTTTCTGCCAAGTCTAAGGAAAGGGAAATCTTACAGCTCAGAGGCTTCAATATATGGCCCTTTGTTTTCCAGTCAACTTACTACATGGAGGGAAACCTCGGCCACCCCGTGTTCCAGACGCAATTTGGGAGGATCGCGGTGAACATTTGCTACGGGCGGCACCACCCCCTCAACTGGCTCATGTACAGCATCAACGGGGCCGAGATCATCTTCAACCCCTCGGCCACCATCGGAGCACTCAGGTCCCTCAGCAGGCGGGATTTGGGAGGGTTCTTGGAGGTGGGTTAGGTAACAGGCAGGCGTGACCACCAACACAGCTAACAAATCCGAGCCCTGGGATTGCATGTTGCATATTTAACCAACTTTTCCATGAAAAAAAAAAAATCAATTACAATCCCTCCTAAAGAGCTTCTCTGCTGTGAAACACTATCCTTTGCTATGACTCTAAACCCTGAGATGATAATGATCCCCACCATTTGCCCCCAGAGTTGTCAGGATTCAAAAAAGCTCCTCTTTTAAAGTGACCGGAGTAGTGAGTGTCTGGCCAGCATTAGCTCTCCTCCCCGTCACAGCTGCTGTGCTCCTGGGGGAGCCGAGGTGGCGCTGTGGATTCCTAAACCTCCTGTCTGCAGCATCCAGTGCATGGAGGGTGGGCTTCTGGGTAAGAGGAACAAATAAGGGAGTCGGAGCTGAGAGGGTCCTTAACAGACCAGCCAAGTGGCTCTGAAACTTGTTTTTAACCAGCAAAGTGTTTTCTTCTTAAAACACCTAACACGTATTCAGATGTCACCCTAATCCTGAAACAGATTAGACTGTTCTGACCAAGGCAGTGGGGCCGGCCCTGCCAACTCCGGAGGTCCTGGGCAGGACCCCTGGGGCTCCGCATTTAATAGTAACAGCCGAGCTAAGATGACTCCGCATGACCACTACACTTCTACTGCTTCTCTCTTCCCCAACGGCTGAGCATTTGGGTGGTTTCTAGTTTCGCATCGTTGACAAGTACCAAAGCTCTAGGAATTTTGTGTGTAAATATCTTCCTCCCCAGCTCACTTCCTTCCAAGCGCTCGGGTACCTGGATCAGTAGGTGCTGGCTTGCACTCTCTGTTGTCCTACTTGCCAGTACCCCAGCGGTGTGGGGGTTGGGAGGGTGTCCCTGGTTCCTTTGTGGGGGGCAGCTGGAAGAGTTCTGGTAGTCAGCTTGGAGTTCCCTGGCGGCCCACAACTGTCACTCTTGTCCTTGTTTTCGACGAAATTTAAGTCAAATTTCTTCTAAATGTCAGAATGTGATATTTCCTTTACCTATTCTTTTAAACAAGGTGCCCCCTTCTCTAGAGTGACATCCCCTCAAGCATTCTGATTTGCACAGCAGGTTTCTTCTTGAGGCAGAACCCAAACCCTGCCTGCTACCTCAGGGTCACGGCCCTGTCTGCGCATGTGAAGGTCACGTCTGCGTCCAGGAGGGGTGCTGTTCAGTGGAAGGGGGAATCACAGTTGTAGCTTTCCCCTCAGAGGATCTCCCTGCGGCCTCATGGCAACTTGCTCACTATGACAGTTGTGATATAAGGTGGTTACTGGTCCTCTAGTCACCTGGCCTTGGCAGAACCTCTAGGCCACCCCGTAGGGCAGCCCCCTCCTGTTAGCCATGTGTAAGGCATTCGGCAAGCTCCATCTCCCCGCAGGGCCCTGAAAGAACCTGAAGCCAACACGCTGGGCATCTGGGCTGGCTCTTGGGCCAGGGCAGGCAAAGCTGTGGTCTCAGACTCCAATGGCCACCTCCCTGACCCCGCTCCCTTTTATTAGCCTTAATTTGCAAGCAGAAGCACCCGGCGTAATAAGTACATAACTGCTTATGTCCTCAGCTGCCTATTCGGCTTATAAAAATTATTGATTTTCCTTCCTCAGGCCTTTTAAGGGTTTAGTGAGGCTGGCAGTTAAAATGCTAACAGGTCTTTTGGAAAGCAGTATGTTTCATGAGCTATTAAAATGTTCACACCCTTTGATGTGAGATAATTATACCCCTTTGAACTTTACCCAAAAGAGGAAAAAACGTCGTACACTTGAAGAAGTTTCTGGAAGCTCTGCTTATAATAAGAAAAAGCTAGAAGGGAGAAAAATGTCGGGGTTAGGTAAGTTTCAGTCCACTTCTTCCATGGGTTATTATACAGCCACTAAAAAGAGTCCTTATGAAATGATGCCGCGTCGTGACAAAAGCCCATGAGTAAAAATGATATTTCCAGGCTGTGGTCAGAACTCTGTAAACATTTTTTGGTGCCAAGATGGTCATGGAGTGCGGAAACATTACAAAAGATCATTTATTAGGATGGTGCAATTCCGGATGATTTTCTTAAAATGATAAATGATTATTTGCGGAATCGATTATGAGTGCTTTTAAGCACGATGCTGGGCAAATCCCCACCAGCTTTACACAAGCATCGGCTGCCAGCTTCCAGAATCATCTATCCCGATGTCTGGCATCTCCCGCTGCCCTGCTCGCTGGTTCCGCAG
>NW_006433949.1:8039423-8044922 GCF_000325575.1 Pteropus alecto | reverse complement strand
CCTCACTCGTTTTAGGGTCTCACAATCCTAAGCACACAATAGAGCTGAAGCGCTTTTCGATAAAAGCACCTCATCCCGACAATCCTATGCAGCCCGTGTGGTCGGAGACGTCTGCCATGCAGTTCGAAAGCCGCTGTCCCTTTCCCTCGCTGCATTTCATCTTCCCACTCTGATTATTTTTAGGGGCTCGCGTAGCCACACTGGGAATATGGCAGATGTCCCCACACCCCCACTGGGATCTCCGTGATCCCAGCACGCGCTGGGCTCTCACGAACCTCCGGCTTCCTTTCCCTCGCTTGTTTTGAGAGCCTAAGTTTTATTGCCAGCTGTAGGTTTGAGTCCTACGCAGTACACCCTCCCTGGAGAATTGCAAGAAAGATGTTTTATGGCACTCGCCCTGCAACTGTCTATTTAATTCTTGAAAATGTCATTTATGGGTGTGTTTCTGTAAAACTCCTTTCTTAAAAGTTTTGTCAGCTCAGCTTAGCAGCTGGTAGAAAAAAGCAGCAAAATGAGTCCCCTCAATCAAGCCTGTGATTTTTTTTTTTCCCCACCCAGACACGTGAATCCTCCTGAGAATTGGGCTTGTGACAAGCATCCACCCCCTCCACCTACTCCCCGATTTAAACCAGGTGCATGCTGACAGGAAGGAAGATTCCAGGGCATTTTGCTCCCAATCACTCAGTGTTTCTAAGTGGGCATTATATCTGTCAATCCAGAATCTTAATGATGCTGTTCCTCAGACAAGAGATAATTAGTGACCAGAAGGCCCACTGAATTCCATGGCACATTTTAGTTGGTGGGCTGGAGAAGGACAGGGTCTCTGATTGGGGCCAAGTCTCCTGCCACGTCCTCCCCTGTGTAGGCGCTGGACTGAGGAAAGCCCACAGCTTAGCTGTGCCTGGGGGCTGCCTCTTTTCCTATACTACTAAGAGAAGCAGAGCCCTTACTTAGAGATGGAGATGAGAAGGCACTGGGAAAGGGAGACTGGCTCAGGGGAGGTAACTCCTGCTACAGGATCTACCCCTGCCCCCCACCGTCACCACCATTAGCTAAATTCCTCTGGGTTTACCCTGTTAGCTTGGCCTGAAATCTCCCCCTGTGGAGATTGCTGTATAAGGCATCACAGCAGAGTAGGGTTGGGGCAGGCAGTTAGAGCCTTCGCAGGGCAGTGCAGAGCCTCCAGGCCCTCAGCTTCCCTCTGACATTTTCCAGGTAAGACTGCCCAGCCTGAAAAGCAGGTTCCTCACTGACCCTTGAGGAGGGAAGGAATGAGAAGTAGCAGTTCTGGAGCTCCCGCCACACAGGCCCCTCTAGAAGCTTCACCTGCCCGGTCGGTCGTTAAGTCTTTACAATCTCCCTTTGAGAAAGTTTCCGAAAAGGAAACTCGAGGCTCAGGGAGAAGATTTGATCCAGGGCTGCTTCTGCCTGCAGAAGGCTCCATGGGCTGGAGCATGGGACAAGCTGAGAAAAAGCTGGCCTGCTTCTAGGTTAAGGGTTACCTATGGGCATAAAAAGTCTCCCCGGCCATCCCCACTGAAGGCCTGGAGGGGCTGGCCCCTGCAACTCGGGGCTAAGCATCCATAGAGTCTGGCTGGGAAGTTAGAAACTTAGCACCTTTCGTTCTTCTCTCACAGTGAGTCCATGTGGCCAGTTGAGGCCCGGAACGCAGCCATAGCCAATCACTGCTTCACCTGCGCCATCAATCGCGTGGGCAAGGTAAGTCCCCGAGGTCTGGCCAGGCTCCTCAACTTGGTCAACCAGGTGTGCTGGCAAGGGGACAGAGCGATAAGCTGCCGTGAAACCTGCCTGCCAGAGGGGGCCTAGCCTCTTCAGATCAGCGAAGGCCACAAGCAAAGAAGCTGCTGTCCGCTGTCTGCTGGCAGGTGGGGCAGGGGACATGACATGTCAGACCTCTCTTCTCCCTGTTTCCTCTCTTCGTGCCACAAATCCTAGGGGCCCGGAAGGGAGGAAACTGGCTTAGTCCGTTCCTTTTAAAGATAGCACTATGTTCCTTCTCTATTTTTGTCTTTTGTTTTTAGCTGAAACTGTTTTGAAAGGCTCTTACTCTGCCACCACGAAGTGTCTGGTTTCGTATTTTCCCCCGTGAACCCCATGCACTGAATGATTCTGACTACTGAACAGGATGCATTTAATACGTAATATTCTTCCTCGTTCTTATTTAGCAGATTTCAAACTCTAATCAGAGCATCCGATTCGTCTGAGATAACCAAGGTGTCTATACTAAATTGGTCTAATTTCTGGCAACATAAAGGAACTTGATGTTTTAATTAACTTGTGTAACCCCATCATAGCTTGGTGCGCAGTTTCTATTAAGCTTTGGGGGAAATACCAAAAACAGTGTGTGGATACCCCCTTACTACCCTCACAGACCCCAGGCTAGGGCTTTGTTACATCAACAGGCAAACCCCAACCGCCTTCATAGCCCTAAAAACTTCTCTGCAATGCCTTTCTTCTCTCCCAGCAGATTATAAGCTCCCCAAAGGAAAAAAAAAAAAAATCCAGATCTTTACCTTGCTTGTCAAATTCCTGGCAGGCTGCCTGGCCTGCATTTTTGCCCAGTGCTAGGGATTCATTAGGGACAGTGAGGACAGGCCATTCCATCTCACTTTATATCTTTACGAACTCCACCTCAGCCTGACTTTGTGATGAATGTAGAGGTAGTGCCACCTATAGGTGCATCTCACCTTGGTTTTATTTCATAGGAGCACTTCCCGAATGAGTTTACCTCCGGAGATGGGAAGAAAGGTATGTTCCATGAATTTCCTTGGTGTTGGAGGCTGCAGTTAAGGAGTGGGCCTCACTGTCCCCTTCCCCATCTGCCTTCTCCGGGCGGGGTCTGCCCCACAGATCACGTCTGCACATCTGGCAGAGAAACTGACTCCTCTCGGCTCTCTTGCCCACAGTGTGGGAGCCTGACTTTGCCCAGGATATGGATAGGCGGTCCTGAGCTTGTGCCCACCTCAGTCCCTGGACAGAGATCAAATGGGATTGGATTGGACTCCATCCTTCCTCGGGTTTGGCATGAAGATGGACCAAGAAGATGTGGGGGAGGAGCCCTTTGTGAGCTCCCTGGGTGCTTCATCCACCCAAAAGACCTCACTTACTCCTCTCTTTTGTCCTTGTCCATTCCCCCCTCAGTTGTACAAATGCTCTAGATCACTAGCATGGATTGCGCTGGGATCCTAGAAGCCATAACTTATTTTGATCTGAGGGCAGGTGTCACCTCACCTCTGCTGGTCCTACCTCTCTGGCCAGGAATATGGGAGGGAGGGACTTCCTTCTCACCAAGGAGGGGTCTGAGCTAGCTCAGGATGTCCCCTGGGTCTGTTTCCCAGAAAAGCGCTCCCTGAAAGGGTCGCATATCCCTCCACTCTAGACCCCAGACTTACAGGGTCTTCAATTCCTGTTAGCTCCCTGCAGACGGAGTTGTGGAAGAGGCAGGAAAATGAGGTTCACTGGGTACCTGCTACATCCGGTCCTCTGCCAGGCCATGCACTGTGCCGGCCTGCTCCTTACATGCCTGCAGGGTGGCCACCGTACTGGTGAGACCAAGGCATGGAACAAGGGTACGGGTGACACAACTGGCAAGTCGAGTGAAGGCAGAGCCTCTAGCTTGCTGCGCGAGGCCACCACAGGAAGCAGGTCACATAGGAAGCCCTGCAGAGCCATATGACTCCCCTAGGCTGTATGTGGCTGATGTTGGGAACAAAGGACCAAACATCTCTACAAGAGTGACTTTTAGAAATGTTCCCAGAGGCAGAGGTGAGGGCTGTGAGGGTGACTTTTGCAGCAACTGTCTGAGCTGTCAGGGCTGAGGACGGAAGTATGTCCTTGGGGCTTTAGGGCTTGGCAGATGCTGGGTGGGTGGTGTGGATTTTTTGTCCTGGGCATCCCTTGATGTGCCTGCCCCTCCACAGAGTCCACTGTGTGCCTGTAAAGCTCATGGTGTTTCTCTTTACTCTTTCAAAGCTCACCATGACTTTGGCTACTTCTATGGCTCAAGCTACGTGGCAGCACCGGACAGTAGCCGCACTCCTGGGCTCTCCCGAAACCGAGAGGGACTGCTGGTTGCTGAGCTCAACCTCAACCTCTGTCGGCAAATAAATGACATCTGGAACTTCAAAGTAGGTCCCTGAGTCCTCTGCTCTTGCCCTTCTCCTCTGTTTTGGCCCCCATTCTGCTCTCAGGGCTTACCCTCTGGGACAGCCCATGCAAGGCTCTGAGTTGAGCAGAGGGCTGGGTCTCTGCCTCCTTGCAGGCTCCAGCTTGCCCAGCCAAGGCTGTTGCACAGGGGAGGAACCATTGGGTGAAATGACGCCCAGACAGCAGGCTTCAATAAATTCTGCTCTCATCTGATTTAGATTCTGGGCGCCTTCAAACAAATTAATCTCAATTTCATTTGTCCAGAGAATAGAGTAGATTGGCTTCTCTAATCCTTTTTTCCTTTCCAGGCATTTGCACTTATCACAAGATAAATGTGTGTGTCTGGCTCTGCCTGTGGCCAGACTCCATGGCCTAGGCCTGGACAATAGAGGGAAATGGGTCATGTAGAGAAATGGAATCTAGGCCTGGCTCTGTCACCTCCATCCTCAGTCATCTTAAGTAAAGACCTTCTGCTCCTGGGCCTTAGTGCTTCCATTTATAAAACAAGAGGCTTAACTTGAAATGTCTCAAGCAGCTTTTGAGACCTAATACCTGTGAGAGGAGAATAGGTGCCAGGAATTGCGAGAGGAGAGTAGGTGCCTGCCCTCCTGGAATGGGGCAGTGGCAGCCATGGCCTGGGATCCCACAGACTATGATGTCTCATCATGGATGCATATGGAATTTGCTGTATTAATGTCGAACAGTATTTCCACCAAATCAGCACCTATTTATAAGCAAACTGTACATACAAATGAATGTCACATTTTCATGACTAAACGACTTTGCGCAGCACGTTCAGGAGGAACCATGGCTTTGGATCCAGCCAGACAAAGGCTTTAGGCCCGGGCCCCCATTTACCTGACCGTTGGTCCCTGAGCACTTTCCCTGAGGCTCAGGTCCTCTCAGACAAACAAGGCGTTGCCCATGGGAAAGTCTCTTGGCCTGTCTCTTCTCTTCCTGGGGAGTTCAGATCAATGCAGGAATCCACGCATTTAGAAGTTGGAACCAATAAATGGAATGTTTTCTCATTCGTAACTCTTTGAAAGCAGAAGCCTTCCGAAGCTGTGGTGATGGGCACAAGCTCTTGTCAAGGCTTTGGGAAAGAGAGAGGGAGGGAACGCTGGGGTATAAGCACCCTGGGTGGGCTTTCCAGTCCTGCCCCTACCCTCTCCCAGCCTCTGCCTGTGTCCATGATGATGAAGTGACATATAGAGTGGACGGACTTCCAAACCCAGAGCCAGGAGACCATGGTGCAGATCATATACGACTCCATCCCTGACTAGTGACCTGGAGCAGGTCCTCTCTCTGGGCTGTGGGCTGCTTTGGTTCAGC
>NW_006433949.1:8007508-8039387 GCF_000325575.1 Pteropus alecto | reverse complement strand
TCCCTCTTGCCTTGGGGCAGACCATACCTTCTGGAAGAACAGATCACAAAGGTCTTCCAGCAGGAGGGGCCGGGGTGTGTGAGTCATCTCGGCATCCATGATCTTTACCACAGCCGCCCCCAAATCAGTGCTGAGAGGTCACACAGGGTTGTTTCTCTGTATTAGTCTGAAGTTGTCCAGGCTTCCTGACTCATTTCTGTCCTATGTCTGCCCTCTAGTGGCAAGTGGTGATGGCGAGTAAATGAGGAATGTTTGTTTATAAACGGGGAACCTCTAAAGCAGGGGTCCTCACCCCCCCGGAGCCGTGGACAGGTACTGGTCAGTCGCCGGTTAGGAACTGGGCCACACAGCAGGGGATGACCGGGGTGGGGTGAGTGAGCAAAGCTTCGTCTGTATTTGCAGATGCTCCCCAGCGCTAGCATCACCACCTCAGCTCCACTCCAGGTCACATCAGGCATTAGATTTTCATAGGGGCGCCAGTCCCTGGTGCCAAAAAGATTGGGGACAGTCAACCTAACTCTCCTCTAAAGCACCTCTGTTCTTCTTTCAGATGACAGGCAGATATGAGATGTACGCACGGGAGCTTGCGGAAGCTGTCAAACCCAACTACAGCCCCAATATCGTCAAAGAGTAGCTGACCTTCAGCCCCTGCCCAGCACGGAGGGCACCTCTGCCCCCAGCAGATCAGCAGGTGTAACAGGCTTTATAAGTCCAAGTTCTCCCTGATGATGCCCTGATAACGTTGCTGTCCAGATTAATTTTTAAATATCTAGATGATGAGGGTAGAATGAGGGTACGAAGGTCTCTTCTGGGGTGAATGAAAATGGTTTAGGACTAGATAGTGGCAATGGTTACATAAATTGTGAATGTACTAAATGCCACTGAATTGTGTACTTTAAAATGGTTAATTTTATGTCCTGTGAATTTTCCTCCATTAAAAATATCCTAGACACTGATTGTGCAGGTTGAAGTTAAACTGTCAGCAACTTGAGGGTAAGCATGGGAGTGTGTGCACTAGCAGGAAAGGGTGAGGCTGATGCAGTCACTGGATGGCCATGCACAGGAGTGACAGTCATCAGATGTGTCAACCCGGCTAGACGGCAGTCTCCATTTATTCCATCAGACATTAATCTGGGTGTTGCTGTGAAGCTATTTTGTAGATGTGATTAAAGACCATAATCAGTTAACTAAGCAAGTGAGGTTATCCTAGATAATCCCAGTAGGCCCGATTCAATCAGCCAAAGAGCCCTATGAGCCAAGCCGAGGCTTTCCCAATGAAGAGGAAATTCTGCCCGTGGACAGCAGCCTGAGCCCATGCCAAGAGTTCCAGTTTGCTCTTTCTGGTGGCCTGCCCTACAGATTTCAGACTTGTCTCTATAGCTCCCCTAATCATGTTAAGTCAATTCCTTACAATAAATCTCTTTCTATCCTACTGTTTCTGCTTCCCTGACTGATCCAAATTCTGGAACCAGAAGTGGTTCTAGAGAAACGGAATCTTAAGGATGAATTTTCTGCATTGGTTTTAGGTTTTCTGGAATCCTTCTCTAATTTGATTGGATTTAAAAGCACTAATGACTCTATTTCCAGTGGTAAAGAAGGCAAAGGTAGTCCAGGGTATGATGTGAAAATAGAGATTTACATATAGGGCAGGCTATCAGCCCGTGCCTGAGAGTTCCAGCTTGCCCTTCTTTCATGGTGGCTACCCTGTCTATGGATTTGGGGCTTGAATAACCAGTCCCCATCATCATGTAAGAAAATTCTTTGTACTGAATCTCTTTGTATCTATATGTATGTGTGTATATACATACATATATGTGTGTATACATATGTGTATACATATATGTATGAATACACACATATACACATACATATGTATATATGTATGTATTCACATATATATGTATGTGTACACATACACACACACACACACACACACACACACACACACACATCTCCCCAGTGTACGGGATCTGTGGCCCATGGGCCCCTGTATGCTCTTGGGTGAAGCCTTCTAACCTCTCTGAGCCTCAGTTTTCTTACCTCTAAGATGAGAGGTGGCTGGGTTTTCCAGGAGCTTTCCAGTTCTACAGGCAACATGTTCTTGCCAGCCCATGGCTTATTGTTAAAATCTGGGGTGAGAAAGAAGGATGACCGAACTACAGTGTGCCCGACAAGAAAAAAAGGCAAAGGCATTCTCCAGGATAGATCGTATGTTAGGCCACAAAACATTAATAAATTTGAAAAGATTGAAATCATACAAAATATCCTTTTCTTTATTTATTATTATTTATGCCTATAGCACCTGGTCTTCCTAGGTGGTCTCTCATCTAAGTACTAACCAGGCCTGACCCTGCTTAGCTTCTGAGATCAGACACTGGGCTTGTTCAGGGTGGCATGGCCGTAGACCATGGACTGTGGTTCCACTGGAGTGTGAACCTAGAACCTTTTATGTGTAAAGCAGACATGCTAAACACTACACTATGGAACCATGTCCCAAAATACCTTTTTTGATCACACTGGAATGAAACTGGAAATCAGTAGCAGAAAGAAAATTCAAAAATATGTGAAAATTAAACCACACATTCTTAAACAACCAACGATCAAAAAAATCACAAAGGAAATTAGAAAATATCTTGAGACAAATGAAAACAAAACCAAAACATACCAAAACTTATAGGATGCAGCCAAAGCAGGTACTTAGCTTTTTCTGCCCCGTTGTGAGACTTGCCCAAACTTCAGAAACCCTCTTCCCCACAGGGGACCAGATAGGATGACTTGAGAACTCCTATCCAGCAGAGCCATAGAAGTCTGAGTCTTTGCCATCCCCAAAATTCCCCGGAATACTCAGACAAGTACATATGGCATTTGATCCGCCACGAGCCCTGACCTCATTTTTCCTTAAAGCAGCTGAGGTTGGGGTAGAGAGTGAGTGAGGGAGCAGGGATTTGGAAGAACGAGGTGGCTCTGTGCCAATAAAACAAGGGTACATTCACTTCAGTTTTGTGGTGTGGCAGCAGTTCCTAAGTTTTCAGCCCAGCCCCCGCCTCTCATCAGGTGGCAAGGACACCATACTGACACCATACTGACACGTTTTCTTCAATTTTGGGGATCTAAATTCAGAGGGGAGCCCCTTCTCCTTGGGTAGGCAGAAGGCTCGTGCTGAAGTACAGAGGGCCAGACTCACTGCCTGTGTTCATATGCTGTTGGCTGCATGTGGAGAACACCTGCTGGCCAACTCCCTGACTGATGTCTACAGGAAAGCTCCCCACTTTGGAGAGAGTCTAAGGCCTCGGTCAGAACTCCTACTAATATATCTCCACCATGGGGGGCTCGGGGCGGGGCATAACAGCAGTCAGTCAGGATGAGAGCATAGGCCAGAGACCAGGACCTTACCCAAGAAGCTGGCTCTGCTTCCATCACCTCCCTGTGGGACCTGGGAAAGTTTGAAGATGCCAGATAATTCGGGATTTCCAAACACTTTTTCAGTAGAATTCCTATCAAATGAAATACTAGAAGGACCCAATAGCTAGCTGATAAGGGGAGCTGCTGGTTGGGGTGGAAGGTGCAAGGAGAGCCGGAGTCCCCTCTATTCCCTCCTGTGGGCCCCACTGCCAACCATAACTGACATCCCCTACCCCAGCCCTCCTCCTGCTTAAGGCTGTATGTCCTCCATGTCCTCTTCAAGAATCTCGGTCAAGCTGAGCTTTGAGGCCCTTCCACCTCCAGGATTGCCTGCCTAAGCCTGGCATGGACGTCAGGAGAGATGCAGGGTGGAAAAGCAGAAACCTGTATCCCAGTCCCAGCTAAAACCTGGTATGGCAAGTTGAGGACCTGGGCTCCCACGTACTTGTGCTAAGGTAGGTAAGAATTCACAAAGGCAGGCCAGGGGCTGCATCATTTTGCAGTGAGAATAACATTTATTGAGAATGGCTCATTAAAAACAAAATATATTTGTGTATAAAATCTCTGCAATGCAAAAGATCCCTTTTGTCCCCATGTGGCTAGACTGAACAAAGCCAATTGTCCATAGTGGCTTTGGGGACTGTGCTGGATCCCCAGCATGTGGACAGGGGGTCGTGGGCGCCACGTGATGTAGGCAGAAGTTCCTGATGGGGCTTTTTCTCCAGCCCCATGTTCATGATTTTTCATTACACAATATAACATGGTTTGCATCCTGCCTCCATGACCCTCCCCAGGAAGATGGCACTATCTCAGGGGCAGGCAGTTTTCGTGTTAATCTTCCAGACGAATGACTCCTAACGCAAGGCTTGCCCTGAGAAGCCATCCTCCAGGCACAGGGACTGAGCGTTTTTAAATGTTGCACGACGGACTGCGGTGCAGTGACCATTCTTCGTGGAGGCTGCTGTCCGCGGCAGCGCCCCCAGCATGTGCACACGCCTCACTCACACTCAGCCGTCCTGAAAGCTTCACTTCCTCCCACTGTTTTCCTTGATGCATCTATTCTCACCACCATTTTACCGGGACCCCTCCTGAGGACACCCAAACTCCACGGTTGCCACATGTGGCACTCTTGGGCATGGAGCCAGAGCTCCCCGGAATCATGGGCCACCCAGCATTAAGGCAAAGGAGATGAGACCAGTCTGAAGGCAACACTAGCCTCACACCCCAGGTGGCTGCCCAGCTAATAGTGCCTCCCTCTCTGCCAAGGCTGCATCTGGTATTGAGGAGCCATACGGCTGGGTGGTCTGACAGCCTTCATAAGCAGAGCCCACCTCTGCCCCTTGGAGCAGCCGTGGTGGGGAGGGGCTGGCTGGAGGCCGGGGCCAGCTGGAAGGTGGTCCGCAGTCCAGCGGTGGGGCAGCAGCTGCCACCGTATCGTGCCTTGGATACTGGAAGACCAAGACACGGGCAGAGGAGCTCTTGGGACACCCTTGCTCCTTTACCAGAGGCAGCACATGAGGTGTGAGTGTCTCCAGCCCCTTTGGAAGTGATTCGCATCCCTTTATTTTTTAGGTGCACCCTGGGTTCCAGACCCAGCTCCACCAGTCTCCTGGGCAAACTCTCCTCAGACTGGGCCGGACTTGGTCTGTAAGGTGAGGGGCCGTGGCCCTCAGTGCACCAGCTGGGAGTCCTCTTCTCTTTAAAAGAGAACTTGGGCTGGCCTCTCTGCCCCATTTAGAGGTGTCAATGGTTCCAAAGTACCTACAATCTCACTACTGTCTTATTTGAGGGTGATTCTCACCCCCAAAAGTGAAAACTTAAATTTCAAAAAAGAAAAAAATGCCACCACCACCAACCACCAAAAAAAAAAAAGAAGGCAACGGCTCTAGTTCACGCTCCATGCCGTGCTGCGTGATCCAGGGCAGGCACCATCTTTCTCTGTTAAGACAGAAAAGATCCAACATTCTGTGCAAAAGGTCCTGGTGTGAACACCAGGGTGGGTGGGAGGCCACAGGCTGCCTCTGCCACGGCTTCAGGAGTGCAGGCCCTGATGCCCCAGCACATAGCCCTGTGAGACTTGGGGCTCCCCACACTTGGAGGACAGGCCCCACTGTCGGGACTCAGGCTAGTGTCAGGAGGCCTAAGGGGGGATCTTTGGAGCCCAGGCAGCTGTCCCTAGCCCTCTGGGTCAAGCTTTCCTGAGCATACTCACCAGGGCCCTGCCCACACCCTTTACAGCTGAAGACCTGGAGGGCTGCAGGGGCCTCAGAGTCCTTTCTGCCTGAGTTCCAGCCCTTCCCAGGAGCCAGAGGCCTTGCAACCAGCAGCAGGGACTTGGGCCCACTGGGAGGCTGCAGCGGGCAGCGGCATCCACAAAAGGGCACCGGGGGCTCTGCAGCATTTCCAAGGAGAAGGGTGAGGACAGATTCCAGCGAGGCCGGTGTTGGCTACAGTCTCCAAACACACGGATGCTGTCCTGATGAGCAACATCTCTCAAGGGCTTGGGCCCCAGGTCTGTGGAGAGAGGGCTCAGGCCTCTCCCCCAACCCAGGGTCTGGCTCATAGGCAACAAAGGTACCCCTGGGGCTGGATGTCCCCTGGGCACAGCTGGAGTCAGGCTTGGGGTCCTGGGGGAAGCGCTGCTCAGATGCTCTAGGGACACTTTGAGCAACCAGCAGGCATGCTGGGTAAGTGACATGATGACACTCACCGCTGGTGGATAAAGCAGGAGTGCCATGGCCTTCCAGAGCTCCCCAGTGTTTTGTCACATGGGCTGATGCCACAGCTCTGCATCTGAGCCCAAGCAACTCCAGGCCTAGGCCAGGGTTTCCTGAGTAGGCCCGGCTTGGGTGGGGCAGGGTGGGGGGGGGTCCAAGGGCCTGGGCACATTGAGTTCCCATTGTCAGCTGTCCAAGAAGACAAAGAGGATGTCCTCGTCTGTGCCGTAGCTGGTTCTGGCCTCCTCGAAGTTACTGATGCTGGTGCTGCACATTCCTGATGGGGGCAGGAGTGGAGAGCAGGGTCAGAGGTTTGAGGGAGAACACCCACCTCACTGGCACCCCGGAGGAACTGGAAGAGACCTGACCATGTCCCGCCTAACTGGCCACTCCTCAACATACAAGTTTTCCAGCCCAGGAAGTCCTTGCCTACTGCGGCCTTTATGAGCTTGTTCCTGACCCCACCCTAGTTTAGCAGATAGAGAAAGTAAGGCCCAGAGAGGGGAAGAAACCTGCTCAAGGAAACACAAGTAAGTCTGTGAGAGTCAAGGCAGCCCGTCCCCGTCCCTAGGGCAGTGGGGAGCCCTGGATGGGTCTAGAGAAGGGGCTGCAACTGGGCAGACTTTCTGATGAGTGTGCTGGCTGTCCTGGGGAGACAGGAGTAGAGGAGGGGGAAGGAAACTGCAGTCTTTACAGCAGCAGACGGTGAGGCAGGGCCTTGGGCAGTGGCATGGGGCTGGCGGGGTGGAAGAGAGAGGTGGCTGGGCCTGGTGATAACTGGAGTATAGAGGAGGCCAGCATGGCCCCAGGTTTGTGGCTGGTTTGCTGCATGGCCAGAGGGGTGGCACAGATGACAGGAGCCCAGGAAGAGCAGGGACTTTGAGGAGAAGGCAGCAAGGGAGGTCTTGGCCCCATCAGGCTGAATGGGAAGGAGTAGAGAGAGCCAGGTGTATGGGACCACGTATGCAGCCACCCCGCCCACTGCCCCTGCCTTCCACTCACGGTCAGCATATGCTGGATTGTTGTAGAAGATGGAGCTAGTGGCCCGGTTGTAACCACGCAGCACGATGAAGTGGCCCTGGTAATCGGGGGTGCGGCAGAAGCAGCGGTGGCCACGGGGGGCGAAACAGCAGTACTTGGCGGGGCTAGAGCAGAGGTCACAGTGCAGTACCCCCGAGTTCACCAATACGATGGCCACGTGGCCCTGTGCCAGGTGCATCTGGATGTCCTGCACACTCACCGTGCTGTGGGTGGGAGGAGGGTAAGCTGGTGCTGCTGGGCCCCACTCCCCATCTCTCTAGTGGAGGTCTGGTTGGACCCTTGTTCTTCCCTGGGTCACACAGCCTGGGGACACAGCTCGTCTTCCCTCCACCCTGAGCTCCTTGCAAGTGGGAACATCCTGTTTTGTTACCGTGGCCCAGACACAGCCCAGAGCCAAACACAGGGCCAGTAGAGGAAGTTTCTGAGTGTGCCCAAGGACAAGCTGGCCCTGTCAGACACTTCACCGGGTGGCAAAAGGTCAGCTCCAGACAGGCCCCCATCAAGGGCTAGTGGAGCAGCACATGGGACTCCACCTCCTAGACTAGCAAGTGAATTATTTTAGCCAAGTGCCTCCCTTGGTCCTTTACGGTAAATCATGTACGGTTTATGTTGGAAACTGTCAGTTCCATTTAATCCCCCAAATCTGAGCCAAGCACAGCATTGCCAGTGTCAAAAACCAAATGTTTCTCTGAAAAGCCTATTAGTCTTTTTTTCCTAAGACTGCTTGTGGCAGAAGTGGCTGTCTAGGAAGGGCTGGTGAGCAGCGCTTCCAGAGGAACCTCCAGGCCAGCAGAGCCAGCCACACCATGTGGTACATTCCCCAGAAGGCAGCAAGTCCAAATAGGAACCCAGAAGGGGCTCCACCGCCTTTGCTGGCCCTCGTTCCTTAGCAATCTCCTAAACAGCGGTGGCCCAACTCCAGCCCACAGCCAAGTCACGTGGCAGTTTGGTTGGTTGCCTCAGCCTGGTTAAACATGTCCTTTTCCCATTTGGTCTTTGAAATGAAAATAACTGGCTGAATTCCCAACGGTGAGTACAAGAGTGAGATTTCGGCTACAGGAAAAAAGCAGGGGCTGGGCTGGAAGGAAAGGCAGCAGGCTGCATGGCATAACCACGTGTGGAAGTGTCAGGTTGGGATCGCGACGTGGCCGAGTTGCTGGAGGGGACCATGAGTGGCTCATACCATTTTTCCCTTCCTCCGTTTCCTCAGCTGAGGAATGGGGACAGCACCTGTCAAGGGCCACTAAATAAACGTCTGCTGTCTTTCCCTCCAACATGTGCTCATGTGGCGGAAGGATGTGTGGAGACTTTCCCCGTTTTCTAAATCACCTATAGTGGGGCTACGTTATGTTAATAATGAAAACAGAAATCTGTAAAGAACAAGACCGAGAAGAGTGGTCCAGGGGAGCCTGGCCAGCACCTGAGCCAACAGGCCTGAGCGCGGTGCCCACAGTGGGAGCCCAGGGAAGAAAGTCACTCGCATCCGAGCAAGTTACTCCCAGGGTCTGCCTGAATTCTGCCCCCACATACATAGAGAAGGGGAGACCGTGAGGTTACAGCAGCCCTTGGGGAGATCTGGGAGTCAGGCCTCCCTAGACAGCCTACACACTGGGCTATCCCCCGTCACCCTCCATCACTGTGCCAGCATGTTCCTCAGGCTGTCACCCCTTCATTCGGGTTTCTGTGTTTTGTCCCATGTCACCATTCTGTGAGCAGCCAAAGGACTGGCTGGAGACTGTCTTGCCCACCTGTCCCTCCAGCCCCTGCTGAAGATCACGTAGCTTTGTGTACAGTAGTTCCTATAGCCTCACTGGTTCCCATTTTATGGATGGAAAACCAAGGCTCGGGGTGGGGGGGCAAGTCAGTGTCCACGGCCACCAAGGAAACCCTAGTTCTGCCTGACTCCCGAGGCCCAAGCCATCATACGCCATCCTGGGGCCTCTCACATGCATGTCTGTAGGTGAAAAGTTGTGTAAGAAAGGATGTGGGGAGCTCACCATACGCCATCCTGGGGCCTCCCACATGCATGTCTGTGGGTGAGCAGTTGTGTAAGAAAGGATGTGGGGAGGCTCACCATTTCTCCACCAGCACCTTGCAAGACTTGGCTTGTGCAAACAGCTGGTTCACCCGGGTCTCCTCTGTGTCAAAGTGTTTCCTGTAGAAGGACTGAAGAGAAAAGAGCAGGCTGGAGGGGCTGCCCACTCCGGCTGCCCTCTCCCCATATGGACAAAGAGCACGTTATGGAAATAGAGACAGCAGGAGAGTGGAGGAGCCCGGCCTGCCGGAGGAGATGGCACGTGTGGCACGTGGGCAGAAGGCTGCCTGTCCTGAGCTGGCAGGGTGGCTTGCCAGAGTGCATGGGACCACACAGAGGCATGAAGAGGATGCTCAGGTGGGTAGGCAGCTGGGCTCAGGTCAGTTCCCTAGGGAAGGTAAGTCACCCCTGGGCTTGTGCCCCCGGTAGGCATGAGAGGATTCTGAATAAACGAGCAAAGGGGCAGCTAAGCCCACCAGAACACTCAGCCACCTCCCGGCGTAGCCAGGCGAGGTCCGTGAAACATACTATGTTTGGTGCGGGGACCTTAAGGGCCAGAGCCCCGATGTGGGAGGCAGAAGTAATCCTGTTCTTGGGCCCTTTTCTCTGCCTCGCAGTCATGATGACCAAGCCAGATGTGAGAGCCTTCTTCTCCCACCTGGAAGGTTCAAAGAGTTCGGCTGACTGTCCCCAGCCGCTATGCAACAACCTTCTTGCCAAAGAGGCCAGTGGTGACTCTGCTCTGCCACGTCTCAGAGCCTGGGCTGAGATCTACCGCAGTGGTAGGCAAGACTGTCTCTAGCTGTGCAGGGAGGAAAAATGCACTGGTGTGTTGGCAAGGCTATGCCAGCATTCTTTCTCAAAAGGAAAAAAAAAGATACTATTCGGTTTATCTTCCAGAATACCAATTACCCAGCTTAAAGCCAGCTGTTCTCGTGAGAAGGAAGAAAACGGGCAAATGATGGCTGGATGATGTTAGAGTGCTTGGAGGCCTTGGGTCCTGCCTTGTGCTGAGGGACAGCAGGGAAGGGCACAAGAAGGGCCCTGAGACACTCTGCACATCCTCGAGTGCTGTCGAAGGTAGGCGGCAGGGGTCTCTGGGGCGGGGTGCCAGGAGGGACCCAACGTACTATTCGGATCCTCTGGGTAGGTTGGACCTCAAGGTCACCTGACTGACCAGCTTCAAGCCCTGCCCATAGCACATCTGCTATACTCCCTGGTCTCTGCACACCTGTGTGCATACTCAGGTGTCCAGGCCTTGACCATATCCTCTTCCAACATCTGGACCTGGTGAAGGTCCGATGGCTGGCCACTCACCTGGTTTTTGTAGCCCTTGTCAACGCCCAGGGTCTGGGTACAGAAGCGATGCCTCACACCAAAGTGGCTCATCAGGTAGGCCAGGTCAATGGTCCAAATGCTCCTGGTCAGTCGCAGCTCCTGCAGGGCACCTTCAAACTCCCCATCGTCCAGCTGGCCTAGGTACCTGTGGGCAGATAGGACATGGAGGTCAGCTTACCCTCAAGGGGAAGCTGGTCTGGGTCACCCTTCACTCGTGGGCCCATTAGCCACTGGCAGAGCTCTCACTCCCCAGAAAAATTGTCCTTTGTCATGAAACCCTATGTCCTGCCCACATGCTGCCTGGACACAACCTGAGGCCACCTGGGTACTGCGCTGGCTCTGGAGTCAAGAGCCTAGATTCTGCTTCTTGCATCTCTTGCAGGCTATGTGACTTTGGACAAGTCACTGCCCTCTCTGGCCTCACGAGTTTCATCTCTAAGATGAAGTGCTTAGACCACATTAGTGATTTTCTAAGTTTTAGTCAGAGAAATTTTTGTTTAACCCTATCTTGCCTAGAATTCCAAGATATAAAATGAGTAAACTGCTCCAGGGTTCCAGGTGGCCACCCAGAAACTCTCCTACAAGGTGATGGCATGGTTCCTCCAAGCTCTGATGGTCAAGGTTCCAGTGATGTTCGTGCAGCCTCAGCTCAGTGGTCAGCTCCCCAGTGACCCAGTCTCCCAGGAGTCTGAGGCCAGAAACATGGAAGGCACTATGTCTCAGTCATGGAGTCACTCTGTGGGCCAGGCCTGGGCACTTGGGACTTCCCTGGCCATACCCACAGCTCTCAACCATTCCCAGAGTTGAGACCTGGAAGGCCTGGTCCACCCATTGCTTACTTTTGCAGATGGGACCGAGCCTGGAAGGAAGCTGGGCCTCTTACATGACCCAACCAAGGACATCCACATGGATGATGAATCCCACCCAAGTCTCTCCCTGTATCTCCCCCCAGCCAGAGCATGTGGCGTGGATGGGGAGCGCCTAGGCCTGCTCACTCACCGCAGCACCATCTTGGAGCAGGCCAGGCCGCAGTCCCAGTGGTAGAGCTGCTGGATGATGGGCACAGGCAGCTGTACAAAGTCCCCTGCACGGAAATACAGAGAGGTCACGGACCCTTGGCATAGTGCCTATCACTGACACCCCCGTTGGAGCCACTGTCATTGGCTCCTGTCCAGATCCTGCAGGTGCTGTTCCGGAGTTAGCCCAAAGCCTTTCAGGTCCCCTAATCTACTCTCATTACAACAGCAGTGATCTCCCCAAAGCACCAGTCAGAAGAGGTAAGCCCTAAACAAAATCCTCCAGTGGGTTGGTTCCCATATCTCTTAGGACAATGCCTTAATGGCTGCTGCCCCGGCACTCTCTCCCTCTACACCTCCCCTTATCCTGCCTCACCAGGCCACTCTCTAAGCAGAACTTTTACCTGTTGTGATCCCTAGTGCCACTGGGCCTTTGCACATCTGCTCCCTCTGCCTGAGCTCTCCTGGTCTCCCAGGTGCCTGAGCTAACTCGTTTTTATACATCTCATCTCCATAACGCTACCCCTGTCTGCCCAGCCCCCTGTTCTGTGCAGTCACAGCCCCACAGGCCTCTCCTCAGAGCCCTCTTTTTGGTGGGAGCTCTGAGGATGCAGGGACAGGGCTGGCATATAGGAGGCACACAGTAGATATTCATGTCTGACTTCATGAGGCCCCTGGAGGTTTGCCTGACTCCAAAGCCTCCAGGGCCACCAAGGTGTGAAGACCATGGTTAAAAGGAGGGCACTGTCATGTAATCTGTGTATACAGAACGTAACCTGGGCGACCTCTTGGTCCGTCCTTGCCAGGCGGTGAGGTGGAATAGAAAGGGCCCGACCTAGGCGTTCTTGCCTCAGCTCAGCCACTGGCAGGCTATGGGCTGGGCAAATGACTTCTTGCTAGACTGAGTCTGCCCATCTCTAAAGTGGGGGACTTTGGTCTGATTTAGTCATTCAATCAACAAATATTTCCCAAGGGCCTAGTGAGTGCTGCATGTTTACTGGTGATACAGTGGTGAATGACAGGTCCCTGTCCCAGTAGACACCAAAAACAAACAAGTGTAAGATGAAAACAGAGGGCTAGGCTACAGAAAATGGTGGGGGTGTGCCTTAGAGAGTTGAGACTTAGGGAGCACAAGGCAGAGGGAGAATAGCATGTGCTGAGGCCCTGAGGCAGCAGTGAGCTGGCGCCAGCCCACAGGACCCTCCCACTCTGGCATTCCATGAATCCAGACAAAGTTCAGAGTCTAAAGAACCAGGAGGGACTTCTCTTCAGTAGACATCACCACTCACTGCTCACTCATGACACTCATTCAGCACGTGAAAACCCAGCCCATGTTGATTCCTTACCTCAGGGATCTCTGAGGCCTCTCTTGAACCCTGCCATGCCAGCCCTGGCTCCTCTCTGCATGCACCAATCAGGGGGGCCACTCGTTAGCCCTGGAGTCCATCCTGGCCTTCCAATCTGCTGGCCTTGTCTAGGCAGTCCCCTGCCTAAAGTGGGTCCCAAGCTCTTACTCTCCTATGTCTAAATCCTCCCCAATTTTCAAGGCCTAACACAGATACTACCAGTTCTGGGGTCTTCCCTGATTCCAGGCTGGCCGTGCCCTTTCCTTCATCTGTACTCTACCCGGCCCAAGTTCACGCTTTGCCTCACAGAGGGGACCCTTGCACTGAGCTTATCTCTGCCCTTTGGGCTGTTATACATTCTCAGGAGGTAGGGACATGCGACTTCTCCTTTGCTGTATTGCACTGGTCTCTCCCCCTCCCCCCATTTCCTCACACCCAAGGGCATGCAACAGCATGAAAGACGGGATGGCATATGGGCAAATGCAAGCCACCCACAAGCTGAGTCACCTGAGACACACCTGACCTCTCTGTGCCTGTTTCCTCCTCTATGAAATGGACCATCACAGACACCAGCCTGCAAGGTGCTGTAAACACTCAGGGCAAGAATGTGTGTAAAGCCCTTTGCAGGTGCTGATGTGAAACCTGCCCTCCATCCAGGTGGGCACTGAGCCCAAGCCTGGGTGAGGCTCTGTTTCCTCTTCCTCTTGACCCCAGGTGCCCTTAAATAGAACCCAGGCCCTCATTTAAAGTCTTAGCACATTCTCCTCCTCCCACTGCTATGGATTCAGTCCTGAGGGCTTAGTCTTGCCTGACTCCTGCCTGCCCTCTGCCCCAAATTCCACGCCCAGCTCTTTTTTGTACACAGAAGCCAGAAGGATCCCATCCAGAGCATCTCATTGCTCTTAGAATAAAGTTCTCACCTTTTACCATGGCCTGCAGGGCCCTGCCTAACCTGGGCTCCACCAGCCTCATCTTGGCCCTTACCCCTCACTTATCTTGTACCTGTTACCCTGGGAACCCATCAAGCTTCATTCCACCCCAGGGCCTTTGCACACGCAGCTCCCTCTGTCTGGAACTCTCTTTCACTTGCTGTTCTCCAAGCTGTCCCAGCTCAAAGTTTCCTCTTCTGAGAGGATTTTTCTGATTATGCCTTCAGGGGGAGGGAGCCCTGCTTCACAGCATCCTGTTTGTGTCCCTCACAGTACTTGGCAAACTAAAAATAACTAACTAACTATCTAAATAAATAAATAAATAAAGCTACTCTGTCCCCTACTAGACTGTAAGCTTCCTGAGGGCAGCAAATTTGCTAATCTTGTTCACTGCTATTCCCAGTGCCTGGTGTCTGATGCTTAGTAGTAACTCAACATTTGTTGGAAGAAATGAACTTATTAAGCACCCACTATGTGCCAGGTCCTGGCACTCAAACATGCTTTGGGATTGGAAGGTATTTTTCCCCAAAGGCCTCATCCCTTGAAATGCCAGGGGCCTATCTACAATGCCCAGCACCCCCAACCCCAGGCTTCCAGACTACGGCCTTCTGTTCACGGCTCCCTCCTTACTTTGTGGCCTGGACTCTGGTACCAACTAGCTGGGCCATATTTGGCCAGACTTTGAGTCTGTCTGTGCTTTCCCCTATGCCCAGCTATAAATGTGGCACAGAACAGCTGCTCTGAACTCCGCTGCCCCTTCTCATCTTGCCCTGATTCTTGGAACCCCTTGATCCTGAGTCCCCAAAGGGTTAAACATCCCCCACGTGGCTGTCCCCAGCCTAGGCACCAGCAAGTCAACCCATAAGGACCCAGAGATACTCCTGTGGGGGATGATAAGGATAGGCGAGGCGTTCCAAGCCCAAAGCTGCTGCCAGCTGTTGATGCCAGGAGCAAAGGGGTTGTCCTACCTGAAAGCTAGAGTCTGCCTAGAACGCCCCTGTTGGCTTCAGTTGGCAGCTGTCACCAAGGAAGGAAGGCAGCTCACTGGCCCTGGATACTTAACCCCTCTCAGCCTTAGTCAGCTCATCTATAAAAGTGAAAATAACAATGACAACCTACTTTACTGGTTATGAGGATTAATGAGGTACTGCATGTAAACAACTTAGCAAAGCGCCTGCTCAGAGAAAGCTCCCTATTAAGGTGAGCCATTACTCCACGGAGACTCAGGAAAGGGAAGAGCCTGGTCCAAGATCACGAGTTGGAGGAGTAGAATGTGAATCCCAGGATAGAATCAGACCCTACTCCTTGCTGCATAAACAAATGAGACCACTCCCTGGATGTGACACCACCATCCCACTCACGCCTTAGTGTCACTGTCCCACATGCTCTTGACCTCTCCCATGAGTTGGCACCTCACTTCAGAGTTTACTAGTGTTAACACTTTCTCTTTTTCATCAACCGTGTACCTTAAGCAGAGCAGAAATCACTACTTTCCCCCCTCCCTCACTTTAAGAAGCAAACTGAGGACGACACTGAATGTCAGTCAGTATTGGTTTCCGCCCCGAAGGAACTGAGGCCACCTCCGGGCAGAAGAAACCAGAGGGTTAAGTACTATACAAGACAAAGCACTGAGTCTGGGAGGTCAGGGGAAGGGCCCTCCTGTTACCCTGTGCTCTCAGCAGTTACTTGCGCTTCTAGGCCTCGGTCCCCCCAGGGGCCAGGATCTCCCAAGGCGGCTCCAGCAGGACTTATCGGTTCTGGTGAAGGTGGCGTCCCTGCCTCACAACTCGGGACCCTCTCACCATGACCCCTATCGGAGCTGACTGGGGTCCCAGACCTGGGAGTATCAGGAAACCCCAAGTGACCGAGGCTGGGGGTTAGGGGAGCAATGAGGCTATGTACACCTGGCCAGGTTTCGCCCGAAGCTCTACAGTCCCGCCGGAAGCGGCGGTCGGCCCAAGGTCGCGTGCCTGGACCCTGCCCGGCGCTATGGCGTGGTCCCCCTAGATCTCCGGGATGAAGGCTGGGCCCTCAGGGAGGCACTAACCGGGCTCGAGCTGCGGCCCCGCTGCCTCCGCCTCCGTCCTCATGACCCGGGCGGCGCGGGGCGCCCATGGCCCCGGCCTGGTGCCGGCTGCAGCTTCGGCTTCAGCTAGGGCGGGGGTGGGACCGGTATGTGTCGGGATCCTCCGCCGCCACCTCCACCGCCAGCCCAGTGGGGAGAAGTGGAGGTGGCGGCAGGGCCACTCTAAGCCCCGCCCCGGCCCTCCCAGGCCTCAGATTCCTGGACCCCGCCCCTCCCCTCCATAAGCCCCTCCCCTTTCCTGGGCCTTCGAAGAGGCTCCTCCCTTTCCCTTCCCCAGACGCCTATTCCTAGAGGCTCCCCGGCCTCCTGATCACGGCTTCTAGTGACCCCGCCCCTTTCCCAGCCCCTGCGCAGACGTGCTGGCCCTTCTCCGCCTCGGTTCCCTTGGAGCCACGCCTCTCTCCCTGAGCCCCGCCCCGAAGCCCTGGCGTTCCGCGAACATTGGTTCCCCAGAGGCTCTTCTCCTGAGCAAGCTCCGCCTCTTGCCCAGCTCCACTTTGTCAGCCTCAGGTCCACGGCCCAGCCCTGCTACATGCACCACTGAGTTCCGGGAGACCTAACCCTACTTCGAATCCCTTGAGGGATGACCCTTCTACTCTATACTCAGTTGTCCTATCCGTATAGTAAAATACCTCTCCTCGTTCAAGGCGCCCTTACCTGTCGGTGCCGGGTTCCAACAGTTAAATTGTGAAGGGAGGTCCTAGTCTTCGGCCTCACCGCCTGCCACCCCCGATCCGAGGGTCCAGACCCCAGATCCCTGATGTTCGGTCCAGCCAGTCCCTGATATGGGATGCTTGGAAACTGGAGTCCCCCATCCCCTTGCCAGCCTGAGGATCGGTATTTCCGGCGGCACCTGAGCATCAGCCCTCTCTTCCGGGGCCGGAACTCTCGTATCAGAGCCTACGTTTCCCAGCCGGCAGGGTGAGGAGGAAGCGGAGGCGAGACGAAGCTCACCCCAAGGGAAATTAAGGGGGCGGGCTCTACGCGCGGCATTTTGGGAACGCAAGGCATTCTGGGAGCGCGGGACCCGCCATTCGATCGCCTCACGCCTTCGCGGTAACCTGAGTCACCGCTGCCGCACGGGAAAGGAAGAGGAGGCCAGAGCCGGTGAGGAGACGTTGTGGGCAGGCGAGGGTGGTCCAAGACACCTGGGAGGGCCTGGGGCCTGGAGAGGCTTCATCGCCGTGGAGCTCTGGGGATCTGGGAGGGAGAAGAGCAGGAAGTTGGGGCCATCCAAACATCGGCATCGCCACACCAGTGCCTGGAAGTGAGTTCACTAGTTTTTCCCCAAGGTACATGCTGTTCACTTTCTATACCTCTCTGGGTCATTGTTTTTCGAAGTATGCAGGCAGAGTCTTGAAATAATTTATGGCTGATTGTCTCCATTCCCTTTTCAGGTACTGGTTCCCCCATGCTTTCCACAGTTACAGAAGTTTTGTCAAAAATGTCCCTGTTTCTGAATTGATCCATTTTGTAAGTGCTGCAGCCTTTTAATTGGATCATTCCTTATCTGTAATCTTGCAGTAGTTCCCTACTGTCTTAAGCCTAAAATCCAAACTCCTAAGGCTCTTCACCAAGAGAGTCTGTCTTTCCCAAACTCGCGTTCTCTTTCCTTTCTTGAACACCCATGATGCGTTGCAGCCTTCAGTCCTTGCTCATTTCGGAATAAAAAAATCTACCACTTGTTTCTTTTAATTAGATCAAGCTAAGCACTTGCCCTGATTGTTTTTCCTCTAAGATAAGCATTTCCTGCTTATAGCACATTGTCAATTTTTGAATACTTTGATATTTTCTCTTTAGCCTTGATGAAGTGGAGAGTCAAAAGACATTGAATGGATAAATTAAATGCACAGCCTCTTCTAGATTTGTCTAGATCCTTTGGCCTATATCTGTACTGTTTAACGTTGTACGCATATATGCGTAATACTAGCCACATGTAGCTGTTGAACACTTGAAATGTGGCTAGTGAAGGACTGAATTTGTAATTTTATTTTGTTTTAATTAAGTTTGAATAGCTACATATGAACAGTGGTGGCTGCATAGGAGAGCTCAGGTTTATATCATGAGTTCTCAAACCATGGGTTCCAAATACATTGTAAGGAACAAGAAGTCCAACCCCCTTGCCCGCAAAACACAGAATTGATTGATGGTTATTTGATGAAGATAAAAGGGACATATGGTAGCAGAGAGGGGGGTGGAGGTACTTTTTATTCCCATTAGATTTCTCTCTATCCAGGCCCCCCATTCTTTCCCACAGCTGCATGTATTTGTCAGATAGGTACCTCATGCTAGGAGTTAAGCTCCTTTTTTTTTTTCTGTAGAAAATGCAGTTTTGACCTTTTTCCAAAGTATTCTGGAGTGTCAGGTTTTAAGGTAGGCCTGGTGTGTTTGCAACATGCCTTCTCAGGCTCTGAAATATCAACTAACTGTTGTCTCTCTCACTGTAGAACTCTCTTCCTGCCAAGATGTCTATTGGTGTGCCGATTAAAGTCCTACATGAGGCAGAGGGTCACATTGTGACATGTGAGACAAACACCGGTGAGGTATATCGTGGGAAGCTCATTGAGGCAGAGGACAACATGAACTGCCAGGTATCCTGCTTTGCACGTGAGACTGGGGAAAGCTCATGCCTCTGTTCTGGAAAGCAGAAAGATGGTGATTGGAGGTTTTTGAAGTTCTTATTGAACAGTTATTTATCGAATGCCTGATATGTACCAGGAGACTAGTATAGGCTAGGTATGGGGATATGAGCATGAATAAAAGCCCATTCAGAAGTTTGTAATATTTAACTTTGTCCTTTTTTTCATTCTATAACCGTTTTCTCCCTTATTTGGGAGACCTGTTCAGGAGACGTGGCAGCACTCCCTTTGTTGGGATTTTCCATTTGCCTCCACATGTTCGCATAATGCTTTGCAGTTAGCAGAATCTTTCACTCACATACTTTGTTTATTTGCCAATTTTCTTGGGGCGAGGGGGTAGTTTTATTTGATTATAGCAACTGCCTTTTGAGGTGAGTTTGGTGAGAGTTTTGTCATCTATAAAATAGGTAGAATAAGATTAAAGTACTGATTAACTGAATGTGACCTTACTAATAATAAATGTTGGAGCAGCTTCCCGATATGGTGCTCTTCCCGTGGCACTACTTTGCCTTTTACCAATAATCATGTGAATTTATATAACATTTTATGGAACAGTATAAAATATATCAGCACACTTCTTTAAACCATTGGTTCTTTAAACCATTGGCTTTGGAATCAGATGTTGGTTTGAATCCTGATTGAATAACCGTAGGCATCTTAATGACCTCAGTTTCCTTGTCTGTAAAATGGGGATGATATTATTTTGGGTCCTCTGTGGTGTAGATGCCAAGACTGAAGAGTTTAGCATGGGGCAGAAATGGCTAGGCTCTGGTACCTCCACTGTGGTCAGTCATTGGCTGGCAGCCTGGGGAGAGAGTGGCCTCAGGGTGAATGCCGTAGTGGATCTCAAAGGTGGCAGCCGGAGGCTGTAAGCTCCCTGCATCCCTCACAGCCTGTTGTCCCTTGAAGGGAGAACTCAGCAGGGCACTCTAAAGACTGCCACAGGGATAACACCTACACTTCAATGTGTCATAAAGATCATGTTATGTGTGAGCAACAGCTAGCTCAGCACCTTGCACATTATAAATCCAACATATGGTACCTGTTAATATTTCCCAGCTGAGAAAACTGAAGGTCATAAGATAAAGTGACTTACCCAAGGTCACTCTGTGGATCAGGTGTCCTAACTATCCATTGCTTCCTACGGTCATTCATTTGTTTGTGATTTCTCTGTAGCTTTGAGCATCATTTTCATGCCAGGTTGACCAGCTGGGGCAGTTCCCTGGCATTCAGGGAGATAGGTATCTGGTGACCACAGGTTTTTCTCCTCAGTGTTGATGCTGTCAAGATGGGTGGCGTGGGCTCTCTAAAGGTCTTGTGATGCCTGGCCTCCTTTGCCTTTGTGGGATACCACTGTTATAGATTCTGTCCTTTGACCTAAGGCATTTTCATCTGTTTTGAACTTTAGTTTAGTGAGTAGAATGCAAGACTGGGGTTTGGAGTTTAGACAGCTTACTGGGCTTCAGGGCTTCAGATTGTTCATCTGTTTGTAATGTAATGAAGATGACTGACCAGATAATATCGGTGGTCTCTCAGATGCAACCAGTGTGGGATAAAGCACACAGACCCTGGTAATAGATGGATCTGGAATCGGGTTGCAGCCTGCCACCTAGTATGACTTGGAGCAAGCTTTGGCCTTTCCTCACCCTCTCTTTCCTCCTTTCTAAATCAGGGATGAAACTAACACCTCAGCCTTGGAGCCATAGTGCGGAATAAATAAGTGAATGCTTGTCATATGGTGGAAGCCAGCCACCTGCCTACTGCCTGTATTAATCTGCTAGGGCTGCCGTAACAAAGTTCCACACTGAGTGACCTAAATAACAGAAATTTATTCTCTCAAGGTTTTGGAGGCTAGGAGGCTGAGCTCAAGGTGTCATGGACCACAATGTCATGGACTTTAACCCCTAGGAATGTGTTTTGGTTCTTCTGAAAGCCATGAAGGAAAGCTTATAGATAGCTAGCTTCTTCCTTTGTCTTCACATGGTCTTCCCTTTGTGTGTGCCTGTATGCTAATCTCATAAGGATGCAAGTCATATTGGATTAGGGCCCAGTTACCTCTGTAAAGATCCAGTCTCTAAATACAGTCACCTTCTGAGGTACTAGTGCGGGGTCGGGGTGGGGGGTTAAGACTTCAACCTAAGTCTGTGGCCATGCTACCCTGAACATGCCCGATCCCGTCTGATCTCAGAAGCTAAGTAGGGTCTGGCCTGGTTAGTACTTGGGTGGGAGACCACCTAGGAAGGCCAGGTGCTGTAGGTGTAAGATAAATAAATAAATAAAAATAAAGGACTTCAACCTAAGAACGTGGGAGTGGGGCACAGTTCGTCCCGTAACACTGCCCATTCCCAAGATGTAAGTCTTTGCTGGGTCTACCTAAACTTGGCACATTGAATTAAAAAAACCCAGCAGGCTGTGGCAGAGCTGAACCTAGCAGCAGTGAACACAGTGTGGTTTACTCACCATCCCAGGGATGGGGAGGCCAATGGCTCTCACAGTGCCCACTGCTCTCCTTCCTTCCTGGCCCCAGTTAGTAGCTTTGGGAATGAGAGCATCCTCCTAGCACTTTCTCTGCTTGTTCTGTGCTAGACGACAGCTGGAGTTTAGTGTTTCCCATTTGATGTTGGGTTTAACAACATTTTCTAATACAAAAGTGGGATGGGTCACACCACAAAGATTGGGAAAACAAATGAGAGACCACGATTCTCATGGACTTTTCCCCCTAGGAATGTGTTTTGGGTTTTTTTAGTATTTAATTTTTGCTCTGTCCTCTTTCAAAGAGTATAAAGTGGGTTACGAAAAATGTATATGGTAGGATCAAACTAGACAGGTCAAGGTGCAGGTAAGCTGGGGTAGATGGCAAAATGAAGCCAGGCATTCAGTACCCAGAAACGTAAACTTGAATCCCTGTACATTTAATAAAGGTACATTCAATTGTAAGCTTAGAACATTCAGTTCTAAGCTTCCTGGAGGCCAGGCAGAGGGAAATCATCAGTTCTGAGGTGCAAGTGTCCTTAAGATAAAATACCAGTTGTGCAGTTTTCCCAGGCACTCAGATATGGGAGACATTTTTTCCTGAGCCCTAATGGAGCTATAGCCTTATTAGATAATGTGCTCAACATCTCCATACAAAACATGCCTTTTTTTTGGTTCCTTGGGGATTTTTACTGCAGCTCCTTATAGCCTTTTTTTGGCATTTGAAAATGTAATGTATGCATGCACTAAACCTAGGATGAGGTTCTTGATGCGGTGCTCATTGAGTCAGAGGGTGTAGGTGCTTTTGTGCATCTGAGGTTTGGCTAGGAAGGCAGAGAGCCTTGCTCTCCCACTCCCCGCACCCCACAGCTACAAAGCGACCAGTGCTGTGGTATGTGGCATCAACTATAGATGACGGTGCCCCACACGTACTGCTCTGAGCTTCTACTGAGGGCCCTGTTGTGCTTAGGGTAAGCAAGACCTCTCTGACTCTCCACAAAGGCCTCTTTAGTTGATTTTTGTTTGTAGCAGAGATGGGACCAGATGGAGTTTATCCCATCTCTTGACCAGCTTGCGTATGGATGACAGAACCGGAGACTCCTAAACGGGGAAGTTTCTGTTCTTGGTTATGTGTATGCACCATGGGCTTGAAGCATCCTGTCTTTATTAAAAGTCAAGGAGGGAACCAAGGGATTCTTCAGTATCAGGAAAAAAAAATTTTTTTTTAAGAAAGAATCCTTGTCAGATACTTGGTAAAATATTAAAAATCATAAAAGGAGCTTTAAGGTGAGGAATAATGAGTAGAAATAAGCTACATAATTTTAATTTTCTAGACTTATGTAACTTTTGGGGGAAATTTGGCTGTGGATTTTATTAGGTGTCCAGTGTGAGGGGTCCCCAGAAGTTCTTATGGAGAGTCTTAATGACCGCTACAAGTGCTGTCCTAGCCCACCTGTAGTCAGCATTCAAACATTGAGGACATCTCATAATTTTTTTTATGACGGAAATTTAATTTTTCGATTAAATGGATACAAATCATAAAGTGGATAATTCACGGAAAAATATATAAGTGGATATTTAACATGCAAAAAATAATGACCTTATTAATCAGACATGCATATTAGAAAACAGTAAGAATGTTAAAACTTGCAAATTGGCAAAAGAAAATAATGCTACCAAGGGTTCCTTGCTACTCTGCCATAAGTGTGAATTGTTTCACCCTTTCTTGAAACACATTTAACCTATGTCAGTGTAAAAGAGTTCATGCCCTTTGATGCCATAGTTGTACCTCTAGAAACATCCAAAATTGTGGGCAGAGGTTTATATGTGAAGATAGCCATTGCAGTTCTGTTTTTATTAATGAAAACAACTAACATTTCTAATGAGCTTAAGTAAATTGTCATAAACAGTATATTGCAAAGAATATTATTTATCCAATAAAATAGCCTTGGAGAGTATTTAATGTTATGGGAAACTGCTGTTGACATAGTGGGGGGAAATTTTTTAAGCTCCACGATATGTTCCCAGTTTTCTAAAAATAAAACCAAAGTGAGTAGTTACCTTTTAGTGGAAATTATATGTGATTAGAAGTATTTTAAAATTTTTTTCTCATTTTGAAAATGACAAGCATCGGTTAAGTTTATGACCATAAAGCACAGTAAATATTATTTGTAAAGAAGAGGGTAATTCCTAGTCTACGGCCATGCTACCCTGAACAAGCCCAGTCTCGTCTGATCTCAGAAGCTAAGCAGGGACGGGCCTGGTTAGTACTTGGATGAGAGACCACCTAGGAAGACCAGGTGCTGTAGGCATAAAAAATTTTTTTAAATAAATAAATAAGGGATTGTAAGATGGCAAGGTTCTTGCAACCTGTAAAGTCAACCAAGGGTTGCAAAAAAAAAAAAGAAGAAGAAGAGAATAATTCCTAGAAGTCTATCTATATATTTTTTTCCGAACTATTTGAGAGTGGATTACATTCATCATACTCCTTTATTGCATAATACTTTTGCGTATATTTCTTAATAACATTATAATTTCCTATTGTGTCCACAGTATAGTTATTAAATCAGGAACTTCATCATTGAATCAGTACTTTAGCCTGCGGTCCATATTCCAGTTTCTGCAAGTGTCCCAATATCGTTCTTTATGACAATGTCGTTATATCTGCAGCACTTCGCTTCGTTGTCAGCTCACTTTACGCTTCTATAGTCTTGGTTCCTCCACTTTTGCTTTTCGCACCACTGATGTTTTTGAAAAATAGAGCCAGTTATTTTTTTTTTAGAATGTCCCTTGATCGGGGTTTCTCTGGTGTTTCCACATGATTAGATTCGGGTTATGCTTTTGGTTGTGACTGTGTGAGTGATTTTATTTCCTCGTGGTATCACACCCAAAGGCTCAAAAACGCCTTTTTCCCTTATTGATTTTGTTAACCTTGATTATTTGGTTAAGATATCATGTGGTCTTTTCACTGTATATTCTTTTGACTTTTGTAACTAAAGAGAATTTTGCAGGGAGATTTTTTAAGTAAATATCTTGTGAGTATACTATTTCTCATTAGCGTGCACACATGTGCACACATACACACTCCCACCTCATTTAGCATCCAGGGAAGATTCTTTTTTGAATCTTTTTACTATGATGATAGTAAAGAATGATTTAAAAAAAAAAAAACTCCGTCATTCTTTCTGTATTTATTAGGTCTGCTGTATGGAAGAGCCTTTCTTTATTTCCCATTTATTCATTTATTATCAGTGTGGGCTTTGGGTTTCTATTTTATTAGGTTATGTCTGTCACTCTCATTATTTTGATGTTCACGTTATCCCTGATTTGACCAGTAAGAGGCCCCTCAAGCTGATTCCTATGTCTTTTTGGTATGTCCTGGTCATTTTAGGAGAGCACAGCCTTACCTTTTGGCACAAGGTGTTTGTGTCAGGCCCACCTTCCCTAACCCAGCTCTGGAATCAGCCGTTTAAATCTTCAAGGAGCCTTGGGTTTTTTTAGATTGGGAATAGAATTTAAAAACCAAGATCTGGGCACTATTAAATATTTTGTCATAGTTTAACTTGTCAAGCTAGGACCTGTCTCTGAAAGGCTATGTGCTTAATAGTACCAGAAGCTTCCATTCACTGTATGCTTATTCTGTGCTAGGCACTCTGCTAGTTTTACATACAGTAGATCCTTCAGTCATCACAGGGACCTCTCTGAGGACACGCTTCCAGATGCCCAGGGTGACCAGACATGGAAGGAGCGGATCTAAACCCTAGTCTGTGATCTTAACCATAGTCTCTAAAGATGAGGCATAGAGTAAACTTGTTAGATCCTGTTGCCTCTGAATATTTCAAACCCTCAACTGTGACTGTCAGATTTCAAGCAGGAAAATGAGTAGAAAAGAGGCTCTACTATCAGTGGTAGGGCAGAGAGCCTGCTGTGTGCCCCACAACAGGAATGCTGTGATTGATGACCCCGAGGCACCTTAACATTGCTTTACAGCCCTGGAGCTAGCGCTGTCTTAGCCCCAGGTATGAGGAAATTCCTATATAGTAGGCCCCTCTTATCCAAGGGGATACGTTCCAAGACCCCGTAGTGGGTGCTTGTAACCAAGAATAGTATCAAACTTTGTGTGTATCATGTTTTTTCCTATACATACATACCTGTGATAAAGTTTAGTTATAAATTAGGCACAGTGAAAGATTAACAACAATAATAAAATAGAACAATTATATCTATACTATAATAAAAGGTAAATGAATGGCTTTGGGAGCATTATTAAGTAAAATAAGGGTTACTTGAATACCAGAACAGTTGATCTGATAACCGAGATGGCTACTAAGTGGCTAACAGGTGAGTAGTGTATACACTGTGGGGAGGATGGACAAAGGGATGGTTCCTGTCCTGGGTGGGATGGAGCGGAATGTCATGAGATTTCATCACACTACTCAGAATGGTGTGCAAATTAAAACTTATGAATTCTTTATTTCTGGAATTTTCCTTTTAATATTTTCAGACTGTGGGTAACCATGGAGAGTACTGTACTAAGATCTCTCCATCAAGATGTCATTTAAGTTGGGCACCTGGCTTATGCCATCTGTGTTTTATTGTGGTTATTTGGGAAAGTTGAGTAAACTGGATATTTCTGCCTGACTTTCATTAAAACCTAGTTCACTCAAATTACTGCCTTTGGCTTATGGGAACCCAGCTCAGAGTTACTTAACAAGCTGTGTGGGTGGATGGGCAATGGGACTGTGGGGCTTTGTACACAGCAGTCATTTCTCAAATGGTACGGCAGAGAGAACACGAGAGTAATAGCCGACCTGGTTCTTAGGGTTGGAATATGAGTCAGATGATGCTGGACTCTTTCCTGCT
The DNA here is from genome assembly GCF_000325575.1 of Pteropus alecto. Classification (NCBI taxonomy): domain Eukaryota; kingdom Metazoa; phylum Chordata; class Mammalia; order Chiroptera; family Pteropodidae; genus Pteropus; species Pteropus alecto. The sequence goes on along the minus strand of NW_006433949.1, from coordinate 8,013,503 downwards.
TCAGCCAGGACACTTGCCATTTGTGAAAACACTTAGTTTACATCTTGTTGATTTTGCATAACAACCTCTGTCAGGGATTCTCAAAGCGGATTGGGGAGATTATGACAAGAAGGAATGAGATGTACTAAAATGTGCTGGAGAAGTGACTTGGCATCAGCATAGACTCTAAAATAGACATTTTAACTATCATTTTGATTCACTATTTAATGAGGTTCTATTATGTACTAAGCAATAGGACAACATATAGACGTATTTGTCCCATATAATTTGCTTAATAATTGTAGGAAGTATGTGGTGGTCCGGTGTATGGATAAGAGTGTGAGTTTTGTCAGATAGGTCTGGGTTCAAACCCCAGCCAGGCCATACAGGACAGTGTGACCTTGGGCAGGAGAATGGAGTGGGTAAGGGTGTGGCTTCTGAGGACAGATCTGCCTCTGATGGCCTGTGCTGGTTCATCTCTAGCAGGGATGGTGATAGTATCTATCTCAATAGATTGTGTGACATAAAATTAGTTGCTGTGTGAAATCACCTGGGACACTAGCAAGTGTTCAGCGAACATTGGCTTTGTTATGTTCTGTTTTTCCTCACTTTGTAAGTTAGGGAACTGAGGCTCAGGGGAGCCAAGAGCCTTAACCAGGGTTATGCTCCTGACCGATGGCAGGGCTGGGCTTCAGATATGTTCCCAGGCCTGTTCGGTCCTCTGTGGAGTCACAGGTTTGTCTGGTATTGTGAGCCTGACCTAGTGTGGGTCAGACCTACGTTTTTCTCTCGATAATATAACCATATCTGGTGTTCATTTGTGGCAGCAGAGGTTCTACGAAGTTCTTCAAGGCAAGAACAGGATGGCAAGGATTTAGAAACAGTGTGAAAATTTGCTAAGAAACTGGGGGTGTTGGGGTTGGAGAAGGTAACTCGAGCCTTGTCGCCCCTGAGGGACCAGTGGGTTGAAGCTCTCGAAACTATTTGAACTCACATAATGGTTGGGGCAGCCCTAGAGTGTTAGTTTTTTCCTACTCTGGGTGTTCAAGCAGAGGCTGAATGGTCAGTCAGCACTTGAAGAAAGGAGTGAGTGAGTATAAGATGGCAACAAGCCAGTCTGAGATCTGGGGAAACAGCACACCTCTCTGCAATGTGGGCCTGACCCATTCTGAATAAACTGTAATTCTCTTCCCTCCAGAAGACTCATAGAATAAGCTACTTTTTCTGATAAATATGGTACCTGTTGAAATTGGCACTGGCAGGTTTGCGTCACCTTCCCACACCAAGCCAGTCTCCTGGCTGGTTTGACTTCTTGGCTCCCCACCTCTGTTTCACAGTTTATCCATATTGGCTTATTCATCTCTCCAAAGTGCTGCCTTAACCCTATCCTCCTTTCCTCTGTCCACGAACTTGCGTGACCTCCCTCCCTGCAGTCGTCTCTAAGGTGACAACTCTTTCCTCCATCCCAATCCATTGCTCTAGTCCTTGCATCCAGTAGGTTCCTGCCTGAGTGTCCTGTCTCTCTGTGCTAGCTCTTGTCTCACACTGCTCCAATATTCCAGGCCCTTCGTACAGGCACTGCCACCTCCACTTTTCAGTCCCTAGTCACCCAAGCCAGAGGGGCTCTTCTAGGGTACACTCCAGGAGAATCGGAACCACATCTGGTGCATGCTCATGACCTTCATTGTACCTTTGAAGTCTTTGTGCTGGGCAAATGCAGGAGAGGACACAGTTTGGATAGGCAGTTAAAAGCGGTTTTAATTAGAGTTTATCACCGCTGAGAGCCTCACATGTTGGCAGGGGAAGCAGTGAGAGCTCTGGGATCAGGGTGGCATGGCTATAGACTTTTTTATCTTTAAAAAGATAAAAAAGATTTTAAAATGGGAAAGCTGTCTACGGCCATGCCACCCTGAACAAGCCCAATCCCGTCTGATCCCAGAAGCTAAGCAGGGACGGGCCTGGTTAGTACTTGGATGGGAGACCACCTAGGAAGACCAGGTGCTGTAGGCGTAAAAAATATAATAAAAATAAATTTTTAAAGAAAGGAAATCTCATACCACCCTAGGGGTCCAGTGAGGACCATATATGTACAGTGCTTAGCATAGTCCCTGGTGCCCGTAATAGGTACTTGCATTCCCTGGCTTTGCCTGGTGGCTCTTTTATTTCCTGACTTTAGTTTCTGCATTTCTGGACTTCCCTCCCAGCAGCCAAGACCCTCTCTCTGTGCCCCTTTGCTCCACTAACCCTGTTGGCCCTTACTGATGAGCTGGTGGTGATTCCTTTCCAGATGTCCAACATCACTGTCACATACAGAGACGGCCGAGTGGCACAGCTGGAGCAGGTATACATCCGTGGCAGCAAGATCCGCTTTTTGATTTTGCCTGACATGCTGAAAAATGCACCCATGTTGAAGAGCATGAAAAACAAAAACCAAGGCTCAGGGGCTGGTCGAGGGAAAGCTGCTATTCTGAAGGCCCAAGGTAGGTGTTCCTCGTACATGGGTTTTAACATACGGGGCTGTCGTGTATCTTTTAGAAAAGGGCCCTATTATTGCCTAGGGATGGGGTGGACCTGACCCCGGCCATTACTACACCCACTGCCACCCCTTTTCCCTGGAGTCTCGGGGCTTCCATCTGTGAGGGGCTGAGGGCCTTGTCCTGCTGTCTCTTGCCTCACCCCATTGCATTTATAAGGCTTCTGCAAAATCCATGGTAGCTCCTTAGAAGAAGAGACTCCTGTCTTAAACTTAAAAGTAGGTAAATTTCATCTCTCAGAGGATGTCCAAAAGGCCTGGGGAAGCTTGCTCTTGTTTAGCTTGCTGAGCAGGGCACCACCGTGTGGGTTAGCTTGACTTCTAAAGCAGTGGGGCAGTAGTTCCCAGATAGCCTGGGGATATGTGTTGGCTCTCACCATTAACGGGGAAATGCTAATGGTGGGGATCCATTTTCAGATAAGAAGTGAGCAGTTTTAGGCCATCTTTACCCATTAAAGTGGCCAGACTTCTATCTCCAAAGCTTCCTATATTTAAAAATAAATCTTTCCTTTAGTATATTCTAAAAATGAGGTTAGCCTTTTCCCAATGACTTAGTTTGACCTTTCTTCTGTGTTAGCCTAATCAGAGGTTTTATTTGGGCCCATGGAAAGTTCTGCCATATTGATTAGCTCAGAAAGCAAGTGCAGTCGTTAGAATCTGTCTTAACATTGGTTTAAAACAAACAAGACAGTGCAGGAAAATCACCGGATTGTCCATCACAATTTTTAGCTGCTATACATATTTTTTTATATGTGAGGTAACTTTTTGAGTTTAAAGATGCAATAGAGTAATCCTTTAAAATACCTTCCCATGGACATGGTTCCATAGTGTAGCGGTTAGTGTGTCTACTTTATACGCAGAAGGTCCTGGATTTGTTCCCCAGTGGAGCCACAGTCCATGGTCTACGGCCATGCCACCCTGAACAAGCCCGATGTCTGATCTCGGAAGCTAAGCAGGGTCGGGCTTGGTTAGTACTTGGATGGGAGACCACCTAGGAAGATCAGGCTTAAATAATAATAAATAAATAAATAAAATTTTAAATAATAGTAAAATGCCTTCCCAAAAAACTGATCAGGGAATCTCCTTTCCCTTCCTAGACAAGAGGGAGTTGTGAGGAGGTGGAACCAGAAGCTCTGGACCTTTTGTCCTAGAGAAGGAATGATTTCAGAAATGCCAGCTTTTTTGATGGAATTGCTACTCTCTGCTTTCTCAGGGAAGAGCTGTCCTTCCTGTCATTGTAACTGTACATTCTTCTCTAGCAAAAGGTGAAACTCAGTGGCTGTGCATTAGAAGGTACTTGGCAGTGAGTTTGCCCAGGCTCAGTGGCTTCTGCCTGAGCCATCTGTGCCTTTCCCAGCTCCTTGCTCTGGTCCCATCAGCATGTGGCTGGGTTCTTAGGTGACATCCCTTCTTCAGGGCAGCTCCAGACTGTGTAAGAGGCGAGAGAGTGAGGCTCCAGTTAGTAGCTATCAGAATATTTTCTCCTGTTCTTCAAAGCCCCTGGTCCCCTCCTAGATCCCATGGGTTACAGAGAACAGCAGTCTTGTCATACTGTTTGTATTAAGAGTGGGTTTGCTTTTTGTGTTAGTTTGTTTTTTGTTTTGCTGTTATGTAACATTTCATACATGCAGAATCTCTCAAAAAAGTAATAAAGTACCTCACCCAGATTGAACAGATGTTAACATTTAACTGTCTTTGTTTCATAATTTTAAGTGTGAATTAAATGCATCTGTCATGTTTTATTAACTTGCCCTAAGCCAGCTCTGGGAATGTATCTTTTCTATGGTTCTCAGACTCGCACCCCAAACCACCTTCACTCTCGGCGCCCTGCTTACAAGCCTCATGTAGAAAGTGGTGCTGGCTGGAAGGCAGGAGTCTGGTGTCCGCTCCAGCTCTGATGGCAGGCACCAGTCCTTGCCCCTCTCTGGGGCTCCATTTTCCCCAGGTGGCCTTTCAGGCCCTTTCCCATGTTGATGTCCCAGGGCTTCAGCTGCCTTGTGGCATGAGTCCTCACTGAGCACACTAACCTGGCTTCGTCCTTTCTTTTCCCCACCTTCCAGTGGCCGCGAGAGGAAGAGGACGTGGAATGGGACGCGGAAACATCTTCCAGAAGCGAAGATAAATTCATCTGTTGAACAGAACTTTGCCCTTATTTTTTTTTTTTTAGGTTACCTGGGCTCAGCGGGGCTTATGTATATGTCCTAGGTTTTCTTTTGACATCTTTCTCTTTAGATCAGGGGAAATGTTAAACTAAATAAATATGGTTGTTGTGTTGCTTTTCTTTTTGAGAAAATCAGGGTTATGTGTTCATGTTGGAGCTCGGTGTTCTGTTTGCTTTGACAGCAGGTTAAATTTTGACACCCTGGGAAAATACCAGTACTATGAAGGAGCATAGTTATTGATAAGAGTTTAAGTTGCTATTCCAGGCCAGTCAACTGGTTCAACACTTGAAAAAGCTCCGCAAACGCACAGACTGTCTCATTCATCTTCTGACATGGGTACTACACAGTGCTTTTTTCAGGTAACCTTTATAGAAATGTCATCAGCTCAGTTTGAACAACACAACATGGGTGGTCCAGACCCTTGCCAAAGTCTAGCACTCCGATCTCTGAGCCTGGAAACCCCAGTGGTTCCGCATTTGGCAAAAGTAAGCTATTATTAAAATGGCAATTCAGAGAATCTTAGTGGCCAACATCTGTGTCTCCTATACTGGCTTTGTAAGTAGTTTTGTGATGATTCTGGGGTGGGGAGCAGATTTTTGTACATTTATCAAAGCATCTAAGCATTCATTGGCATAGCTACAGTTTTTAATTTAGCAGAGGTGGAGAGGGCAGTGTATGCAAAGCAAATAACTGAAAAACACAAATCTGAAAAGAGATCTTTTAGGGGTTCAATATAGGATGAGGTACAACAAAAACTATTGAGAAAAAGGGATTGATTATCAGCCCTTAGAACATCACTCATTGAACAGACTGTCCAAGTAATGGAAGGAAAGGAAGAAAACCCAGCACATCTGTTAATCATGACATCACCAAGAGGTAACAGACCCTGTATTATTCCTATAATAATGACCCCTAAGGAGCAGGCATTGGTGGGTTGGTCAGATACCACAGACACAGTAAGGCTTCAGAGACCATCCTCCTAGAGCAGCCCATGTGTCTCTTGTTCCATAGACTTCTTTCAGATAGAAATACCCACTAGTACGCTGCATGGACTATGCTGCTTCTGTGCTGGTCACTTAGATTTATAGACATTATTTGGCTTATTAACGAAGCTTCTTGAATGATTACTATAGCAAGTGGGTTCAGTGGTTTTCGATGTCAGCTAAGGATCTTGTTAAGAATGAAGATTACAAGGCTCCATCACTAGAGATGGCAGTTAGCTGGTCTAGAGGGGGGCCCAGGTGTCTGCATTCAAACGCTGCCTCTGCCACCCTCAGCTAGATGATTCTGATTCAGCATATCTGAGGCTACACTATGACCC
>NW_006433949.1:7999402-7999790 GCF_000325575.1 Pteropus alecto | reverse complement strand
ATGTTTATTTCTGGATTTCTTATTACTCAGAGGTTAGTATCTTATCTTCGAGGACATTAATATTTTTTTGAGCCTTTTGTCTTTCTGCCTGATGTTTTTTCCCCCTTTTTGTTTTTCTTTTATAGTTTTTCCTGTTAACAGACTTCTCTGGTAATCACTGCTAGTCTTATACTTAAGGGTGGGGCATTAAAAAAATACACATGGAAGGTAATGTGATTGAACTTTGGGATAAGTCCCCAGTGTCCACCCCTTTAAGGACTTCCTCTTGGGTTGATCAGATAGAGAAAAGAAAACTTTTGGTTTCTCGTCTGGAGGGTTTACCTTGAACTGCTAGCCTTCTGGGAGTTCAGAGCGGGGAGAGGGCTGGGCAGTTTCAGCAGTATGTCCA
>NW_006433949.1:7984248-7999065 GCF_000325575.1 Pteropus alecto | reverse complement strand
AAAAAAAAAAAAATCAGATACTGAAGAGGATTGTCCCCGAGAGATGGGAAAAATAAGGCGGGCATACTCCCTTGTGAGGGTTTCCAGCCTACAGTGCAGGGAGGGGGAGCTGAAGATCTTGCTAGCCTACCTAGATTGAGTCAGCCAAGAGTTTAGAAGGGCCAGGCAGCTAGAGTTCATAGGACAATACAGAAAGAAGACAGCTGCACAGAGAACCCACTTGAATATTCAGAAAACTGACCAGCACATGAATATAAGGAAATGTCCAAATGAGAATTTTTATCAGCCTTCATATGAGCCAAATTGATGATACATGCCAGAGAGCAAGATCTCCAATGCTCTAGAGCAGGGGTCCCCAACCGTTCTGGCAGCAGGGACTGGTGCTCCTATTATTGTAGCCGCCAGCCCACGAAAGACACACGGACCACTAGAAATCAGTGAGTTACAGGAAACGTGCTCTTTATTCAGCCAGCTGGGTCTGCCAGGGGTACGCAGACCCCAAATTAAGCAGCCCCAAAATGTAGAGGTACAGGGTTTTTAAGCCCTAAATCCTATTCCTCATTCCGTCTTAAACACAAAGGTCTATTTTTCTCCTATTCACTACCTGTCAACCCACAGGTCGGTTGTGCAAGCGGGGGTACAAAGGCAGAAAATTTATTGTTAGAATGTTATGTTCCCATGGGTGATAGCCTATGTTCCCAAGGGCGATAGCCAAGCAGTTATTTTCCAGCCAGCACACTATAAGAATCTAATGCCTGACCTGAGGTGGAGCTGAGGTGATCATGCTAGCGCTGGGGAGTGGCTGCAAACACATGAAGCTTTGCTGGCTCGCTGCTCACCTCCTGCGGTGCAGCCCGGTTCCTAAAGGGCCATGGACAGAATGAGTACCTGTCCGCGGCCCAGGGGTTGGGGATCCCCCGGCCCCTCCCCACTTTAAAGGATGACAGTTTTGCAATTTCTGTGTTTGAAATTAAGGAGGAAATGTAAGGAAGTTTACTTAAAGGTAGGAGAAATTAAGGCTGGAATGGGATTACAGGCTGGTTAAGATTATGTTCTGATGCTTTAAAAGGGGTCTGAAAGGGCATTTCAAAGGTGTGTTAACCTGGATGCATAGAAAAAATGGACAGGGCTTGCTTAAGACAAAGGTAAGCCTTTTACTAAAGTTATGTCCCTAGAGTATGACTACCCCACAATGACCTGCTCGGGAATTTGTGACCTGAACACCCTGTGAGGTTACTTTCCATAGAACTCCTTTTTTCATCCACAGAAACTAACCAAGGCTGGGGAGAGAACTATCAAAAAGGATTATAACAATGTCTGGCATCAAACTGGGATGGGAATAATTTCTTTTCTTCCCAGCCAGAAAAAAACTCAACCCACAGGATAGTGGGTAGACTCTTGTTTTAAAATGTAGCAAGGAGTTTGTATTAATTGGGTATGATAAGACGGCAGACATGGAGAAAACTGCCTAAAAGCAGTTTAGAGTAACCAAGACAGGGCCTCATGAGGATACGTCAGGGTGTGTCAGGAGGCAGGAGTGAGGAGAGAGCTTGGCCCAGAGCCCTTATTATGGTTTCGCCAGGGAAAGAATGAGTGAGGTCGAGTAGGCAATTTTGGGCAAGTTTACAATTGGATATTTTGGATAAAGTCTAGTGGGCTTGGCTATAGGGGGTGGTCTCCAGTTTTCCAGTACCTGGCTCAGGGTGTTTTAGGGCAAAGAAATACTGGCTTGGTGTGTGAGAGACAAAGGTGGTTGGGGCAGACTTTGGATCTCTTTATACAAAAGTCACGATAGCAGGCAAATTGTTTACTGTCTGGAAATTAGAAGCAGTCTCTCCAGGTTTAGCAAGGTCCCAAGATATGAGAGCATCATAAAAATAAATTAAAGATTAATACAAGTTGTCTACAACCATGCTACCGTGAACAAACCCAATCTCGTCTGATCTCAGAAGCTAAGCAGGGTCAGGCCTGGTTAGTACTTTGATGGGAGACCACCTAGGAAGACCAGGTGCTGTAGGTGTAAAAAGATAAAAAAAAAATAAGGGATTGTAAGATGACAAGGTCTTTGCAATCTGTGAGGTCAACCAAGGGTTGCCTCGCAAAAAAAAAAAAAAAAGGTTAATACAAGTATACAGGGAAGTCTTGCCTCATAAATGAGGAATAATTAACCCTAGATAGCACTGCTCTGGACCCGCCTAACAAGTCATAAAACAAGACTTGAAAGGATCAAACTTTCTTTGTCAATTAACTGTATCCTAGAGCAAAGCCGAAAAAGATTTATGAGAATATAAAAATATCCAGCACCCTACATGGTAAAATTCATAATGTCTGGCATCCAATCAAAGATTATAAGCCATATAAAGGCAAGAAAGCACAACCCGTAATGAGAATAATAAAAACATTTAAAACTGACCCAGATGTTAGAATTAGCAGAGGACATCAAAACTTATTTTAACTTTCATATATTCAAAAAGTTAAGTAGAGAGATGGAAGGTTTAAAAAGAGGAGGAAGGGAGGAAAAAGAAAAGGAGAGAAGGAAAAACTTCAAAATGAACTTCTATAGCCAGATGGGATTAACAGCATATTAGACATTGCAGAAGAAAAGATTAGTGAACTTTAAGGCATAGTTATAGAAACCATCCAAAATGAAACAAAAAAAGAAGCTGAAAAAGCCCTATGTGACAACTTCACGTGACCTGATATATGGGTAGTTGGAGTCCCTGAATGAGAAATGATGAGGGAGACAGAAAAATTATTTGAAGAAATAACGGCCAAAACTTTAAAAACTTGATGAAAACAAAAATTTAAGAGGATAAATGAACTCCATGCAGAAGACGCACGAAAAAAATGACACCAAAGCATATGACTCAACCAGTAGTGAAGAAGAAGAAAAAAAAATCAGCTAGAGAAAAAAGAAATGTTATAATCAGAGCAACAAAGATAAGGGTGATATTTCTCATTTGGAACAAGCTAGATATTTTTGAAGGCAAAATAAAAATGTTTTCAGATATAGAAAAGCTGAAAAAAATCCATCACCAGGAAACCTGCTATACAAAAAAATGTTGAAAGACATCCTTCTAGCAAAAGGAAAATTATACCAGATGGTAATCTGGATCTACACAAAGGATTTTATTATGGATTTTATAACATGAAAAGTAAAAAGCATGATGACATTGGCATAAAGACCAAACGGTACAAGGAAAATATATTATTGTAGAGTTCTTATACTAGAAATGGCATATTACTTAAGGGTAGAATGTGTTAATTTCAAAATATATAACATAAACACCAAAGCAACACTAAAAACGAAAATGGTAAGCCAATGCTCAAATGTCCATTAACTAATGAATGGATAAGCAAAAGTGGTATATCCATATAATGGAATATTATTTAGCCATAAAAAGGGATGAATTACTGATACCTGCTACCAGATGGATAAATTTTGAAGATATGCTTAGCGAAAGAAGCCAGACACAACAGGCCACATATTGAATGTTTCTATATATGTGAAATATCCAGAACGGGCAAATTCATAGAGACAAAGCAGATGACTGGTTGCCAGAGACTGGAGGAGGGGAGAATGAGAATGCCTGCTTAATGGGTATGGGGTTTCTTTTGGGGTAATGAAAATGTTCTATAAATAGATAGTAATGATGGTTGCACAACACAGAGACTGCACTAAAAGCCACTGAATTGTACACGTTAAAATGGTAAATTTTATATCATTTGAATTTACCTCAATAAAAAATATTAAACCAACAAAGGAGATTTATGATGGATTCATAATTAAATATTGTTAAAGAAGGCATAAAAAGAGGAAGAGGGGCACAAACAACGGATAGGATAAATAGAAAATAAATAGCAAAACGATAGGCTTAAGCCTAACTATATCAATAATCGTACTAAATGTGAATGCTATTGTCAATGTAAGAAACGTTTAAACCAGTTGAAAATTTTTATAACAGTTTATTTGAGCCATACTGACAAACTATGCCGGGGAGCAAGATCTCAAATGCTCTGCCAAAACTAGGCAAAGAGAGTATAACAAAATAAAAACTACTGAGATACCACTTCCCAAGGGAAAAGGAATTATATGTTCATGCAAAAACTTGTATGTGCATATGTGTTAGGAAAAAAAGGTCACAGATCAATATCTCAGCCATATTAATATCAGACAAGAAGATTCATTTAAGACTCTAGAAAAAGAAGAGCCAATGAAATCTGAAGTAAGCAGAAGAAAGAAAATAAAGATCAAAGTGGATATCAGTGAAATAGAAAACAGTAATAGAGAAAAATCAGTGAAACCAAAAGACGATTCTTTAACAAAAATCAATAAAATTGATAAACCTCTAGCCAGACCGATAAGGACAAAAAAAAATAAAAAAGACACAACTACCAGTCTTGGCATAAGAGAGGTGACTACTACAGATTCCACAGATATTGAAAGGGAATATTATGAACAACTTCATGCCAACAAATTCAACAACTTACATGAAATGGACAAATTCCTTAAAAGACCCAAAATACCAACGCTCACTCAAGAAGAAATAGCTACGCTGAATAGTTCTATATCTATTAAAGAAACTGGAATTGTAGTTGAAAATCTTCCCACACACAAAAAACAAAACTTCAGGCCCATGTGCCTTCACTGAGGAATTCCACCAAATATTTAAAGAAGAAATAATATCAATTCCACACAAATTCTTCCCCCAAAATTGAAGAGGAGAATACTCAACGAATTCTTTGAGACCAGCATACCCTGATACCAAAATCAGGCAAAGACAGTACAATGAAAGAAAAACTACCCAAGAAAAAAGGAATTATATGTTAATGCAAAAACTTGTACATGAATATTCATGGCAGTTTTATTCATAATAGCTAAAAACTCAAAACAATTATCTATCGACAGGTGAATGGATAAATTACAGTATGTCCATCCCATTGAATACTACTCAACAAATAAAAGAAACTGTTGATACATGCAACAATGCTATGAGAGTCTCAAAATAATTATGCTGAGTGAAAGAAGTCATATTAAAAAATTGTGTACCTGTATGGTTCCATATATCTAAAACTCAAGAAAATGTAAATTAAATCTCTAGAGACAGAAAGCAGATCAATGGTTGCTTGGGGATGGGGATGGGGTGAGTGGAGGGAAGCCTTCGCAAGGGGCAAGAGGACACTTTTGGATGTGACCTACGTTCGCTGTCTTGATTGTGGTGGTGGTTTCATGAATGTGTACGCAAGTCAAAATGTGTCATATCACACACTTTAAATTTGCAGCACTTGGTATGTCCACTTTAACATATTTCAATACACAGGAGAGCACAGGTGTCTTTTCTACATGTTTCCTTTCGATGCTCTCAACATCTTGGCAAGGCAGGTTTAGGATTGAGGAGGCTGAGGTCCCCAGAGGTGAAGGCACCTGTAGCTGTCCCAAGCAGACTGCCACAAGTGGGCGTGACCCTTGCACCCCTGAGTACAAGGCTGGGCTTTGTTCGGTCTGACAGATGCTTCCAAACCCACTCCTAATTAGTCCCTTTCAATCCTGGAAGGGAACGGAGCCCGGATCCTCACTGCTCCCCTCCCCCAACTTTGCACATGAGGAAACTGAGGCCCAGGGAGGTCCTGACTGGTCTTATTCAAGGGGCAGTGTAACTGGAGGTCCACTCCCCACCACAGGATGCCACGTGCCTCGAGTGGCCTCTTAGGAAGGGGGTTGCTCAGGAGTCCTGGTGAATCCTGGGGCCCCAGGAGGGCTGTGGGAAAGGCAGCATCACACAGGGTTAGTTAACATTTCAGACGACAGCCAAGCAGCCTGGCTCACATCCCAGCTCCTCGACCTTAGACAAGTCACTTAACTTCTCCTCGTCTCAGTTCACTCACCTACAAAATGGAGGTAGTAATAGCAGCCATCTCCTTCAAGTGCAAAGAGAATTAAAGAGACGTAAAGCTACCGGACAGTACCTGGCCCAGAGAAAGGCTACAGAAGTGTTTGCTAAGTAAATAAATGGCTTCGGGCCTGCTTAGTCCGCAAGGTTTGGGCTTCTGCCATTCCTACCCAGAGAGGCCTTGGGTGGAGGCCCCGCTGACGCCGATGAGCGCCTGCCCTGTGCTCTCCACACGACAGGCACTTTCCAAACCTTATGTCATCCTCACCCCAGCAGGATGAGGGGAGGTTTGGTGTACCTAGTTCCTAAGATGAGAGAACAGGCCTTTCAAGGACCACACCGCCAGCCAGCGACGGGGCCTGTCTGCCTTCAAGACTGGGAGCAGGTGAGGACCGACCTGAGTGAGATCTACCTGCTGCCTCCTCCATCTGGAACTTGGGCCGGAGCCAGCCTGATGGACCTTCGCTTCCTAGAGTGTCCCTGCCTGTGGCGGAGCCTCGCTGGTGGTCGTGAGGCCCCCATGTGAGGGCCCCGTGAAGGGGCTGCAGACACCTGCATGGCAACAAGGCCAACCCTCTTCTCCTGAGCTGTTTCATGCTCCAACTCGGCTGTTGCACCAAGCGCCTCCGTCCAAGAGGCGGGGAGATTGAGACCAGCTGCTGCCGCCTGGATTCTCCCAGAGCTCGCCTGGCGACACACGGCTCAGGTCCTCACACCATCCTGTAAGACTCTCGCTGAGCAGTGACGTTCAAGGTTTGTGGGCTGGATGTGGGCCAGTGGTGGGCAGGAAGCAAGGAGGGCTGGAGGGCTGGAGGGCTGGAGGGCTGGTGGTCTGGGGAGAGCTTGGCATTTCTCCAGCAAGGAGTCACAGGAGAGCATGGCTGCCTGCACGTGACGACAGGCTTATCAGCCTGGCCGGCCCAAGGACAGTTTCCTTATTCTTCTGCTTTCCACTGGCCCCTATCTCTTCTCCCCCTGCTTTGCCTCACTCAGGGGAGTTTCAGCTCCCTGTTTCAGGGTAGGGGCACAGGGAGATGCTTCTGTAGCTCCCCAGCCACTGGGCAAGGAGGCCTGGGAGGAGCCAGGACCCTAGGGAGAAAGGAGAGACCCAAGGCCGTTGAGAGGGGTGGGCCTGGCAAGGCCCCACAGCAAGTCAGGAGCAGAGCTGGGCTGACAGGATGCTCTTCGTACCCTTCTTACCACCTCTGGATCAGGGTTCCGGCGAAAGTGCTAGACAGTGGGGCCTGACTTCAGGGCAGACAGGTGGCATAGAAGGGGCAGCTCCTTTTCCTCACTGCTCCCTGCCTGGTCCTGGGACCAGCACCATCCATCTTCACTTCTCTTGGCCATCTCCCTCTGGCCCAAGAGGCTGCTGTGCATCCAGCTGGCCTGGGGACGTGCTGTCGACTCACGGTCCTCTGAGGCCAGAACTGTGGGGGAAGGTCGGGGCTGGTGCGCTGGGGTACATAGGCCCAGGAGGACCCCCGCCTTCTCCTTGGCCCGTGGGGCTAACCTCTGCCACCAGGTCTCTCTTCATCTTCAGGATCCCATTGCCCCCGGACCTGAACTTGTGCCCCACTCTGGGCCTCATTTTCCCTCTGGACATCTCTAAATTCCTTTTTTGCCCTACCCAGCACCAGTTGGGCTGAACTGCAGCTCTCCACGCGGGGCTGTGAGGGTGACCATGGCATTAGGCTTCTGGTGGGGAGCCTGCCCTGACGGTGCTGGGATGGAAGGGAGATAGTCCTCTGCTAGGAGCAGGCTACATTTGGGGCAGCTCTAGAGCTGCTTGGCCCCAGAGTCTCCTGGTCTCCTGCTGCTGACTTCACCCAGCTCTACCCACTGCATGCTCTTTCTTGGGGAACCCACGAGGCGGCGGGGTGGGGGGAGGTGAGGGCGGACTGTTCAGGTGGGGCCCCCAGGGCCTAGAAAGCACACACGAGCTCTCCATTTCTGATCTGATGTGTCTTCTAACCCCGCAGAGTTGCCCACTCACCAAGTGCGGGGGCCCTAGCGGGGTGGGTACTAGAGCTGGTGGGCGGTACTGTGCCTTCCTCCTGTCGGCGGTCTTGTCCCCCGTCCAAGAGGCCCTGGTGGGGGGAGGTCAGCAGCCTGGGCTCAGCCCTGAGCTTGCTGTGGGCTCTGTTCTGAGCTTTGTCCCTGTCTTGGCTCCAAATCCACTCCTCACCAGCCCTGACCAAGCCTTGCCCAGATGTGAGGGCCAGGTTCTTGGAGGCCTCCTCTAACTCCCCAGCCCAAAGATGGACCTCACCCCCACACCTTGGTCTCTGTGAGGGCCCTGCCCGGGGAGCGCCTGGAGGGAGGTCAGTGTGAGCTTGGTCCTTTCTTTTCGGACAGGCAGGGTCCCTGAGTCCTTGGGCCCCTCTTCTCCCCACCCCAGCAGCAGGGCTGCACTCAATGTCCGTGATGCAGAAAGGCTGAGGCAGAGTGGGTATCACCCTTTATTGTGGGGTCTGCACAGTGGGTACCAGGCCCCTCCTGCTGAGGGGAGGCTGGAACCTCAGCCTGGGCTGACCATCCGGCCTCCGATTAACTCACTTTCCTTCCATCCTCTTAATCTCAGGTTGAGCATATGCACTGGGTCTCTGGGGGCCTGGGGGACCCCCGGGGCCTCCCTCACCTCCATCCCATGTGCTTAGGAGCACTGTTAATCAAATAGCATGGGCCAGGGTGGGCGACGGGTCACCTGGTGCAGCAGGCCTGGGGCTCGGACCCTGGCCCGGCAGCTGCGGAGCCCCAGGTAGAGGCAGCAGTGGCGGCCCCGGCCACGCTGCCCTCAGGCTCAAAGTCCAGACCCTCATAGATGGTGGGGAGCGAGGTGCGCTGGCTCAGCCGCCGGCGCAGGCCGACCAGCAAGGGCTGGGGCAGGGAGGCCACATCCACATTGTTGCCCAGGTCTACCCAGGCCAGCGCGGGGAACTTGGTGGTGTCCTTGATGGCCTCGGTGAGCTCACGGGCGGCAGCTCGTGTCAGCCGGTTGCCATTGAGCAGGAGCTGGGAGAGGCGGGGCAGCGTCCAGAGGCTGGGCAGCAGCAGGCGCAGCAGCTCATCGCTCAGCCCTGTGAAGCTCAGGTCCAGCACCGTGAGCCCGGCGCCCTGGCTGGCTAGGTAGCGAGTTATGTGCTGCACATCCCGCGTTGACAGTGAGATTCCTGAAAGGTTCACGGTCTCCCCTGCCATCGGAGTCTCCTGGAGGCTGTTCTTAAAGCTGTGGAAAGTTTGCAGGCAGGGGTGGGCTAAGCAAGGCCTGTGGCCCAGGCCGGCCCCTCTGGCCACGTACAATGACCTGTCAGGGCAGTACAGGAAGGTGGGGAGGTCCGCACCTACAGTTGGGACAAGCTGGGTTTAAACTGCTGCTTCCTAAGTGGGAGGCCATGGGCAATGCTCGGAACTTCTTTGAGCCTCGATTTCCCCTTTGGTGAAAGGGGACCTGGCTGTTGTGAGTATTAAATACACACCTGACAAGGCTCCACGAGCTATTATTATAAAAACCTACTGCGTGCCTGCATCGCCACACGCATCTCACTTATGGCTATGCCAACCCGGTGGGGTAGAAATGATTACTGCATTCTGCAGAGGATCTAATGGATGCTCCGAGAGGTGACATGAGTCTCCCACGGTGTACCCAGGTCTACTAAGTGGGGAACCAGGCCTCCAAATCGAGTGCTCCAACTCCTGAGCCCACATGTTTTTTCCTGTGCCTCCTCCAAGGTCAACTCTTTGGGAGTAAAGATAGATGTTCCTATGAGGGTGACAAGGTTATCAACCTGGTCCCCCAGGTCTTGGGGGCTAGAAAGTGGACAGGCCCAGGGTAGTGAGAGGGGAGGTGTTGGGGGTCATAGGGGTAGGCTCCCTATGTTCTAAGCTGGAAAGTTTAGAGACTGAGAATGGTCCTCAGCTGCCCCCCAGGACCCCACTTTAAGCCTCTCCTGTCATTTGAACACGGCCCACTAGGCAGATAGGCCGGACTGGGGGCTGAGAGCAGTGAGACCACCTCCAGGGCCCTCACCTGCCATGGCAAGGAGCAACCCTGTGGGCTCGCAGCTCAGGGTGGGCTACCAGGCCCGAGGGCAGGGGAGAACACCGGGTCTGTGGTTCTGGGCCCCAGGGCCTAGATGCCTGTGGCCGGTTTCTGGGTAGAGTCTGTGGCCATGAGGCTGTGAGGAAGTGACTGGGAGGAGGCCCCACAGCAGAGTGAGCTACTGGGCCAGCTGTGGAGGCCCGGGCTTTAGGCATCCTGGCACAGAATTCCCAAAGGGATACAGGAAAATCAAGGTGGGGGTGGCCCTGGGCAAGCCACTTCCCCTCTCCCGGCCTCAGTTTTCTTCCCAGTACAATGGGAATCATTACCCAGAATCTGTCTCCCTCACAGCGTGTTGTGAAGATTCAGCCGATACATGCTAAGGTTACCTTGGTCCAGCGGGGCAGGGCCAGACAGGTGGAGACTGAGGGAGGAGCGAATGGCAGAGGGCAGGTCATAGGAAGAGTGCAGCGCGGCTTAGGGAGTATCCGCCGCTATTGGCCAGACTGGCCTCCAGGGTTGGGTCCGTAATGCAGATGAGGGTGAGGGGCACCAACCTCCTTCTGAGGGAAGCCTGGGTGCTCCCTTAGGGCTGGCCCTGCCTCTCCACATCAGCCTGGGAAGGGATCCTAAGGGGCATGAGGTGGGGCTATGGCTGGACTCCCCTTACCAGCTCTGGGGCTTCCTCCGGGGCAGGCTGGACTCTTGCTGCCGCCGCTTGGAGTGAGGCGTGAGGTGGTAGATGAGCTGTCGGCAGATCTTGTCTGAGGACTTCCAGAGCTCACAGTCCTGTGGCAGGCAGTGCTGTCAGGGTGAGGCCAAGCCCCAACCACCACCCTCTGGACCTTGGGGATTTGAGTACGCTGGTTGAGCACAGTCATCATTACAGATCACTGAGCTGCCCACTGGACTCCTGCACCTACTTTCCCACTCCAGCTATGGCCAGGCACAGAGCCAGGGGAGGCTGCGCGCTGGGAACTGGACAGGCTGGTCAGAGGCCCGCACTGCCCGGCGGGAGAAGACAGAGACAATGGGCCCTTGTTCCCTGTCCTCAGGCCTAAGGCCAGCATCTCTGACTATTAGTCAGCTCTCAGCCCACCCTCAGGCTCCCCGGGGACTCGCCACAGGGGGAGGCAGGACCAGTCCCTTCCAGGGGGCCCTGCTCCACTGACGCCACCCTCAGAGAATAGGAACCAGCCAGGTTAGCATGCTCTTCTTCCTCTCACTCTCCATTCTAGACCGTGACTATGGGACCTGGGTCTGGACTGCCAGGGCTGGGAGGGTTAACACGTCACGGCACCACCACCTGGCTCTCTCCTGGTCCTGAGTGAGCCCTTGTAGAGGCCCAGCTTGCGCAGAAAACAGGGGTGCCCTGCTTTCCACAGCTGGCACTGAGCACGCTCCACTGCCCACATGTCCTTTATCCAGTCCCTTTGATAACAGCGTGCACGCACAATGGCAGCAAGCCCCAGCGGTCACTGTGATGGCTCTAGGCTACCTCAGATTCCTCGGTAACAACTGCATATAGATGTGGGAGTTCAGAGCTGGCAGGGCCCGTAGCGAGCACCCTTGTTTCTCATGAGACTCACTGTGACTAAGGGATGGGGGCTGGGGGCTGGCCACAGGCTGTGTCAGGAACACAGCATCTTCACTGCTCGTGGAGGTAGGATGTCTGCAGGTGCCCTCAGAGCAGGGCTCTGGCCAGACACGGTGCATGGGGGGAGCAGGATGGAGGTGCAGGCGGCAGACACCGACTCAGCGTGAGGGGGGACTTGCTTGTGGCTCATGCTGCTATGAGAAGCAATGTGTACTTGTCTCTTAGGGTATCCATACAGGATGGGGACGTGTGGGCAGCAGTTCTGGCCTAGGGCAGCTGTCTTCTGGCCCAGGAACTCAGAGACCGGGAACTCAGAGGCTTGGGTCCATCAATGTATATTGCAGAACATTCTGTGTCCCACAGGGTCCCCATACTACTTCCTGCCTGAGTCCCGGGGCCTGCACAGTGTTGCCAATCAGGAAACGGTCTACTCAGCACACAACTTTCGAGGCTGAGAAAGCACAGCTCACACTTGCCCCAGTTGCTGGCCAGTGTAACACATTGAAACTGGCACCAGAGAGGGGCAGTGACCTCCCTAAGGCCTTGCAGCAAGCCAGATCAGGATCCAGGCCCCTAGCCTCCAGCCCTGGGCTTTCCTGGCCCCTGTAGACCACACTGCCCAGCCTGAGGTCCTTGCCTGCTGGCCTTACCGTCTTGGGGCACTGCAGGTCCCGGGCCAGGTTCATAAGCAGGTCATGAGAGATGGGGTCCACCAGATTGAGGAAAGCCACGTTCCTGTAGAGGATGTCAGTGAGGAGGGTCCCCTCAAGGCCCAGGTCCTGTGGGTGGTGAAGAGAGTTGAGTGAGCCAGGAATTGGGGCCACCCTTCTCCAGGTGCCCTTCCTGCCAACCAGAGCCCTCATGTCTATTCCGCTCTCTCCGTCTGTCTCCCTGAGGCTTGCTAGAGTCTCCCCACAGATGGCGATGGGCCAACTGTCCAGGGCAGGTGGGCCTTTTAGATGAGGAGCGGGTTGGTGCTTCAGGGCCCTCAGGGAGATAGTAAGGGGGTCCCAGAGCTCTTAGACTGGTTTCCTGAAGGTGAAACATCCTGCTGTGACACTTTGCCTTCTCTGGGGTTGGGCTTATCCAGGGGATTCTTTGGGGGCTCCTCTGATGACCCCCCAAACCACTGTCCTCCAGTATTCCCTTTGGGTTCTCTGCCCCTTCCATCTAGTCTCAAGCGCTCCCAAGCTGTGGCTCTCTTTTCGTGGACAGGTCCAGACCTTTCCTGTGGGGGTGGACCTCAGTTCAGACTGGGTGTATTCATCTCCTGTCCTGAAGCTGTCCTCACTTCCTGTGCCCCTGCTCAGTAAAGGGTGTCACCATCCCCATCTTACCCCGCACTCTTCCTCATCCCTCCCCACTTCTCAAGAAGGTTCAGGCTTTGTCTCCCGACAGCCTCCTTCTGGGGCTCCTGGACTCCTGACACCCTTCCCGTCCCACCCATAGGCTGCCAGAGCCATTTCCATGAAACATACCCCTGAGCTTGACATTTAACCCCTTTGGTGGAGACCAAAAGCTCTCAAAGTTGTGTGATATCAGACTCGGGCACAGTCTGCAGTCTCAGAACTCTCCGCAGCTTGGCATTCACATGCTCCCTGGCCCACCAGCCTCGTTGTCTAGCCTCCGAATCCCTCACACCTTGAATAGACCCCATCGTCAGGACCCTGGCCTTCCTGCCTTTAGTCCTTGACCTTCTTCTACTTCCACCAGCCTCGTGTGGTGCTAAACACCCTTTTAGAGGTTCCATTTAGAGGATATACTGATAAGCTGATGGGGCAGGCAGCCAGGAAGGGCCTCCAGAACCCATCTGGGCCTCCCCAAGCCAGAGAGTGACATCTTTGGTGCATAAGCCCCCTGCATACAGGAAGACAGGACAGGAGGGAATGCCCAAGGGCCATAACTGCAGAGTTCCTGTGGGTTATGGGGCACGACAGGCCCCCCCACCCCCACTGGGCCTTGAATTCCAACCTCTGGGACACAAGGGGGCAATCTAACTGGTTTCCCAGCTACAGGGCCCACCAAGCTGGTGCCTGGGGCTCCAGGTGTTGTCCCAGATAGAGATCTGTGCCTCTGGACAGTCTGATTCCATGCTGCTCTGCTCTTTTAAACACCATTCATATTCATGCTGCAGATGCCAGCTAGGGAGGATCCAGAAGGGAGGGGTGGCTGGTGAGCCTGGGATGACCCAGACAGGGCCCCAGACCGCAGCCTGCTTTCTGCTGGTCTGGACAGCTCCTTTTAAAGGGCCAGCCCCGCTTTCCAACCTGCTGGGCCAAGAAGAGTGTAGCAGGAGGAGCAGGGCTGGGAGGCTAAAGGTTGTGCTGTGGCCTTGGCTGGCCCTCAATCTGCCCTAGATTCACCACTTTTTTCCAAGCCTCAGTTTCCCATCTCTAATCATCCACCCGCAAGCCAAGACCTTCATGGCTGATTTCAGCTTATAGGATGGAGCGGGTAGTGGTGGCAGCTGCTGCACAGGGTGCGAATGTGGGCCAAGAGGGAAGTGGCCTGCCTAGTGGTGATGCTGGGACAAGAACCCATGTCTCCTTGGGCAACCCAGGGCTTGGGATCTGGGACTCAGATACCTGGTGTGTGTAGCAGATGTGGTGTGATGTACAGATGCCAGGAGTATGTACTCAGTGGGCATGAGCTGACCTTTAAGAGCGTGGGTGATGCGCGCCATAGCTCTGTCTGGGCTGCCAAGGTGTAATGGTGAGGTTGCACCCGCTGACCAGCTGGGCTGCTGCTTCTCAGGGTCCTCTCTCTAGGGTCCACTGCCTATGCTCACCCTGGAGGAGAGGGGAGCTGCGGGCTTCTCATGGCCCCTCAGTACAAGATGCCCACTTTTGCCACTCCTCCCAGCCCCCCTCCTTTCCTGCCAAGGCATGAATCTGGGCTCTTAGTCCTGGCTGGAGGCATCCTCAACACACACAACCGACCTCAAACCCCAGGGGTGCTGGGCACTTACCTGTCCTCTCCTCTACACTCACGGTGCCCCCGGCCTCAGTGGCTCTCACTTCAGCCGGCTGCCCTCTCTCCCTCGTCCTGTCACCCAGGAAACACTCCCACCCCTTGCAGTATCCTCCCCTCAGAACCCGCCCGGCCCGCGCGCCCATCTGGGGCCGGCCCTGCCTCCCGGCCCCTCCCGGGCCTCCAACCCCTGGCCGGCCCTCTCCTTCTCTCGCCTGGCGCAGGAGGCGCAGCAGCTGCCGGGCGCGTTCAGGCCGCCGCTCGCGGAGCATGGACTGGATCTCACGGAGCCAGCGCACCCGGCGCTCATAGGGCGC
>NW_006433949.1:7951772-7984050 GCF_000325575.1 Pteropus alecto | reverse complement strand
TCCCGGCCGGGCCAATGCCGAGGAAGGGGGACGGGGGGAGGGGGGAGTCTTGCTGGGGACCCTTTGCTCCCAAACACTCGATTTGGAGGGTCTTGCTGGAAGACGGGACCCTGCCCGCGCTAGACTGGGCTTTGACGCTTTGGAGCTCGCTGGGGAAGTCGCTGGGCCCGGTAGGGGCGCGTGTCGGCGGTCTTGTCCTAAACCCTCCTGGCCCCTCTAAACCCTCCTGGCCCTAGTGGGGCTGACTGTGGAAACCGTTGCTTTGGCGGTGCAAAGAGCACAGGACTTGGAGTTAGGGCGGTGTGGATGGGGGTTCCGCTGATGTTTGCCAAACTTAGACAGTGCCAGCACCCGCTTTCAGGAATCACTCCGGCAGCAAGCAATTGTAGTTTCTGACGCATAAACTCTTACAATGACAAATATTTACTGCCCTGCCCTGCTTGGCTGGGCAGGCAGGGTGGAGCGGCCCCTTCTGACCCAGGCCTCTGATCTCGCAGCCTGGGAGATAAATGGGATGAGGGTGCTAGTTAATCATTAAGCCCAGTCCTGGGTAGACTGGCAGCAGGCCAGGTGCACCTGCCCCTGCCTTGCGGTGTTCCTTCCGGTCAAGAGGGGGTGGGGGTTGAGCAGTGTGAGAAGGGGGACCTCTGGCTCCTTTCAGGACCAGGCCTGAGCTGGGGACTCGCCCAGCTCAAGAAGTGTTCCCACCCCCTGGGACTCCCTCATCAGGAGTCTGGGGCCTTTGTTGAAGAACCGTTGCCCCCTGCAGCCCCCACCCAGCCTGAGCCCCTCACATTCCCTGGGTAGGGGGCATTTGGGTCACTAGGCTCTAGCCCCCAATTGCCACAAAAGGAGGGCTTGTCCAGCCTTTGAGGACAGTGTGCCTGGCCATAGGTGCAGAAGGGGTGGGGAAGGTGAAGGGAGATGGGCCAAGAGTGGTAAGTGAGGGCCGAGTCAGGCTCCTTCATTTGAGTTAAGCACTACCTGCCCGGGAGTGTGTCTGGGGACAGAGTGTTAGGCTCTGTGGACCTCCTTAGACAAGGCAGTGTCCTCATTGCTTGACCACCCACTGAACCCCAACCCTCGTTATTGCCCGCTTAGGTACCCCTGTTGGGCCTCTTCCTGGGTCTTTCTAATCTGGGCTCCCTTCTCTCTTAGCAATCGCTGGCTGGACCCAGCGGCCTCCCCTCCTGCTCTATAGCCAACCTTGTCCTGGGGCCACCTTGGCACCACAGGTTTCCTCTCTGGCAAACCTGCATGACTGCCTAGACTGCTTTCCCTCAGGGCCAAGGCTCTGTCGCTGGCCTGACGTGGTGGTGACGGGGCCAGAGACTTAAACGGCAGCCCCAGAGACTGCTCAGATCCCCTGTCCAGAGCTGGCAGCCTGGTAAGACCCTCCTCCCCTTCCCTATGTCCTCAGGGCTGGAGCTAGAGCTGGGATAGCTCCCAGATCCTGACCATATCCTTCCAGAGGCTGAACCAGTCCCGGAAATTGTCACCTCAAATGTGAGACGACTGAGGTGGG
Organism: Pteropus alecto; assembly: GCF_000325575.1. Lineage (NCBI taxonomy): Eukaryota > Metazoa > Chordata > Mammalia > Chiroptera > Pteropodidae > Pteropus > Pteropus alecto. The sequence goes on along the minus strand of NW_006433949.1, from coordinate 7,982,525 downwards.
GGTGCAGGGTGGGGGAAAAAAGATCTGAGCCTGGCATCGTGAAGAGGGCAAAACAGACATTAGCATAGTGGGGATCCCCAGAGCTTAGAGTCCTGTGAAAAGCAGAGAACTGCCCCTCCCCCACCCCACTCCTCACCTCCCACCCCATAGTCTGTGTCCTTGGCCGAGAGATTCCTGGAGGACATTTTTCCCCGGAAAGGAGGAAGGGTGGCGTCTGGGCCCAGATTTCTGGATGGGTGGGCCCAGATTTCTGGATGGGTTTCCCTCAGCCTCCTATGGGGGGTGGCTAGGTTGAGCTGGCTCTTGGGGACTCTTTCTTCCCTAACCTAATTTGGGCAGGAGGCCCCAGAGTCAGAGCTGTGCCAGGGGAGCGGAGGCATCGTTCTTCTTCAGTAGCCTCCATGTGTACTTAACTAAAGGCTGTTGGCTTCACTCTCTGGAGTTGCCCTGGGCAGCAGAGCTGATCGTAGAGACCCCACGGTGTGGTGGTGGTGGTGGATGGGGGTGCGGGGGGGATGGGCTGTGAATTTGCCCTCTCCGTCCCCAAGGCTGGTGTGGGGGTTCCGGAGCTTGTACCAATTCTCTCAGGGCAGCCCTACTCACTGAGCAGCCAATGAGGTAGAGACTGGGGGGCCAGAGAGTCAGGGGAGAAACAGCCCTTCTGGAGGCAACCTGAGCCCCAAGTAGGGCACGCCAGGAGATAAGTAGCAGTGACAGCCACACCTTTGGCTTCCCAAGCTCTTGGCCACCCATGTGGTAGCCTAGCTGAAGTGATAGGGAATGAAGGTACAGATGACTCAGAAGGTAAATTGGAGGGCTGTGGCTGGAATTGGACCTGTCCCACCTTTGGGCTTCTTCTCTGCCCAGCAGAGAGATAGTCCAAGCCCAAGAGGAAAGCCAGCTCAGGGCTGACGGTACCTTAACAAGTAACCAGGTGACAGACACTGAGCCTCCTGACAGCCAGTGCAAAGAAGGATGCTGGATGGTTTTGGACTGTCTCAGAGGAAGGAAGCAGATGGATGCTCTATGAAGGCAGTTTTCCCTAGAACTGGCTCTATAGGGTTGTCAGCCTTCTGCAGGGCCAGGAATCTCCATGCGGGTCAGGATCTGGATTCAAATCTCCTGGACCTGCCACCTTTGGGGTGTGTAAACATAGGCAAAGTAGGTAGCTGTATTGGTTTTCTGTGACTGTCACAACAAATTACTACAGACTTGGTAGCTTAAAACAACAGAAATTGATTTTTTCGCATTTCTGGAGGCCAGAAGTCTGAAACCCAGTTGTCGGCAGGGCCATGCTCTCTCTGAAGGCGCCAAGAAATTCTCTGCTTTTCCCTAGCTTCTGGTATTGCCAGAAGTCCTTGACTCTTCTTGGCTTGCAGCTGCATCACTCTGAACTCTGCCTCCATTGTCACATGGCCTTCTTCCCTGTGTCTGTGTCTCTTTTCGCGTGTCCTTATAAAGACACTAGTCATTGGATTTAGAGTCCACTCTAATCCAGTATGACCTCCTGTTAGCTAATGACATCTACAACGAGTATTTCTAAATAGCGTCAAGTTCTGAGTTCCCGGCTATACATGAATGTGGGGAGACACTATTCAATCCACCACAGTAACTTCTGCAAACCTCAGTTCCTCACCTGTAAAATGGGGAAATAAAATGCCCATCTGGCAAAGGAGTCGTAAGATTAGACATAACAAGGAAAGAGTCTGGCACACAGCAGTGTCGGATGTGCATGAGCTGTTTTTACTAATAAGCTTCTATGGCTCTAACCTGAATTTACTCGATCACCCAACAGCTGTATTCTTCTCTTCAGTGATGATCACTGGGCACTGTGGATATTTTGGAGAGTAAGACAGACACAGAAGGTCAAAGTAACAGCTATGATCCTCTGCACCCCCACTCACTCTCCCACACACACACCCTGAGAACCTCAGAAGGCACCAGCCCAGGACGTGGAGGAGGGCTTCCAGAGGAGGTGACGATGAGGTTGGGGTCTGAAAGAAGAGTGCTAGCAGGACGTCCCAGTAAGAGAGCAGTGGGTGTACCGCACAGAGGAAGGGGCGGAGCCCCAGCAAGGCAAGAATTTATCCTGAGGGGAAACAGGGCCTGTGAAAAGTTTTCAGTGGGGGAGGGGCATTTGCTGCCTGAGCACTGGGGCTGCAGTAGGAAAACCATGGAGGGGCTGGAGACCCTGAGGAGGAGTTGCCAGGTGAGAGGGGGTGGTCTGAGGGAAGATCAGGGTCAGGTGCGGCCTGGGGCGGGGTATAGAAGTGGAGGCCCCTAGACGGGGTCAGTGAGGATGCAAGGGTGGCTGCGCTGGATTAGACTGGACTGATGTGGCCGGTGGAGGTTTGGGGAGGTTAACTGCGTAGCTCAGGCTTGGGCATGTTGACCTGAGGTGTCTGAAACTCCAGGAGACAGGATGTTTGAGCAAGACTCAGCTAGAAAGTAACTGAGTCCAGCTTGCAGAGGTGAAGGAAGCCGAGGAGGTGCTGTGTAGGGGGGTTTGGGGGGCAGGCCTCCTGGAAGTCCAGGCAGGCCGAGTAGAGCAAGCGTGAATAATGTTGGACAGTTTTGTCACATCAACTTAGCCCTGTGCAGGGTCGGTCAGTGGGGTGGGGGCTGGAGGGTGAATAAGGAAGCTTGGGCGCCCGATCCCTGAGGCCATGGCTGTGGAGATAAGAATACTTGCCTCTTAAGCAGGGATGGGTGGGAATTTGGGCTTGGAACAAGATCTAGCCCTTCCTCTCCCACCCTCTGGAGCTCCCAGACACCGCAGGTAATTGCCAGGTGATGTGATAAATGCTACCTGTGCAGGGTTCGTGGGCAGGAAGGAGCAGGCAGCCAGGAGGAAGGCACTTATGACCTCTGAGCTCTGAGCTGCTCATCGGGCAGGGACAGAGGTGGCTTCAGGCTTGGGTGTCAGAGCCACGGAGGTACAGGCCCTTACTGTATGTAGCCTTTGTACTGTCTCAGTGAGTCCACCCAACAATTGTTTTAATTATCCCCGTTCTGCAGATAGAAAACTGAGGGCAGGAAGAAGAGACTCAGTGGCTGGGGTTGAATTTGAACCTAGGGACTCTAGAGCCCATGCCCTAGGCCATTCTGCCATTCTGCCTCTGAGTTTGGGAGTTGGACTTGGTCCACCAGGTGCCAGACCCACTGCCGTATATTTGTAGGTGTTAATAAGCTGACATCTCTGGAGGTCCACACCCTTGGCCATGCTCCAACTACCATTATCACATCAAAGGTGGGTGCTGAAATGGTGAATGCTGGAAATGGCGCCAGGGAGTGTTGACCAGGCCCTGGGGACATGGGGACTCTGTCTGCCTGAAATTGACCAGAGTTTACCTCCCTGCCATCACTGGGCAACTCCAGCTTCTTCACCATGATGGATTCTTCCTTCCATGCCTTCACTGTGTTCTACGTGGCTCTGAGAGGCTGTGGCCAGGTAGCTACCGGCCACCTGAAGTGACCCCTGATCCTCTGCTTTGAGGTCTCAGACAGTGGCAGCAGGCTCATCTGAGGCAGACTGACTCATAGCTGCAGAAAGCATTTAAAGAAGGCAAATTGGGGCTTGCCACTGGGAAGAACTTGCCAACCAACCAATCTCGCTTGTCTTTATAGATAGTGAGTTCCCCATAAGGGCAGGTGTGCAAGCTGATCTCTCTGAGGTGCTTGAGATGGGAGACCCGAGATCAAATATTTGAGATTCTGTTATCCTAAAGTTAAGATGCTATGATGATTGGATTTACAGTCAGTTTTGTTCAGTGAGTTTTCCAAATGTCTCCTTGGTGCAAATACTAGGAGATACAAAATGTCCTGGAGGATATCAGGTTTCCTGGCTCCCAGCAGGCCCTGAGATCTTAGCTCAGTGGTTCTGGAGGATGGATCAGGCACTGCTTGCATCTGGACGTGCCTGCCTGGCTCAGTCCCCTTGAGGCTCACAACTGCATTTGGGGATATTGCGTCTCTAGCAGCTGTGGCCCATCCAGGACATGAGGCTCACCTGGCACTTCCTGGGACTCAGGCACTGTTGCTCCCAAGACCCGACAGCAGGGTGGGGCATCGCAGAGGCAGCAATGAGACGCCACTTGTAGGAAGTGGGTTGCAGGGCCTTCCATGGTCCGGTTGAGCGGCTCTGGACAAATCCCTTCTCCTCTCGGGCTGCAGTTTCCTTGTCCTGGGAGTACCCTTCTTCCTCCACCAGTTCCTTGTTTTCCCAGGCATAGAGGTGGGGCAGATCCAAGCCTGTTAGAATAGGAAGGGCCTTGGAGGCCACTGAGGCCCATTTCTCAGAGGTGCCTGGCCAAGGCCCCCGAGGCACTCTAGGTTGCTGGTGCCAGCATAGAAGGGGTAATTAGGAGATGAAAAGCACCAGGATGGTGGGGTGGCAGCCTCCATGATACCTTGACAGCTGCCCTTGGCTGGAGGCCAGCTCAGCGCAGGAAAGCTCTTCAAGGAACAAAGATGCCGAGAGCCCAGCTCAGCCAGTCCCCGTCAACACTCCGGTCTTCCCACAGCCCCTGCCCACTTCATGGCCACCTGAGGAGCTAATCGTCACCCACCAGGGTCTTAATGATTGGGCTGGGGTTAATGGGTTACCCAGATGGGTGACACATTCATCAGCCTCCCTGGGATCTCAAAGTCCAGACGCCCGGCCTTCAAGTCATTTGAGCTCAGCCACTTTCCTTTCTGCCCTTGACGGCTCAAGGCTCAGGAGAGGCCCAGGGAAGTTGAGGCTACTACGCCCACAGATGGCTCTAGCACCTGGTATCCAGGCTCAAGTTGTTCCCTCCAGCTGGCATGTCCTCCCCAGTCCAAACCCAGCCCGGATTTCTCCCCACCCTCACTGTATCTGTCCTCCTCACGAGGCCCTGGGGTCTTCCTTCTCCTTGGCTGACCATACTATCCCATTTCCAATCCAGCTGGGGGCTCCTTGATAGAAGGATTTATATGGGCCAGGATCAGAGGTGAGAATGAATGAATTTAAGCCAGGGCCATGCTAGTGGTGGCAATTCTGGCAGGCAGCACGCTATGCGTGGACCTCAGAGGGGTGAGGTGGCTTGGGCCCACCAGCTCCATGTGAGTAAATGATGGCCCATCCCCGGCCCCCGCTGCCTCTGTCCCCCATCAGCCAGAATGCAAAAACGTTGGAGGACGAGAAAAGGTTCCTCTGGGTCATGTGACTTCCTTCAGCCCTGGTGACCATGGTCCTTGGAGTGACAGCCTATAGATACCCCACCTACAGCCCTGAGGGTCAGGGAGAAGGCATGCTTGTAGAGAGAATCTTAGGCTTCTCATGCCTGGTGAGGTCTCAGATGCTTACACTCTCAACCCCTGCTGGTGCAGACATATTGTGGCTGCACCCCAGTGCTGTGTAACCCCTCCCTGGACATTGTAAGTTGTGGGGAGCTCACCTCTTCTCAGGGGACCTGCCTCTGCTTGAAACCCAGCCTTATTTAGCCCCACCGAGGCCCTCAAAGCTCAGGTCTCTCATTCAGGGTTTGGGACCCCACTGGGCTTAGAGAGGCCCACAGCTGTTCCAGGTCACACAGCTGTGGGGACAGGACCAGGAGCCAGCTTTCTTTCCACCTGGAAAGGTTCCTGTGCCTTTAAAGCCTTCCTCCGCCCTAGGCCAGCACCGGGAGAGAGGGGAGGAGCTGGGTCACAGCTAGTCCCTGGGGACTCGGTTCTGTGCTGGAGTGCAGCAGGAGGACCAGCCCTGGAGCCAGGTGAGCTGGGATGGAACAGGGTCTGGCTGTACCCCAGTGCTGTGTGATCCCAAAGTGTGGCTTACCCTCTCTCAGCTGCTGGGCATCATAGGTGGGGGAAGCTTGGGTCTGGGGCCTTTGGGGAATGTTTGGAGTCCTAGGTTCTAGTCCCAGCTCTGCCATGTGGTGGCCACACTCTGGGGGTCCCCTTCTTCCTCTCTGGGCATGAGTTTATGTTCCTGAGTGATGGGAGTGGGCTGCCTTTCGGGGCGACAGGGGCAGGGCTCATGTGGATGGATATAGTGGAGGGATCACACAGGTGTGCAAAGCCCCATGCTCTTTAACAAGGTCTGGGTTGGGAGCCTCTGTTTCTTGTCTGGTAAGTGAGTTTGAGACTGCCTGTCCAGGCTTTCTGGCTCACTCTGCCACAGGTGTGGGGTAGGTGGAGGAAAGCCAGGTGGAGGGAGCCACCTAACTTCTCTGAAGAAACCATGGCACCTAAGAAGTGGACTCTTGGAATTAAGACAGAAGAGTGCAGCATGGAGAAACTGAGGCCCCAAAGAACCTGGCAGCCTGGGGTGGGGGACTCACTGGGGGGTCAGGTCTGGAGTGGAGCCGGAGCCGTGAGGGGCTAAGACGCTGTGTCCTTGGGCCATGCCCCTCTGGGTCTCTGGCTTGTGGCCTAGTGGAGGTGGAGCAGAGTCAGTTGTGTAAGGGTCATTGCATAGCTCTAGGGGGCATGCGCCACTCTGTGATTATTCAAATCTCAACAGGTTTCTGGAAGATCTTGGTTATCAAGTCTTGGGAGAAAGCCTGTATCTAATTCTCAATCTTATCGCCCTAGGGTAGGCAGAGAAGGAGAGAGAGATCCCGATTCTGATAAGTTTCTAGTCCAGGAGTGTGGATGGGGCTCAGGAAGCAGCTGAGAGCTGTGTTCTCATACCCAAGGGAGGTGTCTCCTCACCATGGGCTGGGGCAAGGAGGGTGGGTTCCGGGTTCACCTGTCAGTCCATATGGCTCTTGGGGCTGGCTGACCTTGACCAAGCTGCTTCTACCTAAGCCTCTGTTTCCTGTCTATGAATGGGTTTGGAGTTGTGCCTCATTTTCAACCCTGTGGCTCCGGGCTTGTGATGACAAAGCCATGGGGCTGGATTGGAGGAAGATTAACAGAGAAACTCCAGGCTGGCTGCTCCATCTTCCTCCTTAATACTCTTCTCTGCTGTGTCTTGGGAACCCGCTTTGCTCAGCCTAGATGAAGCCTCGGTGTGTGTGAGTGTGTTGGGAGGAGGTAGTACTAATGGCAGAGTCAGTATCTTGGGGTGGGGAACTCACCACCTTTTGTGTCTAGGACAGGAGACATAGGGTCTAGAGGAAACCTCCAGCCTAGACCCACTCCCCCCAGGTCCCCTCTTTGCTTGTAGGGAGTAGGAGGCTGACCGGGACAGAATGTGACACACTTGACATATCTTTCTGCACATCATGGCTCTTTTGACTTTTGATGAGCTGCCTTCGCTCCTGTCCCCCCTCTCTGAAACCTGCAGCTGCTGTTAGGTGCAGATGACTGTGCCCCATCACAGGCAGCACTCTGTGCCCAGGGTTTTCCTGTTGGGGTTACCTGTGGGGGCCGGGCCATCCTCTGCCCACTCAGACATTCTTCTTATCTTCCTGCTGCTGCCGATACTGCCATGTCTCACGCCATCCCAGGCAGAGAAAACTGCCAAGTAGGTGCAGGCTAGTGACAGACCCCTCCCAGCTGACTGCCCTGTTATGCAGCCACTCAGGTGGGGCCAGTCTCCTAATGGTCCTGGCTGGAGTCCAGCCTCCAGGGATGGGTCCTGGGCCTTGGTCCTTGGCTCCTTCCCTATCCATCTTCCCAGTCCCTCTGGTCTGTAGCTGCCGTGATGCCCAGGCAGATTGTTCGGTTACAGCATCTCCAGCCTGCTCAAGGGCAGTAGATGACAGAACAAGGTCTGCTCTGGCTGCGTGACTCAGGGCCGGCAGCAATATCCGGTCAACCTCTGTGTCTCCTGTCAGATGGCACAGCCTTACAGGATGGTTGTGAATTAGGTGTTAGAGATGGGGGCTGCAGGGGCTCCTGCGCAGCCTAGACACAGCCGGCCAAGGAGCCGGGTGGGAGCCATGACTCAAGGAGCAGCTGATGATTGTCTTTGTCTTTAGCAGATAAAGGGCGTGGGGGAATGGGGAGCAGTGTCCAGAGTCCCCTGGGCTAGACCAGAGCAGCTCCTGACTCAGGACCTCTGTGGCGGGCTGGTCAAGGACATGCAGCAACTTGGGAGCAGGTGCGGGTAGCCAGGCCTGCACTGCTGGGCCCTGTGACTTTGGACCGGCTCTGGCATTCTCTGAGCCCTGTCTTTAAAGACTGTTCAGGCAGTTCTTTGGATGTGAGATGATAATATTTTTGGATAGGTGGCGGAATCGGTCCTGACCCGAGGCCCCAGGCCATGTTCCTGAGAGGCTCCCTTCGATTCTGAGGGATGTGGGTTGTCATGAGGCTTCCCAGGTCTGGGTTCTGGTCTGGTACTGGTGGCACCCCTGCTTCACTGCCTCAGGAACCATCTCTGGGGCGCTGTATCTAGCCCTGAAGTTCAGACTCTGAACAGGGACAGGGTTCGTCAGTGGGGGATCCAGCCTGGGGCTCCCTGGAGGGGCTCAGAGTGGGCTCCACCCTTTGGAGGGAACTGAGTCCTAGAGAGGGGGAACCCCTGCCTCTGTCACCACACTTCTCCTTCCCTGTTGGGGGGTCACACTGTCGCTTGGTGACAGGCCGAGTCGCTGCACCTTCTTGTTGCCCATATGTCCAACCATTCTCCCTGCTTGGTTGGACCTTCCTTGGAGGACCTCCTGCTCTCCACCCTACTCAAATGCCTTCAACTTCCCCACGGGGATGCTGGGTGCCTCCTCTGGGACTAGGTGAGCACGTGAGTTCCCCCGTCCCTCCTGCCTCTGTTCCTCCCTGGAGGTGCCAATCCCCAGATCTCAGTCCCAGTTCAGAGGCCCCCTGAGGAGCTCTGTAGGGGCCGCAGGCGTGGCTCTGGCTCCTGAGGTCCCTTAGACCTCCCAGCATTCCCTGGGACTGGGGAGGCCGGTGGTGCTGTGGCTGAGACTTTCCCAGGCAGACAAATCTGCCTTCTCCTCCCCTGCTGTGCCCCAGCCCAGAGCTGTCTTCTGAGGAACGGGCTTTCCTGGGGCTTTCCTGGACCCCTGATGCCTCTGGGCCTCAGGTAAGTGCACCAGAGTTACGAGGAGTTGGGCTGTGGTTTGAGGCCAGGCACTGTGCCCTATCCGTTCTCTGGCCTCAGTTTCCCCTCCTGATACTGATTTGGGTGGGAGCCAGGCCTCTGGGCTTGGACACTGTTCAGTGAATCTTAGAGAAAAACATGAGGTGGGGGAGTGGGAAACGGAAGGCCAGTCCCCCAGCGGGGTGTCTTCCGCAAGGCTAGATGTATCCGCCTGTCGGGGGCTGAGCCAGGCCTCTTTTGCTGCCCTGCTTAAGGAGGAGAGGGTGGGCATCAGTGCTGCCTGCATCCTCCCCACACGCCCTGGCAATCCGAGCCTCACTGGGTGCCCCCTGTCCCTTAGGGAGCCCACTTAGGCCCTTGGGTGGGTGGATGGAAAGACAAATGAATGGACAGGGGAGGCTGAAGTGTGGACCTTAGGAAGCCATGACTAGCTCACCCCAGGGACCTGAGGGGAGAGAGAAGGGCCCTGAGGATGCCCCCAAGCCCAGAAGAAATGAGGCCAAAACCCCCTAGGTGCCCAACATGGCCGGCCCCAGTTGACGGGACTGGGAGTCTTCCTTGGTGGCTGGAGCTGTGCCTGTGCCAGAAAAGAAGGGCACTGGCCCCTGTCCGGCCCAGCCCTGCTCCACTGAATGTGATGGGAAAGTTCTGTGTCTGGAACCCACTCAGCAGGCGGGCCAGCTCTTAAGCTTCCGCAGACCTCCCAGCACAGCTGTCTCCAACAGCGGCCCTTAACTTTGACTGGCCTCCTTGCCAGGGTCCAAGGTATGCTCCGAGGGCTGTCAGGCCTGGCAGAGATGGTGGGCAGAAGGCATGGACTGCCCCCAGGGGCACTGGCAAGGGGCAGGGCCTGGTCAACACTTTGGAGAGAGCCCTCTGGCTGCTTTTCAGAAGACTGAAGAGTAGGGAGGGAGCTTTGCGGAGTCCAGCCAGAAATGGTGGGGCCTGGATTCGGTCAAGGTGAGGAGGAAGGGCTGACTCGAATCCTCCTGGGGACGTGGGGTGGTAGTTTGCTGTGTGACAGCCCCCTGAGCTGGGGAGGGGAAAGTTCTTTCATGCTGACAGTGGGGTGGGGCTCCATTCTTAGACCATCCCTGGGACATCACCTTTTGCCCTGGCATTCCTCTGAATAAGGACAAGGTGAGCCTGGGGCTTGCCTAGACACCCATCCTTTGGAGGGAACTGAATCTGGGAGTTTTTTTGGGGTCACACCTATCTCCTGCTTCCACTGCCAGGAGTCCCCAAGCCAGGACTTAAGCCAGCCCTTCCTCTCTGGGCAGCCTGGAAGGCAGTTACCAGGAAAATAAGTGAGCAAGAGGCTCACCAGCTTCCCGCTGCCACAGGCAGGCCCCCCAGAGTGCACCCAGAATAGCCCAGTGTCACCAACATTTACCTAGCATTGCATATTTTCCAACCCACTTCATCTTCCACTTAAACATCCCCAAGTGGGGTGCCTATGGCATTCCCAAAGGACAGATGGTCAGTGACTTGTCCAAGGCCCCACAGCGGGTGAGGGGCGAGTCCAGGCTCCTATGGGGCAGGCTGGCTCTGGGGCCCCCTGTCCCTGTACCCTCGGCTCAGCTTCACTACCTCCACGTGCTCCCCACCAAGCCCCGGCCCTGTGCCGGCATCCGCTCCCCGCCCTGCTCTGTGCAAACCCTCTCTCGGCTCTGCCTGGGAGAATTCGTGACCACATGTGAGCAGCTGACGGGCTCCTCTTTGACTCTAGAGCTCGTCTGGAGGCAGAGAAACCTCACAGAGCTCCTTGGGAAGGGCTGGGCCTGCTTCAGGTACGCCCTCTCCAAGGGCATGAGGAGGCTGCGGTCGGGGTGTCACTCTGGAGCAGATTCTGAGGTCACAGGCTTCTGCAGTGAATGAGAGAGATCCCAGTTATTTTGCCAGCTATTTTAACCAAACTCTCCCCGCTTCTGTGGCCACCTCCCCAGGCAAGGATCAAGGCTCCCATCCCCTGAGGAAAGTAGGCCCTTGCCCTGTAGCATCTGATCTGATGATGTCAGGAGGAGACCGTGGGTGCCCCCTTTGAGGGCATGACAGAAGCTGAACCCCACACTGTGGCAGGCCACTCTGGGGGACCCATGGACATTGCTGGGCTCTGGGTTGAGGTAGGCGACACAGAAGGAACAGGCCAGGCTTGTCCCTCCTAGGGTAACCTATTGGCAGTGGAGACCTCGGTCACTGGGAGGAGGCAGACAAAGCCCTGCAGAAGCAGAGGCATGTGAAATATGGGGGCTCCCAGGCGGGGTCACTGTTGGAGATGGGGTCCCTAGGAAAATCAGGGAGGATTTTGGAAGGCAGAGATGGAGTCAGGAGCTTCTTCTGGCAGAGAAAGTGACCTGACCCACATGTGTTTAGGGCGACAGGAAGGAGACACCGCAGATTTCTGCGGCTTGACTTTGGGCTGTGTGCGCCCTGTGATGGGCTGGTACAGTGCCTTGACCCTGCTCCCCCCACCCCCACCCTCTGCCCACAGATCATGAAGAGGCCGTTCGTGTTGCTGGGCCTGGTGGCTGTGATCCTGGTGCTCATCATTGGCCTCTGCCTCGGGCTGTTCTTTACCTCCAGGCTGCCCAAACACGTGTACTCTAGGGCAGCTGTGGCCGCGGATGCCAAGCAGTGCTCGGAGATCGGGAGGTGAGTGGGGCAGAGTGTGGGGACACAAGCCCTGGAGGACAACCCGCTATAAGTGGACCTGGCCAAGACCCTCGCCCCTCTGAGATTCAGTTTCTCCACCTATAAACAGGTTGCCTAGAGAAGGGGCATCCTTTTCGTGGACCTTCTCAGCAGCCTCTAGTCAGAAAAGAAGGGGACACTGACCCCAAAAGCAGGGTGCAGGTCTCCCAGTGTCCAGCTGGGCTCTTTCCTCAGTTCTAAAGGTGTCTGTCTCTTTGTGTAAACTCTGCTCTTTGATACTATTTTTGACTCTTATCTCACATTATACACAAAGATCAATTCTCACTTAAAGATTGAAACAGGGAAAAATGTTATTAATAAAAAGCAACGATTTTTTTTTTCAGTTATACAAGGTATATACATCTGTTTACTTGAAAAAGAAAAAATATATATAAGCCCATCCATTTTAGAGTGACATGTGAAAAACAAAAACTCCTATAAATTTCGCTTCTGTCAGGGCAGCCAGGTGGGGCGCGGTGGGCAGCCAGGTGGGGCGCGGTGGAGTGGGGGCGTCCGCAGATTCTCATTGGCTCTACGTGGTGTGGGCAGGGATGCGCTGCAGGACGGCGGCTCGGCTGTGGACGCCGCCATCGCGGCCCTTCTCTGCGTGGGGCTCATGAACGCCCACAGCATGGGCATCGGGGGCGGCGTGTTCCTCACCATCTACAACAGCACCACACGTGAGTGCCCACGGGGATGGGGGGTACATGACAGGGTGCTGCCTCAGGCGGGACTTGGGCTGGGGCAAGCATAGCTGGGTAGCCCCTGGGCTCACACAACACAGGGTGAGAGGTTGGTGTTGGTCCGGACTGCCCAACTGCTTCTCCTTCCAGGAAAAGTGGAGATCATCAACGCCCGAGAGGTAGCCCCTGCGTCGGCCTCCACCAACATGTTCAACAGCTCAGAGCAGTCGCAGGAAGGTGAGGGGCAGTCTCAGAGTGTGGGACGGGAAGTCTTAGCGTAGCCCTGTCTGAGGTCAGGGATGGCTCTGGCCCACCCCTCCTCTCCCTTCCCAGCCCCATAACAGCTCCATAATGAATGGACAAGACCATCATCACCGAGGGTAAAGGGACAGAGCTTCTGTTATTTTTGCTCAGGCCCCTCTGTGCTAGTACACGGAGAGAATAATTATTATTAGAACAGCTTGCCAAACCAGGGGACAGTACAGCCAGCACTCTGCTCAGCCATTTTCACTGACAAGACCCTTGAATTTTCCCTGTACATTTAGTAGGGGGAGTGCTGTGTTGGTTCCCATTTTATAGGCAGAGATGCTGAGACCCAGAGAGGTCATGCGAACTGGCCGAGGTCACGCAGCTCTGTGGCGGCGAAGCATGCCGTCTAAACCCTGCACTGTTAACAGACATCCAAATTATTCATTCATTCATTTGTTCATTTGTGGAGATGAGTATGGCGTGGAATCTCTCTTTTCTAATCTGATCATAAGCCAACAGGAGGCTCCCCAGCTCTGCATGCAGCTGAGGAGAAGGCAGTGGCCACCAGGGGGCGCTGCTCCTGACACCGCCGCCCCCCACGGCACACCTCGCAAACAGATCGCAGGAAAAAAGGTTGAAGAGAAGGAGGTGCAGGGCACCCAGGGCCACAGCAGGTCTGATCCCCTCCTCTGCCTCGGAGGTTGGGGCCCTTTGAGTAGCCCCTTTGACATCTTCTCCAACATTCACAATCTTTGAATTTTTACCCACCGGGAAACTTAAAATGTGTAGAAATGAAATCAGAGTGTGAGATTGCTGGAATCTCATAGCCCTAGCACCTTCTGGATGCTTGGAATTCATTTATTAACTAGGACTTATTGGGTACCTCCTAGAGTGTCAGGGGCTTTCTCCCCAAGCCAGGGTCCGAAACAAAGGCAATAGACATTCCAGGTGAGGAGAGGCTGAGCAGACTGCAGGTGTGCCACGTGCTGCCGGGAAAACAGAGGCAGGAAGAGCCAGAGGATGCTCAGCTTCCCCAAGGGTGACCTGGCCAGGGAGGGGGCATCTCAGCAAAGATCCAGAGGCTGGGGTGGAGTATCTGGAGGGAGGAGGAGGACATGGGGTCAGATGGAACGGCTCGGGTCATGTTGGACCTCCTGGATCAGTGTGAAGACTGTGACTCTTATTGAGGGTGGTAGAGGTGTTCCCTGGAGTGTTTCAGTGTGATGCGGTAGGGGTGGCTCTGGCCTAAGTCTGACAGAACAGAGAGCAAGCTGCCTGCCTGGCAGGTGACGGATCAGGAGGTCTTGGCAATAATCGGGGAGATGAGGGTGGTGGTTGGTAGCTGGTGCCAAACACACATGGAAGGTGGAGCTTATGGATTTGCTGACGTGTTGGGTGTGTTGGGTTGGGTGTGACATGTACGCAGGCTGTCCTGATGACCCCAGTCTGCACCTGGCCCAGACAGGCTGTGTGGCAGAGAGGGATGGGTAACAGTCAGGATTTGGGTTTTGGGTGTGTTAAGTTTGAGATGCTTTCTCTGAATGGATACGTATATCTTCGGATCTGGCCATCAGGGAGCAGGCCAGGCCGGAGAGTAGATTTGGGGGTTGTCAGAATGTAAATGGAACCCGAAGCCCTGATCTGGGGGAGTTCAGCAAGAGAGGGGGTGTAGACAGAGGAGAGAGCGGGGAGATGTGAGGAGAGCCAGGCGGGTGTGACACAGAAGTAATTCAAGAGGGAGGACAGAGTAAGGGGCCAGGTAAGACGAGGCTGGGTGGGGCTCTGATCTGGCAGCATGGAGTCACTGGTGACCTCAGGGAGCAGGGTGGTGTGAGAGTCTGGTTGGCCTGAGGTCATGGCAGCATTTATTTCAGGTGGGAGAAACTGTGTGCTGAGTGTCATACCTGAGATATGCAGATGTCTTAACAGCCTGGCCCTTGAAACCTCCTGCCCAATTTCAGGCTGGGAGAGGCAGCTCTAGAGCTATGGCTTCCAATCCTGGGAGTAGCCGAAATGACCCCGTCATCTCAGGGGTGAAAGCAGGAAGGTGCCTGGGCGTGCGGGCCGAATCTCTCTGTCAATGTCCATCTAAGGACACTGTGGGCAGTGGAGCCGGGGTGGGGGATCAGTAGAAGCATGGGCTCCTCAAAGCTCAGAACTGGAAGATAAAACTCTTCACGTTCGGATGGGGAAACTGAGGCCCGGAGAGGGAACCAAGTAGGGATTTGGGCGCAGGTCCCAGTTGGGACAACAGAAGAGAGACCCTTGCCTTGGGACTGGCCTGGGCTTACATTGGGAACTCTGGCAGGTTCTGGCACGGGGGACCCTTGAGTCTCCTAGAATGAGAAGTCTTTTGGCCTGGGAGGCTCCAAATGAGAGGTGGTATGGGTCTGGCTTCCCTATAGCCTCATTTTGCACCTGCGAGCCTGGCACAGGATTTCAGATATGGTGGCACCTGTGGAGACAGAGATCTACACCTGGGACAGCAAAACCTAGCATGTGTGAAAAAAAAAAACAAACCTAGCATGTGCGATCCTCTCTTACCCTGCTGCTACACATCCCTAGCCGATCTGCACTCTTCGCTGCCGAGTCCAGATCTGACCTCAACAATCCATTTGCTTCCTGAGCATCACTGGTCCTGTCTGCGGATTGCACCTGGGATGCTGCCTGACAGAGGCCCTGATGTCTCCGTCTGGAGCCACTGACTGTGTCTCTCTCCCTCCACAGGGGGGCTGTCGGTGGCCGTTCCTGGTGAGATCCGTGGCTATGAGCTGGCACATCAGCGACACGGGCGGCTGCCGTGGGCGCGCCTTTTCCAGCCCAGCATCCAGCTAGCCCGCCAGGGTTTCCCTGTGGGAAAGGGCTTGGCGGCAGCCCTGGAGAGAAGCCAGGCTGCCGTTGAGCGGCATCCTTCCCTGTGGTATGTCTGTGGGCACTGGCCTGCTCTGGGGCACAGTCAGGGCAGGCACGTCCCCAGTCGCTGCGGGCCCCGACTGGCTGATGGAGCACTTTCAGGAACCTGTGCCTAGACGGCTGGTATCCAGAAGTCAAAATCCCTCCCCACCAAGTGTGGGGACACATTCTGAGCCTGGTGCCTGGGGTTCTGGCCTGTGTGCCCTGAGCCACAAGGGACTCTAGGAGGCCTTGGCTGGACACTGGAGGATGAACTCCGAGTGACAGGGCCACCTACCTGTGGACAGGCTCTGACTGTCCTTTGTTCTTGTCTCTCTGTGTTGGGTGGATGTGGGGGTTGTCTGGCCAAGTCCATGACACCTGCCTGCCTCACGGGTGCCTCTCTGCCCCAGTGAGGTGTTCTGCCGGGATGGGAAGGTGCTGCGGGAGGGGGACAGAGTGACCATGCCACGGCTGGCTGACACGTACGAGACTCTGGCCTTCGAGGGTGCCCGGGCTTTCTATAACGGGAGCCTCACAGCTCAGATCGTCAAGGATATCCAGGCGACTGGTGAGTGTGCAAACTCAGGGACCTGGGGCGAAGAACTCTACAAGGGGAATTCTGAGCTGGGGCCCAGAGTTCTGGGGTCCTCGGATCCTGCCTGGGCTAGGCACTGGGCCCTCAGGGAGCACCTGGCCAGAGAGAGTCACAAATGTGTTTGCAGTCAGTGACAGGCCATGGATCTACAGTTTCTGGTTAAGTTAAAGCTGAGAAAAAGGGTGCAGTTCAAGAGAGAAAACCCCCCAGGGGTAAACATAGGTGTGGGCAGGAGCCAAGGTTGAGGAAGCACTGAAGTAAAGACCTGGGAGGACTTCCTGGAGGAGACAGTGCCTGAGTTGCAGATGAAGTTGCACTTTATATACGGGCAGAGAGAGGAAGGGTATTCCTGGCAGAGGGAACCGACTAAAGCGTGCAGAGGGGGATTTTAATTCTCTGGAGGGCCACAGGGGACATGGATGGGCTTGGTGAAAGAGACATTGGAGGGGCTGCTTGCAGGGTCCTATGGTTAGAACCTTGTGGAGCAGGTTCTGACGGAGCCCGATGCTGCCTCTCCCTCCCTGAGCTGTGGCCTTCTTCATGTTTTTTTGTCGGGATGTCACCAGAGGAGGGTGACTGGCATGTTGACATTTATGATGCCAGAAATTAGCTTGTAAATACTTGTCTGTCTGGGGCCTTGGAGAATTAAGAACCTCCATCCAGCCACTCATTAGTCACAGGAGGACTGGGCTGAGCAGGGGTGAAATGGGAGCAGATATTTTCCATTTAGAGAAGACCCTCTGGCTGCCAAGAGGAGAACTGGCCACCTGGGAGGCTAGTGGGCAAGCAGATCGGGGGCAGCCGGCCTGGGCTTGGCTGTGGGGAGGTGGCACTGTCGGGGAGAACAGAGGGTGTGGGGAATGGGCCAGTGTGGAGGTGGAGGGGACGTGCCCTCCGGGGTGGGCAGGGTCACCCTTTAATGGTGTGGCCTCATCATCCCCAAATGGCAGGCCTGCCCCCCAATAGTACAGCCCCATCCCCATGTCCCATCCTGCCCCCCTACCCCTCACTGAGGTCCTGACTCGTTTCAGGGGGCATTGTGACAGCCAGGGACCTGAACAACTACCGCGCCGAGCTGATCGAACACCCGCTGAACATCAGCTTTGGGGACGCCCGGCTCTATGCGCCCAGTGCCCCGCTCAGTGGGCCTGTGCTGGCCCTCATCCTCAACATCCTCAAAGGTGAGCCACGCACCATGGCCCTGCAGGGGGCAGTGCTGAGTGGTCAGGCTCTGACGGGTGACTGACTGGAGCAGAGGGAGTGTTTGGGGGAAGCGAGGTGGGGATCAGTGTCCTAGGGGTGGGGCTCAGGGGCAACAAAGTCTGGCTTGCCCCAGGCACCAAATGCCAGAAGTTCATCTGTGCGCTCTGGCTGGATGAAGAAGCCCCGGGCCCTGGGGGTCCCTTTCCCTCTGAAATAGCGACAGCTGCTGGTTATTAAGTGTTCCCCTTCTTAAGGTGGGCCATTTGGTTCAGGGAGGTGTGAGTCAACCCTGGGCACCCAGCAGCTGTCTCGGCTGAGCTGGCATGTCCTGCGGGCCCTGGGGTTGCCAACGGATACCTAGCTCTGCCCTGCCAGGGTACAACTTCTCCAGAGCAAGCGTGGAGACACCTGAGCAGAAGGGCCTGACTTACCACCGTATCGTGGAGGCATTCCGGTTTGCCTACGCCAAGAGGACCCTGCTTGGGGACCCCAAGTTTGTCGATATGACTGAGGTAAGGAACCGGGGCTGGCTCAAGATGGGCAAGGGGCCTGCCGTGGAGGAGGGTTCCCCGAGACCCTCTATGGATTAATAAAGCCTCCTGCCTGCTTTATGTATCCATTCCCACCGACTTTGGTGGCAGGCCTGCTATGTGCTGGGATGGACTGGTGACTCCAAGTCTGGGGTTCATGGAGCTCACAGTGTAACAGACTTGACAATGAGTAATTAGTCCCCCACTTCCCCTCACCACACTCCTACCTCAGGGCCTTTGCATGTGCTGTGCTCTCAGCCTAGAAAGTTCTGGTCAGTGCCGAGGTGAGGAATGCATGGGGGCATCGCAGCCCTCAGGGTTCATGAGAAGGATGGGTGAAGGGGAGGGGACCAGCATTCTAGGTGGCTAGAGGTCTTGGCCACCAGCTTCCTGGTCACACCCGGGAGCTGCCCAGGTGCTGCACTCCCCGACCCACTCACCAACGGCTGCCCTTGCTCCAGGCTGGGCCTCCACTGTGACCCCCGTCACGTCCCTCCTTACCTACTTGTATCCTCGCATTCTAGAATAGACCTGCAGACCCCTCACCCTGGCCTGGCCTTCCTGGGGCGGGGCTTCCCCTCTGGTCTCTCAGGTCTTTTCTCTTTTCCAGTGACCATTTTGCACCCCCATTACCCACCGCAGCCAATGAACTGGCATCCTGTATTCCTGAGGTGACAGAAGCCCCTGCATTGGGCCCCCCTCTGCCCTCCCTTCTGGCTAAGGCTCATCCTTCCTACAACACTGCTCTGCCTGTTGTATTACCGTTCCTCCTTTCTGGTGGATCGTTCCTGAGAGAAGCGAGCTGTTGTTCCCAAACCCTCCCTCTGCTGCCCTCAGCGACATCGGTCTCCTCTGTCCTCTCTGGAGCCCTCTCCCATTGGCTTCTGCCATCAATATTTGTGTTTTTCTCTGAGTCAGTGGACAGAAAGTTACAGATATCACACTTCCCGGTTGTATTTCTTGAGTGAAAACTTCCACACACTGACATCGAGGCACATGACCTATTAGAGCCCGTGTTGAGATTTCCCTGAGGATCCCGTGAGTTTAGGCCCAGGGCCCCTGGGGCTCACGCTGGCAGTTGATGCTCTGTCTCTCTAGTCTCCTTCCCTACAACGGCCGGATGTTGTCTTGCTGATTGTTAAAGCCCAGGGCAGTTGTCTTGCAGAATCTTCCACATCCTGGATTTGACTTTGTTTCCTCTGGAGTCAATTCAGGCTGAATGTTTTCCCCTTGGATTGGTCAGTTAGTCCGAAGGATGTTACTGGAAGCTTCTGGAGGCATTTCCTCTGCTAGGCGCCCAGGGGCCATCCTCGCCCGCCCCTCCTTCCTTTCCTCCTCTCTTCTCTGTGTCTGTCCATCCTCTCTGTCTGCCCACCCAGGCTCATGGCTTAAAACAGCCATCTCCCCATTCATTCCTCAACCCGATCTTGCCCATGAAACTCGACGCCCAGGTTCACCACCCACCTGAGACAGTGTCCAGTGAGCATCTGTCTAAAATCAAGCTCCTACTGTCTCTGAAACTGTCTCTTCCACAGTACTCGCCTCCCCAGGTAAGGGCCACTCTGGACTGCAGACTTCCGGGCCGTTCGCAGTTCTTTCTCTCACCTGGGTGAGCCACCTCCTCTCTCCAGCTCATGTCATAGCCTCCCTATTGGATTTTCCCCTTTTCCTCAACATGGCCTCCAGAGGGATCCTCTGCAAACACCCATGGCGTGCTCACGCCTCTGCCACAAATCCAGGTGGCTCAGAGCAAAAGCTGAAGTCTTAATGGGGTTTATGGGATCGGCCCCTGCCGACATCTTCAACCTCCTGTCTCCCTAACTCAACTCACTGTCTGCCTGTTGCTCACAAGTGTCCTTCAGGGCCTTGTAGTTGCCATCCAGGCCTCATTCAGGGCTCTTTTCAGATGTCACTTCCTCTTAGAAGCCCTCCTTGACCACTCTGCCCCTACCCTGTCCCTCTCCACCACCCTTACTTGTTCTTTCCTGCACGTCCCCGCTTGCCTTTGTCTTCCCTGCCATGATCGTGGGGACCTGCATGTCTGTTCCTTGCTGATCCCCCAATGCCAGGCATGCAGCACAAGCTCCATGACTGAATGAATGCTGAGAGTGTGGGGGTTTGGAGAATGGACAGACAGACATTCAGAGTTGCTGGACTGCAACAGAGACAGAAGCTGGAGAGAGGGAGTCAGACAGGCCACCTGACGTTTAGGGTGCAGGAGGCTTGTGGTCAGACCCATGGTCGGGGCTTCTTGAGAGCTGCTTGCACAAGCCCGTGCCCCCTACCCCTCACCTCCTCAGGCCAGCTCTGGGGTCTCGGCAGGTGGTTCGAAACATGAGCTCCGAGTTCTTTGCTGCCCAACTCCGGGCCCGGATCTCCGACGACACCACTCATCCGGTTTCCTACTATGAGCCTGAGTTCTACACACCGGATGACGGGGGCACCGCCCACTTGTCTGTGGTTGCAGAGGATGGCAGCGCTGTGTCGGCCACCAGTACCATCAACCTCTAGTAGGGGCTGTTGGGTGGCCTGGGTGGGCCAGGGCTGCCCCCATGTCCCAGAAGCGGGGCTCCATCAGTCCCTCTCATAATGGGAAATCGAGGCTCCACCTTAGTAGAGCATTTGCACTGGACCTCACAGGGTATAAGCTGGAGATTTGGTGGTTGGGTGGGGACCTGGTGGGGCCAGGCGAGGTTGGGCAGGGGACAGCTGTCTGACCCAGCTGGTCTGTAGCTTTGGTTCCAAGGTGCTATCACCGGTCAGCGGGATCCTGTTCAACGATGAGATGGATGACTTCAGTTCCCCTAACATCATCAACGAGTTTGGGGTGCCCCCCTCACCGGCCAACTTTATCATTCCAGGTGTGGGGTGGAGGGCTTGCGTGGGGAGGGAGCTGGTGTCCCAAGCACAAGCAGCTGACCAGCATCTCTGTCCCCTATTGCCCACCGACCTCAGGGAAGCAGCCAGTCTCATCCATGTGCCCGGCTATCATTGTGGACAGCGACGGTCAGGTCCGCATGGTGGTGGGTGCCTCTGGGGGCACACAGATCACCACAGCCACTGCGTTGGTATGTGCCACCCACCTGTCCCCCCAGCCCCTGCCTCTGGGCCATGCTGACCCCATCTACCCCACTTCCCCCCCAACCCCCCCGCCGCAGGCCATCATCCACAGCCTGTGGTTCGGCTACGATGTGAAGAAGGCAGTAGAAGAGCCTCGGCTACACGACCAGCTTCTGCCCAACATCACAGTGGTGGAGAGAGACATTGACCAGGTGTGCGGGAGGTGGGGAAACTGAGTCACGGGGGGGACCCACTGGGCATCCTGGGATTGAGGTCTGGATCTCCTGAGTCATGGAGTAGATGATGGCTGGTGGCCTCTGCCTGGAGCAGGTGATCCTCACACCCACTTCCTGGGCCATCTTGAGCCCCTTTGCAGTGAGGGCCAGGCCACCTGCTTCAATGAGACCCAACAGGCCCAGCTGCCCCCAACTTACACTTCCTGGCCACTCGGCTAGAAATGGCATCATCTGGGTCTCTGAAGCCTGTGACCACACAGGTGTGGTTCAGAGGGCGTCTTGGGTCCCCCTGAGGCCTCCCTCTCCCCTTCCACCCTCAGGCGGTGACTACGGCCCTGGAGACCCGGCACCACCAAACCCAGGTTACGTCCAGCTTCATCGCTGTAGTGCAGGCCATTGTCCGCACGGCCAGTGGCTGGGCGGCCGCCTCGGACTCCAGGAAAGGCGGGGAGCCTGCTGGTTACTGAGTGTTCAGGGCGGATGAGGCTGACGGGCAACCCAGGGATGCGATGCCCGTCAGGACTTTGAGGATTGTGCTTCGTTCCCTTTTGAGCGTCAAAGCAGTACAATAAATGGGAGCCACAGCACCAGGCTCTGGGCAGTCTTGAGGGCTGGCTCCTAACTCCCTGGGCCTTAGCATCCTGTGTGAAATGGAGCCACCAGGAGGAAAGATGGACAGCCTGGCGGGTGGGAGGGGCGCGCAGGACAAGCCCATGTCAAACATTTCTTCACTCTAAGCCCCAGCAGAAGGGGCTAGGCCCTCCCTTCCCTGAGCCGGGCAGCGGCGCTTTCAGTATCGAACATCAGGGGGCGCCATAGCCCTAGCTTTCACTTGGGCAGCCGCGGTTGACCTATGCTGGGAATCCTGGTGTCTCTGCAGCCTGGCAGCTGTCCAGACTCACCCTTCCCAGGACACGCAGAGGTGAAGCCGAGGTCTGGGGAGTGGGATTGGACAAGAGGCTGAAGCAAAACATGCTGGTCAGAGCCAGGTCCCGGGGGCTTTCCGAGCACCAAACCAGAATGAAACCCAAGCTGTGCTCAGCTGCAGCACGAGGCCCAGTTCTCAGGGAACAGAGAACTGGAAGAGGTCCCCAGATCCCCGAGGGTCAGGACTTGGACCCGCAGATGGTCGGCTGGGGAGCTGGAGAATGCAGCCTGGGGAGGGTGTGTCTGGTGCGGAGGCACAGAGCACCCTGCCTCCGCGAACGTGGGCCAGCCCCTCGCCCTCGCTCAGGATCTGCTAACTCGTCCTTGACGCACAGTCAGTGGCACCTGAGTGAGGTGCTGGGAAAGACTAGTGGAGGCTCGAGCAGGGCAGGGGCGGAGGGAGGGGGTCGCTGCCTGGCAGCCACATAATCCCCCACACAGTGAGCACAAACAGGGGCCAGCAGGGGCCAGGTCTGGGCGCTCCTTCCTGAGGCGGGAATACCTGTTGCTTCCCACATGTCCACAGGGAAGTGGGTTTTTGTACCTGCAGAGTCCGAGCCCTGCCTCTGGGATCTGTGGGGTTGGAATGGAATGTGCAAGTCACTCCTTAGCCCTCATTTTGGCCCCAGAAGAAAGGCCGCAGCCCCATCTACGCGGAGAAGCGTGGAGCTAGAAGCTGGCCACGAAGCTTCCTGGGCCTTGACATGCAGAAAGGGTGCACCCCGGTTCCCCAGACCCCACGGGACTCGGCAGAGGGCTCCCTTGGGGGCTGAGGAACTTGGTCTCCTCTCTCTTTCCTTCCCATCATCTCCTCACTGCCTAGACCAGTGCATTCAGGGCCCTTCCTGGCCACACCTCTGACCAGGCCAGAGTGAAGTCAGTTCCTTTCCTAGGATTTTGCTCCAGCAGTCCCTGCACCCTGGCCTCTGCCTGACCAGGATGGCCGGAGAGAGGAGGGGGACGGCCCACCCCAAGCCTGCTGATCCCCGCTGCTCCTGCTGTCCCTGCCTCCCAGGGGCGGGTTGGCCCTGGCCCAGGAATGCACTCTGGTTCCTGGTTAAACAATGTCACTGTGGAGGAGGGGGGGAAGCTCTGCAGTCCTCCCAGTCCCATGAGACAGCCATGGGAACAGGCCTACAGGAGAGCCTGCCCCCGTAGTCTCTCTAATGCAGGCTTACCAGAGGCTCTGGACTGGGGGCCTGGCAGACCGTCTGGCTGTGTAGGCACAGTCCCTTCCTGTTCCCTCGTTTTTCTGCTGTACCTGGAGATGGAAAGAGACCTGAGAAGGGAGCAGGGACGGAACGCAAGGACCGTGTGGGGACTTATGTGGGTGGGAGTCCAGCCCAAAGCCCCTGCGCCCTGTGCCCTTGCTAAGCCTGGCCAAGGAGGCACCTCAGTGGGCCCGCACTCCCCCAGCCACTTTCCATTTGGGCACCCCGAAGCCTGGGCAGGGCAGGGCCCAGGCCAGTGTCCCTAGGAGAGGAGGCACAGGAACAATTTGGAACATGGATGGACACGAGGAAGCAGACAGAGAGCCTGGGCGGGGCAGAGATTCAGAGTGAAGCGCGGACTCACTCCCTGGAGTGGTTTTCGAGGAAAACACATGGATGGACACGAGGAAGCAGACAGAGAGCCTGCGCGGGGCAGAGATTCAGAGGGAAGGGCGGACTCACTCCCTGGAGGCCCACAGTGGTTTTCGAGGAAAATGGGCCCCAGGGGTGGACGGTCTGGTGGGCACTGTGTACCAAGGGCTAGACACATGCCCTATCTGCACCCCCCACACAGATGTCTTACAGTCCTTGGCATTTGTCGCTCTTGAGTTGACCTGGCCCTTGAACAGATCCAGAAGCTAAGCCCCCTCCTGGTTATCACTCCAACCTTACTCTACCGGCTTCCCAGCCCCGTTCCCAGCCAGGCTGTTGGCTGAGCTGAGACTTGAACCAAGTTCTGAGTGATGTGGCCTTGGGTCTCCCCTCTATCTGCCTCTGGCCCCCTGCAGCCTGACTTCTGTGCCCCAGACACCATCCTCTGGCTCTGAGGGTGCTGAGGGAAGCTGCTGCTGGGCAGGGCTATCCCAAAAGAGCAGGCGTGAGGGCTCCTTGAGTCTCTGAGCATGATTCAGGAAGATCTGAGCCCTGCTGTTCTGGCTTTGTTGGGGACCATGGAGCAACTGTGGAGGTTCTGGGAGCCCTGCACACGTGATGGGGGAGTCCTAGGAGCCAGTGGGCGGGCGGGAAGGGAACGGCAGTGAGGGAGTTAACCATCCGCTTGCTCCTCTGGAAGGAAAAACTCCCCGCAAACACCCTGCTTCCTGGCCTCTTGCCAGGGCCAAGAGCAGGGCTGAAAACGAAGTTCAGACTTGCGGCCAGCTCTGCCGCTGTAGCAAGCATTGACGAGGACAGCAGCTTTGCCGCCGCCAGACATCTGTCCATTACCCACCTTCTTGCTTGGTTGCTCACCGTTCATCTGTAAACCTGTCTGTCCATCTGGAATCCCGTCTCTGTCCACTTGTCTGACTGTCCTTCTCTTCCTATCTCTCCAGCTGTCTGGCCTGTCTGTCAATCCATTTGTCTGTTTGTGGCCCCCATCTATTTGTCCGATCATCTGTGAGTCCATCTGTGAATCATCTTGTCCATTCATCCACACCGCTGTCCAGGCACCTGTCTGTTCACTGGCCTGTCTGCCCCACTGTGTCCCCTCTCCCCCTGGGCTGCAGAGCCATGGCCCAGGGCCGGGGGGCCACAGTCAGCCTGGTGCTGCTGGGGCTGGGGCTGGTCCTGGCCATTATCGTGCCTGCTGTGATCCTCTCTCGCCACCACACCCCCTGCAGCCCCCAGGCTTATGCCCATGCTGCGGTTGCTGCGGACTCCAAAGCCTGCTCGGACATTGGACGGTGAGTAAGAAGTGGGTGGGAGCTGGGTAGCCCTCTGCAGCCGGCCCCTCCTGGAGACTTTGTGACTAGAAGCAAGATCATGGAGAAGGTGTACATGTGTGCATGCTGGCATGTGAGGGCCAAATGAGTTTGGGCTCCAGCAAGGAAGTAACCCCAGGGCTCTTGAATAGAGCAGACGGCAGGCATGTGCATGGGACAGATGTAGGTTTGGGGACAATATACTGTCTGGGCAGAGCAGAGATGATATGTGAGTCTATTCCTAGTTCCAGGGCTCAGGAGGCCAAGAGAAGGCACTGCCAGTGTTACTGGTTGGGCCCAGTCTGACCCAGTGACCAGTGCTCGCTCCTTCAGAGAGGCCATGCCAGTTCTTCAAGCTGGGTCTTCTCCCAGAGGCATGGTCGCGGGGATTCTGAGGCTCCGTGTGTGAATTCTGGCCTGCTGGGGTGCACTCCGTGCTGTCTAGGACCAGTCTCCCACCCTGGCTTAGGTTTCTTTTTTGTTTGGCGGGTCACAGCTAGCGGGGCAGTGGAAAGGGACCCCAGCTGGTGTTTCTGACTCTCTTCCAGGAAACCCAGGCCATGAGAGGCTTCTGCTGCACAACGGGGGCGGGACATGGCAGGACTCTCCGCCTGTCCCCATCCTACCTCCCCGACCCCGCACTGGGTCTGCCTCAGGGACCCTCGGCAGGATCAGGCGTGCTTTGTAAACCAAAAGGAACTGTCCAGGAGCTGGGGGGAGTGTGGCCAAGTCCTGGCCCAAGGCTTCGCTGGGCAGATGGTGTTCCATGCCCCCTTTATCTCTCCTTCACGCCACCCGCATGCTTTCTTCCTGTTTTATTCATTCACCTTTTCATTCTTTTCTTCCTCTCTTTATCTGTCTGTCTGTTCCTGTCCTACCCTCTCCTGACCTGGTCCTCTAGGGTCTTCTCAGGGCTTTCTGTCCCTTCTCTCTCAGGCTGCTTGGTCTACCCAACGGGCTCCAAGGAGATGGGAGGGAAATGAGCACCCCACCCCCTGGTCCATGATCATGAGAACATGCAGAGATGCCATGTTCACCTGAACCCACAGGTGCAAAGATGTAATCACAACCAGAGGCTTCAGGCCCCAGAGACCACCGCTGGGAGCACAGCCCCGAGGAGTGGGGGCTGCTGCCGCAGATCTCTGATGGGGTCTGGGCCCATTGTGTCTCCCTGAGTCTTTGGCAGGGGGTCTCCATGGTGTGCCCTGCCGTGTAAGTGAGGATCTAGGGTTGGGGCCTCTGCCGGAGGAGCTCCCAGCAACCCTCCCTTGGCGAGGAGAGCAGATGTGGTTTCTCTCCAGTGTCTGTGTACTTCTCAAATAGCACGCTCTGCTTCCTGTTCTTGATTTAAGAAACCAAGAGCATGAGGGAGCCTGGAGCTGACCCCGGCTGCTGTGGGACAGGGGGTCAAGCAAGCCTGCTGGACTGAGAGTCCCCTGGCCCTGCTGCTGCAGGGTCTGATGGTGGCTGCCACCCACAGCCCACTCTCCTTCTTCCCTCCTATATCCGCCTCCCACCACCTTCTCCTCTCGGCAGCAGGGCCTCCCAGACCCAACCTCCTACTCCCCTATCAGCACTAGCTTTTCTCATTTTAGGTTGGGCCTTCTGCTGACGCCAGAGCCCCTAGGGCAGTGTTCTTAAGGTTTACATCAGTAAGACCCAGCACCATGCCTCATGGACATAAAATAGATGCTAGGTGACAATGAGGTTCCTACCACTCTGGCCTCTCATCTTCCAGTATTATGTCCCAGTGTGTTAAGCTCATGGGCAAACTGGGTTTCCTGAGGTGTTTGTCTTCTAGGGAGACTGTGAACTTCAGATTTAGTGGTGGCTCTTAGGCTTTGCGACATCTGTCTGCTGTGGCCACTCAGAAATGCCTGTTCTCCCACTGGATCCTCAGAGGGAGGATTCATTGCTCCTCCCTGAATCCAGTGGGACTCATGGCTTTGCTTAATTTATGAGGAAATTAAGCCTGCACAGAAGGGACCCGCCTGGTGTCACAGAGTGAGTGGGCCCAGCTGGGACGACCACCTCCGTTGCCCCTGGAGGGGTGGAAACTCCCCAGGAATGCTGGAAGGGGGGGTTCTTCTCAGAGGCTCTCACCCCTCACCCTGGACCCCAGGCATTACTGGTCAAACAAATAGTTGTAGAGGAGGCTGCTGGTAAGGGCCCTCTGGGGCCTTGGAGTCTGGGCTTTGGGGGTAGGCTGGGGACGGCTGGAGAGATGGGTCTTGTCAACTGCTCCAGACCCATCCAGGGACTGTGGGCTGTGCTCTGAGTGCAGATTAGAACAGGGACTCTGGATACAGTGCCGTACCCTGTGAGCCTCAGTTTCCCCAACTGAGAAAGGGGGCTTGTGTCAGGACTTTCCTCATGGGGAGGCATGGACTTCACCTGGCCGATAGGCGCCCTGATCTTTAGCTGTAACAGCAGGTTGGCCTGGATTCGGGTCAGATCTCGGGACCTCAGGCCGGGGCCCAGAGTCAGAGCAGAGTATACCCTATGTTGAGGAAACGGCCTGTGCGCCTGGGCACTGTGCATCGCACGTGTGAGCACATCTGTGTGTGAGCATGCACGTCGCCGTCAGTGTGTGTTTCAGCAGCAATGGTGACGGCGGCCTCCTGGCTCCTTGGGACAGGCGTATTAGATATGTGTGATTGTGCTACCCTCTGGCTATCTGGCCAAAACTGTCCTCATTCACAGCTGAGGAGACCCAGGCTCACGGAGGTTGCCCAGTGTCATGCAGCTAGTGAGTAGGCACTCTGACCTGGGTGGCCCCAAGCCTGTGTCATTGTACATGTGGACATAGGTTAGTGGGCGTCGTGGATGTGTGAAGGTGCGTTTCTCTACCTGCAGCGTCTTTCATCAATAGGAATGCAGCTCTATCGGTCAGCCATTGTCCTGGGACACGGCAGTAACCCAGGTGGTGAAAGCCCTTGCCTTCACGGTGGGGGAGACGGACAATAACCAAATCCATGGTTAATGCTGAGGGTGGGAAGTGATTATTGGTCATCTGGATATCCTCTTCGATGAACTTTCTGTTAAAATCTTTAGCCCATTTTCCTATCGGATTGTACGTCAAATGTATTCTCTGCATTATCAAGACAATCAGATAATTTTTCTCCCTTTTAAGAAATGCAGTGAATGTTAAATCTCCCTTGCATTCCTAGAACAAACCCTAGTTGTTCTGATTTAATGTCATTTTTTTTTTATCACTAGATTTGATTTGCTAATGTTTTCTTTAGGATTTTTTGTGTTATGTTCATGAGTGATACTGGTCTGTAATTTTCCTTTGTAATAGTATCTTCATCAGGTTTTGGTAATAAGGTTACTGGCCTCATAAAAAGAGCTGGGAAGAGTTCCCTCTTTTTCCATGCTGTGGGACAGTAGGTTTTGTTTTGTTGTTTTTCGTTTTTAAGATCGGTGTTATGTCCTTTTTAAAAGCTTAGTAGAATTTGTTGGCGAAGCCTCTTGAGATTGTTATTTGAGTGTGGGTGAAGGTTTTAAATAATAGATTCTATTTCTTTAATAAATATAAGGCTATCAAGTTTTTGTTTCGTCTTGTGAATTTATTAAACTCTTTCCAAGGAATTTGTCCAGTTTGTGAAAATTGTCACATTTATTGGAATACAGTTGTTTATAGTGTCCCCTTATATCTTTTAAATATCTATAGGATCTGTAATGAGTCTTCTTTTTCATTCCTGGTATTAGTAATTAGTGTTTTCTTTGTTCCTGATCAATTTTGATAGGGGTTATCTGTTTTATTGTCTCTTTGAAGAATAAATTTTTGACTTCACTGATCTCTTTATTGTACATTTATTTCCTCTTTCATTAGTGTCTGCTTTTATCTTTCCTTCTACTTCCATTGAACTTAAGTTGCTTTTTAAAAAAATTCATCTTGAGATACATCTTGGGAAACACAAATTATAAGGCGGATGCATAGGTCATTGATCTTTAAACTCTTTTCTAATATGTTCACTTAAAGCTATAATTTCCCCTCAAAGTTTGGGTTAGCTGCATTCCATGAGTTTTATCGTCGTTGCTGTTTTTCTGCTAAATGTTCATATTTTTATTTTGAAAAAGTTTTAAACCCATAGAAAAATAGAAAGAATGCCCTTCGTTTAGATTCAGCAGTTGTTAATATTTTACCTCATTTTTTTCCTCTGTCTCTCTTCATATATTTATCTATCCACATTTTAGAAAGTAAGTTGCATTAGTCATGACACTTTAAATACTTAAGCAAGATCTATTAAGAATAAGATCATTCTCCTATAAAACCTTAATATCATTATCACACTCAAGAAATTTAACCTTTGTACAATAATATTATCTAATTCTTAGTCCAATCTTAATTTTCCCAATTAACCCAATAATTCATTTTATTATCTATCTATCTATCTATCCATCCATCCATCTATCATCTATCTATCATCTGTCTATCTCTTCAGATCCAGTATCTAATGAGTGATCATCATATTTCTTTAGTCTTTTAAAATCTAGAACAATGCCCTGCTTTAAAAAAAAATCAGTTGATCTTCTATGACATTAATATTTTTAAAAGAAATCAGTCCAGTTGTATCACAGCCTTCTTCACATTTACTTGGAGACCAGATGAATGTCCTTTTCTCAGACATTTGTCCCTATTTTTTGCATCTGTTTTGATCTTTGAATAAATTTGTAATTGCAAACAGGTGGCTTCTAAGGCTGTTATTTCTTCAACATTCATTAGCTGACATTCTTCTGTAAAGAAGGTCCCTCCCTCCGCAACCCGAATATTCTCGAGTATCACTGTTGACTCAGGGATAATTTTAATTTAATATGTTATAAACCATCGCAGTGATTTTTTTTTAATGCTCAAATTGTCATAAATTAACCAGTGGGAGCTCCTTTAAGCCAGCAACTATATTCCGTTATGTGAATCCGTGAGTCTTGGAGAATTTTCTCAATTTCTAGCACAAAATGTTCTAGAATCTCCTTATATATTCTCTGTCAGACATGAAATCAAGAATTAGTAGAGAATTATATTTTAGAAATCAAGATCCAGGTACTATGAGTGTTCATTGCTACTGGATGCCATTGCTTCTAGGTGTGTCAGTGCATAGAGCCAGAGAAAAATTAAAAATATCAAGAGTCCATGCTGATATCTCCAGTTCAAATTTACTATGACAGGATGGGTTCTCTTCCATCTTTCTCCATCCCATGCTTGTGTGTCTCTTCTGCATTGGGGAAGAAGTTCCCAACAATGGTAATATATTTACTTAATTGTTCTATCCCCAAATACTCACAAAATAGTTTCAGAATTACTCAACAATACCACTAAGAACAATAAATCTACTAAGTAAAATTCAAGATATTTTTGCAGGTTTTACGTTTATTCATCCCCTCCCCCCCAACGCCCCCGTCTTAGGATATAGCCTACAAAAGATGCACAGTAAATTAAATTCTTATTCCTGTGTGGTTATGTTATCAATTCTCTATACTATTAGCTTGAATTTTTTCTTGTTTTAATTTTATCTTTGAATACAAGTCAAAACTATATAAGTAGATGTTCTCAAAAGTCTTACTCTCATTTATATCCTTTGCCCTGTTTCTATTCACTGTTTTAGAAGAAATCATTTTCATTTGTTTCTGATTTACTTTTGCTGTTTCTTTTTTCTTTTTAAAGTTTATATATTTTCCTTTTTTTCTTTTTACTCTACCTTTTTTTTAGTTATTCTGTATTTTCTCGGAAAACAAGGAAATATATCATTTATTTTCTCTTTTTGTTATAGCTGTTGATATTGGGAAAGGTTTGTATTT